>NC_135713.1:27746885-28081610 GCF_964656455.1 Halichoerus grypus
TGACTATGGGTCATATGTTATGGCTTTTTTTGCATACCTAGTAACTTTATATTGGGTGCCAGATGTTGTGTATCTTATATTGTTGGGTGCCCAATTTTATACACCTTTAAATATTGTTGGGCCTGCAGTGGTGTTACTTGGAATCACTTCTATCATTTAGAGGTTACAATAAGATTTATAAGGGTGGGTCCAGAGTGGCCATTAGGTGAGGGTTAATCTGGTCCCACTGCTAAAGCAATTATTTCTGGGGGCTCTCTCTAGTGCCTGTGTTTGAGGAGATCCTTCCACTCTGCTTGGTGGTAATATAGACTCTTCCTCTCAGCTCCATGTGAGGCTCAGTAATTGTTCAGCTTACTCCTTTCCTATGGTTCTTTCTCCAGCTTCTGGTATCTTCCACAAACACACATCCACAGATTGGCAAGTTAAGACTTATAGAGATCCCTCTGTGAATCCTTAGAGCTTGTTCTCCCACTCAGTGCATTGCTAGTATTCTGCCCTGAAAATTCTAGCCATCTTGGCCTGCCTCAACAACAAAATCTGTCTTCTCAACTCAGAAAGACAACCAGGCTCTATTTGGATGCCTCTCCTGGTGCTGCAGCCTGGGAGCTCCCTCCAGCCTAGAACACTAGTAGGACTCCTTGGTTGCTTCCCTTAGTTCAAGAATTACTATCCTGTGTTGCCTATCGTCTAATGTCTGGAAAATCAACTTCCAGATATGTTGTTCATTTTTCTTGTTGTTTAAGTAATTCTGAACTTTGGTGTTCCACCATATCCCTTACCTATG
Organism: Halichoerus grypus; assembly: GCF_964656455.1. Classification (NCBI taxonomy): domain Eukaryota; kingdom Metazoa; phylum Chordata; class Mammalia; order Carnivora; family Phocidae; genus Halichoerus; species Halichoerus grypus. The sequence continues at coordinate 27,747,670 of NC_135713.1, forward strand.
TTCCTCATCAGTCTATTCTCCCATTGAGTGGTACTTACCCTCCCCAGATTAGCTATTGGGCAAGGGTCTCCTCCTGGTCAATGCAAAAGCATATTCAAAGCCCAAGCCCATGCTGGAACTTACGCTTCTTCTGCGTCTTCTCTCACAGGGTGCACATGGCCAGCGTCTCCTTTGTCCCAAATGAAAAGAAACCTTTGGGGGCTTCATCCCCTTACAAGTTATCCAGTGCCATTCCAGCCTTCTCTCAAAGCACAGGTGATCCTTGGAAGGAAAGAAAGCATACAGCATAGACCAGAGTCAGGTTAGACAAGCTAGTGGCTCTTGGCAATAGAGTGATGAGAGTAGGTGTCACTCTGGAAGATGGTAAGAGAGCTAGACTTGGGAACAAAATGCATATGTATATGAAGTGCTTACCATGTACAAAAATTAAGGTTGGAATGACATATTCTTTAAACCCAGGGAATTTATACCTGATGTTCAACAGCAGACATGAATGGCAACACCTAAAGGAATGGACTAAATGTCCATTGTGTGGTATAAACAAGTCAAATTGGAGTTCAGAGGCAAGATCAAGGAGGGCATCTATAAGGATGTGTGATCAGAACAGAGCCTAGAGAGATGTGCAGGTTTACATGGATGGACAGGAAGTCGAACCTGGTAGGAGGGATGATGTGAACAGAAGAGCAAGAGTAGGAAATGGTTCCAAGCAGAGAATATGACAGATTAAAGTTTTGAGGAAATTGATACAGTTGCATGGTACAGGCTGAAAAAAATAAGGAGACTGGAAACAAAAATGACTCAGAGCTTACTAGGATGGCCTATGACAGAAGTAAAGAGGCTCTACCCCAAGGTAGCAGGAGTAGGGATGGAAAGAAGGAAGAGAAGGGAGAGACATTGTGAAATAGGAATCAGAGGATCTGATAATTGGTATCACATATGGGCTGAGAAAGAGGGATGTCATTACAAAGTAGGCCATTGAGTCAGTCATTCACTCAATGAAGATTCTTCCAACAATGTGCTCCAGCACCACACTAGGCTCTGAGAATAGATAGCCACACAAAGGGGACATGTGGAATGTGAGCTAGTGTTATGAGTAAAGACCCCTCCAGAAGGTTGCCATGCAGGCAAAATCTAGGGCAGTGACCTCCAAACTTCATCACATGTCTAACAGATAAAATATAGCTAGCATCCCCAATATGTGGATTTTCATTTATAAATTATACATGTGTACTACTGTACTAATACATTATTTATATTATCAAATTTTTAAGAATAAAGATTATATAAGAATGATATCAAAATATGTGTAAATGGAAGTTCTAGGATTTTCTCCTGCATCCCCCTGGTTTTTGAACCCTATTTTGGAGACCACTGCTCTAGACAGTTGAACAAGATGGATTCAATCCCTATGGCTTTGAGAGGAATGATACTTGAATAATTTTCATTTTTATTTTTTGTATAGGCTGGTCTGTGGTTTACAAAAGATGAAGATATAAAAATTCCAGACAATCCTCTTGAACCCTTGCCATTCAATAGGCAAGAGCATCTTATAGAGGTAATTACTGAGATCCTTTAAAAAATTTACTACTATGACACCGATAAGTTTCTTTGTCTTTTCTTCCACTTGTGTAATTTGTTTTGGATTTTACCCCCGGCCCCCAGTTCCTTTACTGTATCCCCAGAATGTAGACTTTAATGTTCATAAGGTGGCAGCACAGAAAAGTTCTGGGGGAGGAGACAGGGACCAAAATCTTAGACAGAGTCCCACTGTTAACTCAGTGTGATCTTGAACATATTTCATAACCCTTCAGGTCTCACTTTCCTCATATGTCAAAGTAAGCTGCTGCTCAGCACATTTGTCTCTGAGGGTCCTTCCAATTCTAAAAGCTTAGGGTAAGAACTGTCATTTTACCAACACAGTAATCCCCCCCCCCACCGCCTTGGGATACATCTCAAGACCCCAAATGTATGCCTGGAATTGTGGGTAGTACCAAACCCTATATATACTGTGTTTATGAGTCAAACTTATAAATTAGGCACAGTAAGAGACTAGCAGTAATAGCTAACAATCAAATAAAACAACTGTAACAATGTTCTGTAATGAAAGTTTTGTGACTATGGTCTCTCTCTCTCTCTCAAAATTTGTTATTGTGCTATACTCACCCTCTTCTTGGGATGACGTGAGATGATAAAATGCTTGTGAGGTGATGAAGAGAAGTGAATGACATAGGAGTTGTGATGTAGTGTTAGGCTACTAGTGACCCTCTGATGATTCATCAGGAGGAGGATCATGTTTCCGGACTGAGGTGGACCACAGTGGACCGTGGGTAACTGAAACCACAGAAAGCAAAACCACAGATAATGGGGACTACTATATATGTTTTTGTCCATTTCTCTTTGATTTTGATTAACTTGAACAACATACCAAGGGTTGCATAAGTATTGCCCATGACCCATCAGATTATTATTATTATCAATACTATTATTGCCAATAATGGTATTATTAGCCTCTATCCCTGAGCCCACAATAGAAAGCAGGACCTTAATAAATGTAAAGCACTCTGGCTTCAGTGTAAATGTTTAAAATATAAAAATATACGTAATACAACCAAATTCAGTAGGATATGAGAGAAGTTGAGTGGTGGATTTAGACAGCTCAGCAAACTAGGTGTATCAATAGTCCAATTTTCCAGCCAGCCATTAGTTTAAAACTGCAGTACAAAATTGAACATGACTCCAGTTATAGCCTTAAAGTGAGCAGTTCCCTTCAATTGGATGCATAGTATCAGAGCACCTCTCCCATGATAGCAGAAGAGCATATAAAAGAAAGGGGTCAAGGAGTCAACAGAGTCCAAGACCTGAGACTGGCAGGTGTGGGGGCAATTTTTTGTCTTTGTTGTGGTGGGAGTTTTCAATGTAAAACTGGAGGACTGAGACCAACCCTGTAAAGCCTTTGGAAGGCCATTCTCCATATGATGTGAACAGCAGTAAACAGGTTCTCTGACGACTGCTAAGCAGTGAAGCAGGAAAGGGCCTTTGGGTGCCAAGGGAGGGAGTGGCTCCCACCTACTGGTGCCCAGACTGCTGGAAAATGCCTTGGAGGAACAGAACAAAGTTGGCAGCAGAGGCAGGACGATGAAGCCTGAGAAAGAAGTGGGACAAAGAATGGCTGACGTGTGTGTGTGTGTGTGTATACGTAGGTGCGCATGAGTGTGCACCCATGAGTGTCTGTCCAGAGGACAGAAAGGAGTGGTGTTTTCCACCCCTCAGTGCCTCATAGACTGGATGTTCAGGATTACATAAGTCTCAGTGCTGTTAAACTGGGATTCAAAGCACAGATTCCAATGCTTGCAAGCTTCAAGGTCTTGATGAAGTTACCTAACCTCTCTGTGCCTTGGTTTATTTTACTGCCTCTCTGGCAGGGTTGTTGTGCAGAGTGAGTGATTGGCACATAGTGAGCCCTATGTAAGTGTTAGCTAAACAGAAGCTAGTCATGCTAACTATAGTTGGCTGAAGGATAGCCAACGGAAGGACAACCAGGTTAATGGTTAACATGCTAAAGAAAGGTGTACAAAGAAGAAAGATAAAACAAAAAAAATAAATTTACCCTTTTGGCTATAATTAGAATAAGAAAGACCAAATGGGGGGGGAGGTTGGAGAATGCCCCATGGAGAGGGAATTCTGAGGGTTAGGAGCCCTGGGCTCTGTCGCCAGTTCTGTCATGACTCACTGTAGGACTCTGTACCCTCTTAAGAAGAGGGCTTGAACTACAGTCTCAGATCCCACCCAATTTCTCTGCTTTGTCACTTGTGCTCTCTGTGACCCAAGGCCCACCTCTGAGCCACATTGGCAGGGACTCCTGGAGACAGGCCATTAGCACTATCCATGGGCTTGAATGACCCCAGAGTCCCAGGCACTGGATGGAAGGCCCTGTTGCATCCAAGAAAGGAACCCTGAGACGGGTCTGTGTTGCAATCACAGTGTTGTCCCCTGACAGTGATGGTGTACTTCATGATGACTGACAAGGTTCCACAGGTCATGTCCTGGCTTCCCAGCTTCCCACACACTCAGTGCCAAGAGCAGCTATTCCAGTATTTTAAAATCCTTAAAGATTTCCCAAGAAAAGGCGATTTAATTTTGCCATAATCAAATTCACAGATGTTGTCTTAATCTCTCCACAGCTTCTATTCATGTGAAATCCTTCTATTACTTTGGGCTGGTAATATTTGTTGAAGCCAGGTTTGAAATACTAGGTGTTTGTTAACAGATCCCAAATGCCTATTTCCATCGCAAACCTCCCTTGCAAACCTCCTACATGCAACTGCCCATTTGACATCTCCACTAGAATATTCTAGTAGATATTTTGAACTCTCCATGTCCAAACCTGGTACCTGAAGTCCCATCCCCACCACCACCATTCCCATCTTCACCCAAAGCCCTGATATCCAGTGGTGAGCGCACTCTTTCCGCCAGTGTGAATCCACAGTGGAAAAAGTCACTTACTGTCAATAGATTAAGTGAGGAGTTCAGAGCAGTGTTGGCAAGTTGAAAGATTTTAAGGGCTAGACCCCCAGTGGCTTTAGGTGTCACTTCCCCCTCTTTCCACTCACCGCAGGGAGCTCTATTGGAAGCATTACATTTAGGAGTCAGAGCCCAGTTTGTCAGAGTGGTGATAAGGATAGACAGAGAGGTCCTTGTTCTGTGGCTCCCTTTTCCTGCTTAAAGTGTAATCCCCACCACCTTTATTGGCATATTCTTTCCTAAATATGTTGATACCATTGATTAGCATATAATTTTCTTTAACATTAGGATTTTGAACCTTACTCTTCTGTTTTTTAACTTAGCATATTCTCTGGTTAATACTATTCATTACCTATTATGTTTACTGATTCAATCCTCAGAAAGCGACCTTATTCCAAAGCTCCTGGAAAGATCCTTCATTGTCTGTCCATCTACTGCCTACCCATTTTAAGTCTTTTATCTTGGATTGAAATTCTTTTTGTGTGACAGTTTTTCTTTAGGCTATTTGCTGACCATGAGAAGGATCCACCTCAACTTGACTACACACAGATGCTGCTTTATTTTGCTTGTCATCCAGATGCTGTGGAAGGTGTCTATAGGGCCCTCAGTGTGGTCATCGGGACTCATGTCTTCCAGCCAATCGAAACTCTTCCTGTTATTGCAGAAAAGGTAATTGTGTTCCAGAAATGGACTAGCTTTGGGGTCCGGAGTGGGATGCCAGAAGATCCTAAACTTCTGACAACAGAGACTCTGTTTCATCTCTGTATTTTTCTGGGTACCTAACACAGCACTTTACACATAGGAGGTCTTCAATAAACCTTTACTCAATTGGATTAAGAACTAGAGACCCACTATCCAAAACAAAAAAACAAAAAAAACCTTTGTAGTAAAAATCAAAATTGGCTCAAAGTTTCTTGGTGGAATCCAAGTTTGTTCTGTAAAGGATAGCCTTTATTTTACATGAAGTGCTGATCCTTACAAATGAAAAAGAAGTGGGCATCAATCCAATCTATCTGTCATCCTATATGGAAATTCTATGTGAAACAAGTTCAGGTCTCAGATATCCCACATATATGTGACACTTGATAGTGTTTCAGGCCAAAGCCCAGCCACCTGAAATCCACAGGTACCTTGTATCTCCTGCATCCAAGGACGAAGAAGCTTAATAGCTAATAAAAAACCTCACATTCCCTTTTAGATTTCTAAAGGATTGGCATTCCCTAGCTTTTTTGGGATGGAAAAGCCTCAGAACAGGAGGCTAACTAATGCATTTATTAGGTGCCCATTTGCATGACTTGTAGTATTCCCCTGACATTTTGGGGACAGAGCTATGGTCCTTGTAATGGAGGACCTCGTAATGTCCTTCTTTTATGGACAGAGGAGAGGTACTGCCCAGTCCCAACTCTGCAGATGTCATAGCCACACTTGTTTGCCTCTCATACATGTCTGTCAAAACAAAGTATGCTGCGTTCCCTTAAAAAAAAAGTGGAGGAAGTTTCTGTGACAGCTTTCACATATGTGAAGAAATAGACCCTCTTAGATGTAACCCTGAATTTTGGCCCTGAGCAAATGGACAAGAGATGTCCTTCCCCTCCGCTCAGGGCCAGAGTGAGGCCAGACAGGTGCCCAGTAAGCTGAGCACTCAGGGCTGTTTGACCCGATGTGCTGTAGATGTTACTTCAACACTTAACACAGTGGCAGAAAGGACAGTAAGAAATATTTGTTTCACTCAAGAATTCTGTCTTCTTAGACAGTGGAAAGTCAGTTTCAGCTTTCCCAAGTAAATAAGGAGTTAGATTCCAACCACCTATTGTGGGCCTGCGTTTGCCACTTCCCCAGGGATGTTCCTGTCTCCCCGTATAGGTTGGGCCTCCCTGAGCTAACTCTGGCATGGATCATGGCCTGCCAGGAGGTCTCAGTCAAATATCTGTCTTCCAGGAGAGCTTCCCTGACCTCAGATGACGTCAGGCACCTCCTGTCATATGTTCCCAGAACATTCTGTGCTTCTTTCACGGTACTCGTCACAGTAACTACTTCTTCAGATCAGCTTCTTTTCTAGACTTTAAGCACCCTAGGGCAGGGAGGGGCCGTCTGTCTTATTCTGAACCGGCCACAACCCTGAACCCGAATTACTGGCACAGAGGTCAGCAAAAATTTCATTGAGTGAGTCAGTTAATTAATTAATTAGCTTTGTAAATCAGGCTCTCTGCATAGCCCTGTGATCCACAAGGGATACAGAAGAGCCAAATTTTCTCCCCCGAAGGGACTGTGTGTAATTGCCCCCATCTGTGCAGAAAAGAATGGAAGAACAATGTCCCAAATGTGGAAGGAACACAGTATAAAGGACAGATTAACACAGGGTCTTGCTGATCAAAAACAGTTTTTATACCTTCTTCTTTCCCACTTCCCTATCTCTGTTTTTGCTATCGCTTCCACCTGAAATACCCTTCCTCTCATCCTGAAGGATCCAAGGCCTTCCCATTAGCCAAGGCCTTTTTCAACTACCAGATGATTCATGAAACCTCCCCTGATACTCAAGAGCAACACTGAGCATCCTCCACTGGGCCCCCTTATATTCAGATTCTCCCTGACAGGGCTGAGTACCACTGCATGCATACATGCATTTATTCAACACATATTTATCCAGCTTTTCTGTGTACTGGAAACCACCCTTGACCTGGGGATAAAGTAAGTAACATAAAGACTACATCATATGCTAATAAATGCTACAGGAAAAAAAGAATCTAGGGAAAAATACAGGAGTTGGGGCAGGTTGCAATGCTGGGAAGAGCAGCAAGGTAATTGCAATTCTAAGTAAAGACAGCAGTAGATGCCAAAGCCCTAATTCCAAAGACCAGTCATTGCAGTTGGTGAGGAGTGAGCTGGAGGAGAGTAGTAAGAACAAAAAGTGACGGGGAGAGGGCCCTAAGGGCCACTGTAGGGACCTTGGCTTTGACTCTGCCAAGAGATGAGATGAGAAGTTATTGGAACACGGCCATCTGATTTAAAATGTATGGAGATCTCTCTGGCTGCAGTGTTGAGAGCAGACTGTAGGGGGATGAAGGAGGGAAGTATGAAGAACTAGTAATTCAGGCAGCAGTTTGTCTGTTGAATATTACTGCTAAGTTATTTCTACTTTGAGTTGGGGACAGCATGTTAGCTGCCACATAGCAAGTGTTCAATCAGTGTTTGTAAACATGGCATAAAAGAAGGGAGGAAGAGAGAGAGGAGAGGAATGGAATCCTGTTTCCAAGGTAGAGAGGAGGTGAGCAGACATTCCCAGGAGAGGCAATAATGGATCCAGGAGGCTGCAATGAGCTGGAAAGTCCAGGAAAAAGGAAGCATGTGCTAGAATTGTTGCTATAGCAACAGACAGCTGCCTGGGTGAGTAGCAGCCAGGCTAGCTAGCACAGGAAGGCTGCATCCCCTGTCCCGAAACCACTCATTCACAGAAGTTAGTGCCCCACGGGGAAAGCAAGCCCCTGGAGAGCTTCTCTCCAGAGCTCTTCTAAAGTCCAAGGACACTGCACAGGACCCTCCCCACAACCACTGTACCACACAGATGGAACCATCCTGAGGGGCAGGGGCGGCAAAGAGCCTGCCTATGACACACCACCCACAGAAGCCTGTTCCTGGCCCAGGGAGAACCCTAGGAGCTTGAGCTTTTGAAATACAGGATCCGCCCACTTCCCTCATTCTTGCTCACCCCTTGTTCTTACTATCCTGCCTCAAAATTATGCTACTCTGTTACTGTGCCCTTTCCAGCTCTGTTCTAGTTTCCTGGGCAACCTCTTCCCAGGAAGCCAGACTGAGCCTGCTCAGAAATAACACCTCCAACGGATCCACATTCACTCCCAAGACATTAAATCAGATCTCTGTTTTGCTTTCCGCATAAACAACTGGCATCTCCCCAATAGTTTATTCTTCCTTACTCCACTCTGTGACTCATGCTGTTATATTCAATGTGTCACAGACGTTCTGTTCAAATCCATGGCTCCTTGAGTAATTTAAAAGAAGCTCAAGAGCGAAGCATTCATGAGTATGCACTAGTCCTAGTGAAGCTCTAAATAAGTTGACATTTGGGAAAATGGTTCATTCTGGCCTGCGGGGTTATGGTGTAGGAATTCAGTAAATTGTAAGCTTGAAACTCCCACATTTTGAAGATCTTGTTAAAGCATTTAACAGATGTTAAAGCAGAGCATTTGAGATGCTGGGGTTTGAAACATATAAATTTTCATTCCATCTTACTCTTTTGATGCTTTGCCCATATCGGTCCCAAGGTCTGACCTTTTGTTCTGCCTCTGAGATGTGGGAATGAACTGATTGAATGATAGAAATGCATGGCCAGGCACCATTCTGGGGACATGTTTGTTGGGAGATCTCGAGCCTCTGAGAGGTAACTGAGTGTGACATCGTGTTTGCTAGCACCACAGTCTTCCTGCCGCTCAGATGCTAACGTGACTCACACAGAGTTTTGATGCCACTAGTAATTGCTCATTCAGAAGCACTGGCTTTTCTTCAAACTGGCATCGCTGGTTTTGTTCATACACCCACATTCAAAATTGTGATCTTTCAGAGATGTCTGTTGGAGAGAGCCTCTTCTCTTGTACCCTCCACAATCTCACTAGGATGCTGATCTGGCTCCTTTGGTTCCCATCCCAGCTTCCTCTCTCTCCCTGCCCTCTCACTGAACCACTAAGTCTATTCTCTCTCAACCGTATGGAGAGCAAAAATAGCAAAAGCATCCTCTGACATTAATAAGGATTCTTCATTAAAATTTCAAATGTTTAAATTGTTGCGTTTTGGTAATAATTCATTTGTCCCAGGATGATTATATTGGGCCTCTGAAAAGTTAGTCCCTCTCTAATTATGGAAATAGTGGAGAGAGACAATGCTCTTTCCCTGTTTAATTTAGGTATCACCTGCTCATCTAATCTGACTAGTCATTTGCTCACCCACAGGTTCTGTCTTTATCATGTCCACGCAGCATTTATACTGCAGTCTCAATAGAAATCCATTCATCCTACACCACTCAGCAAGATGTTTTCATCTTGACTGTGTTCATTTCATTATACTAAATGTTCTATTGCCCTGGAAAACTATTGATAGGTAGCCAGTGTGATGATCCTCAAGCTTCCTAGGTGGACACGAAAAGGCCAGTTTTACATTTCTGCAATGTAACATTTCAATCGTTTAAAATAAAGAAGAAGTTGAATAGATAGATAGATGATAAATAGATAGGTAGATAGATAATAAATAGATGATAGATATATTGATGATAGATGATAGATAGAGAGATAGATGATAGATAGATAGATAGATGATAGATAGAGAATAGATAGATATATTTATACTTAATTCCAAATTCTTCACCTGATAAAGCATTCTCTTTCTCTCTCTCTCTTAGATTAGATTAAATTCCCAATTTACCCAAGGACATAGAAACCCAACCCACACAGAGCTAAAGCAAATGCAACCTGTCTTCATTACACTGCTCACAGCCCCTACAAATCTCCTAAAGGGACTGACAACTATCAGAGGCTTAATTTGCTGCTGTATCATAATCCTTTTTATACCTGGGACTCTATTTGGAAAGAATTTGCATGATTAATTAACTTGCATGTAATACTTCTACTGAAGTGAATATTTATAGACATTGGATCCATCCTTTTATTTGAAGCCTAAATTTAATATTTTTCCTTTCTTGGGATAAAGGAGAATCAATATTCAGGTGTTTTCTGACATCTGACCCATCAACATTCTAAAAATGCCCATTTTTCTATGGCAAATCATCAAATATCAATTATCTCATCATGAAACACACACACACACAGACACTTTTATTACAGTAAATACAAGAAATACAAATATATAGAGTATTTGGAAAGTACAAAACTAAGTGAAAAAGAAATCACCTGTTCCACTACCCGGAGGTAACCATTGTTTTCTCTTTACTGTGTCTTTCTTTTCACTAATAAGCATAGATATATAAGAAAATGAGGATCCTAGTGTATTTATTATTTTCTTTTGTTTTCTTTTTGCACTTATTCTGTGAGTGTTTTCTCGTGTCACTAGGTATTCTTCTAAACCGTACTTTCCGTGGTAGTATAGTATTCCATCACAGAAATATACTATAATTTATGTCATCACTCCCCATTTTTGGAATTGCAGATTTTCTGTGTTTGTTGTAAGTAACGCTGAACAAACATCCACATACAAAAGTCTTTGTGCACACTGATACTTTTTTACAGTCAATTCCTAGATCTGTAGTTACAGCCAACAGGCAGGACTATTTTTCAGGCTTTTGATAAATACGAAATTACACCAGAAACAATGTACTCTTTCCCATACTCACAGGGCCAGGGCCTGACTTCATGGTTCTTGGACACGTTTCAAGGAGCGGCCATAGCAATCCCACCTCACTTTCCACATTCAATTTGTTTTCTACCTTGCCTTCCAATGTTTAGTTGGATTTAACCTCCAGTATAAAAACAAACGTTTCGGAAGCTCTTAGAATCTATCAAGCTTAAGTAATTAACTTGCCATACCCTCTCAACTATAGTCAATTTCCAAAGCAAATCCTTTAAAAATTGACGTTCATGTACAGAAGCCTGACACCAGTTACGCTAATTCACTCCAGTATCCATTTATGGAGGAATCCGAGGTGCCCGGCATGCAGTAAACCGAAGCATGTGTGGTGAGTAAGACATGCCCCACACAAGGCATCTGTAATCTCCAGGCAGAATTGGTCTAGATTTTTGATGTGATCTCCAGTGCAGCCAGCACATTCTCCTCTATGCTTTGTTTGGCTAGGTTGTGGGAGGCACCATCATTTCCTTGCATGAAGAGTATGTGGCAACATTGGCGTGTTCTAAATGTCTCCATTACTGGAAAGATTTCAGTCCGACTTCATATTCTCTTCATTTAATCATGCAGATCTCCTCCTTGACTGACATGAGTCCAGTTGAGGAATATCCTGAACTCGAGGGAAACTTTGTGAGTGAGGAAAGGGAACTAAGAGAAGACGGGGAGGGAAAGGAAGAAATCCCTGAGAATGCGAACACTGAAAAGATTTCCATGGAAAAACTACTCAAAGTGTTCCAAGGAGGAAAAGAAGTACAAGATGCTAACAGATTTGCCAGCCACGTACAGATAGAGAATGCTTACTCAGAGGTTGGTTAGATTCTTTCATAAAAGGGGCAACTTGTACATAAAAAAAGTCACCCTCAAGTTTTAACATAGTTTCATGGAAGTGCTTTCTAATGTATCATGGTATAGAAATTATGGCAAATTCCTTTATTAAGTAAAATAAGTTTTTAACATCTGCAGGACTGTAAAGTTAATTAACTTCATTTTTTTCTTCTTTAAAGAACTTCGTAAAAGTATTTCAAGACCTAGGTGCCAAGAATCTGGAGCCAGTTGAAGTTGCTGTTCTTCTGAAGCATCCTTTTATTCAAGATCTGATTTCAAATTATTCAGACTATAAAATCCCTGTGAGTATTACCCAAAGGTGTCCTAATTCAGTTGAGCTTAGGATCAGGACATGGTGGGACATCGCCAGTGTGGACTACAGAGACGGGGGAGAAGCTGGAGTTGGCGAAACCAGGGTCAGGAGAAGCTAAGCTGGTAACAGCATCAGCCCAGACAGGCCAGCCCATGACACCCAGAGGGTATCAAGGTCAGGGACAGTAGAGGTAGCTGGCAGTACTGTGGATGATACTGTCAGCATTATGGAACTGCCTCATTAGGCATGGGGCTACTTTGGACCTAAGACAGAAGGTTAAATCGATGAGATTAAAGCTGGGTGAGTGGCCATGTTAGTGTTCCGGATCATCCCAGCTGCCTAATGACTGGCCTATGACTGAAGGGTATGGAGAATAGAATCCCCCTTTGCCAAAGAGAACTAAGGAGACCATGATCCCAACCAAGTGCCAACGTAGTCATTGCATTCTAATCATGGTCCACATGGTCTGTGTTGTGCATATGGCGACAGTGCGCATGAAAGCCTGGGTGCCAGTTCCGTCAGGGAAGTACTATGCAAGATGGAGAAACTGAGGACAAAACCCAGCAGACTGGACCAACTCAGAAGGAGGGAAGGAAGAAAAGAAGAGCCGTACTCCAGAGCTCACAGTAACCCAGCCATTCTGTACCACATATGCTGAATGTGCATCCACCATGGGGGTGCCTGGTCTCCAACAGCAAGGGCTAAAGACCCCCGTTCACAGTGGGGCAAGCGTACAACCTCCTCACATACCAGTTCAGCCGTATGAACCCTCCTTATTTGGCTCCTGCTAGGTGTTTATTGGACTATACAGGGTTTGCTCAGTTTCAGATAAAAGCACTTTCACTTTGACAAAATGAAGCTGATCTAAGATGCATTACTCCTGACTTCTCAGTGATAAACCTCTATGCCCAGAAATGAGACTATTCCAACTTGAATATCTACAGACCTAAATTGGTTTATTCTAAATTGCTGATCTTTTTACATAGAAATTGTATTACGTATGTTGGTAATCATTGAAATTGATTCTAACAAGCTAGCAGACTCTCATCCAGTAGTGAAGTGTGATTAGAGCCTTTTAGAACACAGGCTCAGGAATCAGAAAGTCATGGGACTGAATCTCAGGTACACTACTTACTAGATACCTGACTTTAACTTTCTGTTCATCCCAGCTTTCTCATCTGTTAAATGGGAATAACAGCCATTCCTATTCAAAGGATTGTGGTGAGGATGAAATGAGACTGTGCATAGGAAGCACACAGCATGGTTCCTGACACTCAGCAAATACTTCAGAAATGATGGCTGTTAACAATCGCTCTTCACGACTGAGCACTTATTACTGAGGCTAGTAATGTAAGTTTCCAGGAGAGACAAAATGAGTACGAAACTCAGTTTCTGTTCTCAAACAAATTCCACTTCTGTTTGCAAGAGAATTTTTACATGCAAGAATTACCAGAGAATGATATAAGGTACGCCACCCAAGCAAAACATTATAGGAACTCAAGACATAGGACACTTTTTTTGTTCCAGAAGCTGGATCTTCAAAGATGACCAGGATTGTTGAAAGTGGAGGGACAGGAGAGGACGTGTACACGGATTTGCTGTTGGGATGGACAGAGGACAGCATCACAGGGAAAAGGAGAGACTTGTGCCAAAGGCATGAGCACAGGACTGTGTGGGAGGAAGGCGAGGCCAGGAGGGCTTCTGAGTAGGGGCGTGATGTGACATTGTCTTCATCCCAAAGTGTTTCTTTGTCTCCTCACCATATCGTATCATTATGTCTCTACCTTTAATAGGGCTCTTAAAAAAAGAGTTGTGCCTCTTTATAGAAATAGGCCAAAATAGTTGGAAACATGGTTAGCATTCCACAAACATTTACTGTTTGCATCCAAACTGGTACATTACATGTCCCTTTCCGGTTTCTTATAGCACATATTTTCATTAAATATGAAATTAGGAGGAGGAGGGCATAGGTCAGTGTGACCCTAGAGTTAGTGGGGACAGAGAACACCAGAACTAGACAAAGGGGTGGATGGGGGGGCAAGGGAGGATGGGGGAGAGTCGCCAATTGTGGGGATCTAGCCCCCCTTTGGCTTTCCTCTGGGCTAGCGTCATTCTGTATAAGGTAGGTTCCAGAGCTGTATGTTAGAATTTATCTTATATTAATTACCAAGAACCAGTAGGAACATAAAATGATGCCACAATTTTTTCCTCCCCTAATGGGAGGAAAACCCCGTACAAAGTCAGGCGATTTGGGAACGTCTTTACTCTGGCCAGACTAAATATGATTAACTTGCAGAGAAGATTCTCTTCAGCATTTTCCTGAGAAAAGAAAACAGCCAATGGATGACTGCCTCCGAAAGGCAGCCCCTTGAAAAAACCTAGGGAAAGCTGGAGTCCATGGGGCTCTTTTTCATTTATGCATTGCCCTCATTTTGGAAGGAATTTGATCAACTTGCCATACACCTCACTGCTGACACTTTGGACAGTGCAGTCCCTCTGCGCAGGACTGTCTCCAGCATGGCAGGATTCTGGGCCGCCGCCCACTCTACCCCAGGAGCACCTGCACAGACAGACTACCAACACCATCTCTGCACATCCCCCAAATCTCCCTGGGGTGCAGCGTCCCTCTCTGGCTGGATCCAGCCAGCGCGCGGTGTCTGACTGCCAGGGAGTCAGCCTCCCGGGACCAGCAGAAAGAGAGTTAGCCTGTCTGTCACCAGTCGGTCTGTCCATTCACTCCTTTGCTGCCAGAGCGCTTCGGCAGAGTCGGCTGGTTCAGCGCCTCCCTCCTCGCCATCACCTCTCCTCCTGGGCCCTCCCCCTCAAATCCATGAGAGGACGGAGCACTACGTAAGTGGGACTCATTCGTATGACTGGGAATCTGAGAGTTGAGACTGTAACCTAAAAACCTAAGCCCTGATATTCTAAAATGAAAGAGCTTCCCTTTCCAGTAAGTTCTACTCTCATTTTCACAAAGCAAAAAAAAAAAAAAAAGAAGAAAAGAAAAAAGAAAGAAAAGAAAGATAAAAATGAAGGAAAGGAAAAAAAAAATCTCTGAAGATTCAGTTTCTGTCAAAGCCATCCTGTCACCATTTCTGCTCCAGATATCCATGTGCAAGTAAATAGATCACATTTTAAAATGAACTTTAACCACAGTGATGTTATTTGAAGATCTTTCAAGATAAGTAGAGCAAAAGCTAGAATGTGGTTTTTCAGGTTAAAATGTTGTTTGCTGATATAAACAGTGGGAAGTGAAGGTTGTTTGCCTGATAGCTTGTGTTTACAAGGTTTGTGTTTGGAAGCAGCAACATTTTAAAATATATATTTGAAATATCTGAGTATTTGTAATTATTTTGGTATGTTTTATTTTTGCTCCTATTGGGAGGCGGCCTGGCTGTGTGGTTGAGAGAGTGGGCCCAGGAGCCACACTGACTGGGTTCACACCTACAAACTGTGTGACCTTGGGCAAGTGACCTCATGGTGCCTTGGTTTCCCCATCTGTAAAATAGGGTTACCATACCCTCATAGGGCTCTTGTATGGATTAGATGACTTAGTACATATAAAGTGCTTAGCTCAGTGCTTGGCAGGTAGAAAGCACCCAATAATAAATGTTAGACATTATGGATTATTATTACTCTTACTGTTACTGGTTTGCTGGTAGTTGCAGTGCCCAGGAAATATTTCTGAGCCATGTGAAATTATATGTGGATAAATAAATAAGCTAGGGCATTTCATCTCCTGAATTCAGTGTCTGCTCTTTGAAAAGAAAGACAAAGGCTTTCATTGTCGCAGTGCCATGATGACAAAGAGTCCAAACTGGTGTCCCAGAAATCCCCATGTGGCCATTACCTATGGGGAAAATCCAGATTTTGTGTTGGATTTTATAGTCATTCAATCAAAGTCATTTATTTAATTTCTACTTTCATAGATCTTATACAAAGAGGTCATTTCAAGTAATGTTCCTAAATTATTAAGAAAATGCTTTGGTTAAATAAATGTAACAAGATCAATGAGGACACTGTAACTGGGTTGTTAGTGAGCAAAATCAATTAATTTCCCATGAACAATATATTTAAAATGTAAGTGAACACAAGATTTCCCATACCAACCTAATAAGTGTAGTCTCTTCTAATGAACACATGCTGACTAAATGTAGATTATTTTTAGCAAACCTGTAAATCCAGCATATATCCTTGAAATTAAGGTTTCCATTCAATAGGAGATAATAATAAATCTTTTAGTGTTAAAATCCAAATACCACAGGAGAATTTCTTATAAGTACATGAGTTGGGACCCAATTAATTATGTGAGGACAAAATATGATTTATTAAGGATGACTTGAAGGAACTCTCATCCCACTGTAACTTCAGGGTATCTGACTTTAAAATATTCTCCAACCTTCTCCTTTATCTCCCTAACAAAATATGATGGCTGCTTCGGCACTTTGTGTTTCCAAAGCACCCAGGTCAAACATTTCCAGACTCTCTTGGCTTTTCTCCAATAACTGCTACTGAAAATTATGGCCTCTGACTTCAACAGCAAACTTACCCAGGGCTGGCTTATACATCTGGAGCTTATGATTTTGTCCGTGCTGGGGAGTGTCAGGTGATCCCAGGTCAGCTCACTCCTTCATCCCCAAGTGAGCATTCAGTAGTCAGCATTAGTTACCTTAAGTACACTATTCAAAGGAGACGTGTTATTAACAACTGTGGTGGATAGGACCAGAAAGGTCAATGGTGAGCAGCTGTTCTTTTTCACATAGTTCACTCAAGTTTGACCTCTGGCTGCAGGAAATCTGTATTTTCAAAGAACAAGGTCTCACAAGAAAATGATTCACTATGATTCCTGGTAGTGACTGATAATAAGCAGTGTGTGTCACTCGGCAGGGGTCAGCTCAGATAGTGAACTAACTCATGTCTTCTTGCGTAAAATGACCTCAGTCAAATTGAAACCTTTGGAACTCAGCTTTGAAGAAAAGAAACTTACATTCTTAAAACATTTCCCTAAATGTGTGGGGGAAAAAAAAGAAACTGCATATATATAATTCTACAGTTTCCATGTGTGTTTGTACCCCTTCTATATTTTGATGCTGTTTTAAATTTATGTTTTCAATGTCTGTGATGTAAAATGTAAGATGCTGGTATTTTAAATGGATGAAAAACAAATCTTCTATTCCTAATATTAAAAAATAAAATAAAAACATGGAGAAATGAGACAATCTCCCCTCCAAATAATCGGCTGGTCTAAAATTCTACAAATCTGTAGACATGATTGATTTGGCATTAGAATTTTTCTTTAATACAAAATAAATACAGTTGCTCATTCATTAATAGGGAAGTAACACTTTGGCTTGTTCATTATGTGCCAAACTATGTGTAATTGCTTTTTACAAATGTTCTTTAATCTAATAAAACAATTCCATTCATTATTAGATTAGAAAACAAAGGCTCCAAGATCTTTGATATCTTCCCAAGGGTACAGCCAGTAAGTTGCAGGGTGACATTTAAACTAAATAGAGCACCATTTTCTTAAAGAAAAAATAAAAACAATTTACTGTTCCATCACTCCCATATTATGATCATTAATTCTAAATCACTAATTCTAAATCACTTATTAATATTTGTTATTTCTCTTTACATCTCTTCCTTTAGGATATTAAAATAATTCTCCAAAGGAGTGAGCATGTACAAGGAAGTGATGGAGAGAGATCTCCTTCGAGACTTACAGAAGAAAAGAAATGAAGACAAGAGTGTGATTTTTATAATTTGACAATGAATCTTGCAAACATCAATGTAAACAAGGTGTTGGTCATATATGTTGTCATTGTAGGTATAGAAATGACCCCTACCAGGTTATGAGGAGCAATGAAAAGGGGGCCTTCCTTAACTCAGAGAATATTCTATAATAAACCTTAATTACAGAGCAAAAATCCAAAGTAAGAAGGAATGCATTTTGAAGTGATTCTGAAAATAGACAGCATCAGACAATATGTTCAAAAATAAACACACACATAAGTCATGAAAAGTCCCTCTGAGAAGTAAGGAAACATTAAGCAAACATGGTGAAAATCCCCCGAAGCTCCACATCAGGGAAGTACTGATATGTACATTTTGTCGTTCTTGCTCCACATGCAGTAGAATTCCAAGGTCCATCCCACTAGCCAAAGAGAAGGATGCATCATCAACTGCTGGTACAGCCACCTCCAATCATCTATTCCTAACCCTTTCCTAATATAATACAATGTTTCCCAAATAGATGGATATATTTGCACAATTATATCTGTTTACTTATATAAATTAGTGACTTAAATTCAGTGATACTTATCTCAAGAAAATGTTTTCTTTTTAAGTGAGTGATAGATGTATTCTCAGTGGTGAGCCTTCTGTGAAATCTCTGCTTGGTCTCCATCCCCTCCCTGGCTGCTCCTTCTGAGGCTCCCTGGCAGCTGGATCCTCCTCTCTTTTCCTCAACCTCCAAATGTTGGAGGGCCTCAGAACTCAGCCTCCTCCCTCTACAGTCAATCCCTGGATGACTCGTCATTTCCATTACTTTGTGGGTATTATAGAGGCTAACGCTGAAATTTCTAGTCCCATCATTCCCTGGAATCCAAACTTCGCTCATACTACCCATTTGATTACCATATTGATGTCTCATAGTCATCGCAAACTCAACCTGTCCAAGCCAACAGGGGGAACCTTTCATAATACAAGTGAGGTCATGTCACCCCTCTGCTCCAACCCTCTATCGGCATCCCATCTCATGCAGCATCCAGCCCAAGTTCTCGCCTTAAACTTATCCCTTGCTACCTTTCTGATCTCATCTCCTGCTGTTTTGCCTCTTGCCCACTCTACTTACATTACAAATCCACCTTGTTGAACCTAGAACATACCTGCACACTTCTGTCTCAGGTCCTTTGCAGGTACTTTTTTCTCTGCCTAGAATGATTTTCTCCCAAATATCTGCCTGACTTGTCCCCTCACTTTGTTTAGGTGCCTGTTTATATGACACTTTGTCAGGAAGGCCTTCCCTGAACACATAACAAAATAGAAATAACCCACAGCCCAACACAACATAATTTTTTTCCATTGTACTTATCAACATCTGACAAACTACATGTTTACTCATTTGTTTGCCTGTCGCTCCACTAGGCTGTAAGTTCCATGAAGTCAGAGATTCTCGTGTATTTTCTTTATTACTCTGCTCCAGAACCTAAGACTAAAATCATTGCCAGCTTTACATTTTATTGATACATTTGTGCAAAATATGTGGAAATATCACACTTTGATCACTAAAACAAGAAGCAATCCAAAGACAATTTTTATTGTTAGAGTTATATTCTCTTTCTGGAGAGTGACACATTTCCTTAATTTGCATCTTGTGGGCTCCATTACCATAACTCTTATCTTCAAAATGATGGAAGATGGTGACCCAGAAGCACAGAGATGGAGAAGAAACTCTGCCAGAGATTTCAAAATTCAACTTAGCTGGTTTGCATGCAATTCTAGTTATTACCAGATAATTCTAGTTATTCTAGAGAAGGGAGGAGGGAAATATCTGAAAATCGAGTTCAAATAAATAAAATATCATGATGAGGACACAGGCAATAAACTAATCCACATTTCATCAAGGACTGAACAAGACAAGGCAACATTACTTTGCAATAGAAAAAAATTAAAAGCAGAGCTAACAGTATCCCTCGCTCTCATAATGTTCTTGTACAACATTGTTAAATAAGGACATTGCAGAATCTCCCTCCTGAGGCCCATTGACTCATCTAAGCCGTAGGAGAGCAACCACCACATGAAAGGTCTCCCTGGTGGGTATTTGCTACCATGTCACAATCTCTTAATCATCAACAAGACTAAGCAGATGTTGTGACTGGGCGTTACCCAGAGCTATAAAAGGAGCTCTCCCACACAGGTCCTGGGGCAGGCAACGTGTGGAACTTCACACTGAAACTAGAGGCTGCATGGGATTCTCCCAGACAAAAGAAGAATGTGCTAGAACTCATCTACCTGAGGGCCTTTCAAGTCTTATAATTCTAGGAAATGCCCAACCATCTTCAAATCATTCTGATGCTGTTTTGCACTAAATATTACTATGTCCTCCAGCTGCTGCCTTTGTGAGATGGAAGTCTCTTATCTTGGTGGCTCTCTTTTGGATATCACTGTGGCCTTTACAGGATTGTTCATAATATCCTTGGGAACAAAGTCAACAAATATGGACTGAGTGCAAGGACAAGTGAGTTCAGACCCAGTGGAGGGACACAAAAGATTCATCACACAAATTATTCATTATCTCCCTTCCTCAATGGACTGTTAGCTACAGATCTATTTTACTGATCTCTGTGATACAAAACATCCACAAAAACATTCAAAAAGGGATATAGGATCCAGGCGAACTATAATTATGGTTGACACAGTGTTGAAAGAGATTTGAATTAAATTATGTTTAATAAGAGAAAGAGGACCCAATAACAAGGTTAAGGGACTAATAATAGGTGACTATAGTTAATAATAGCTGCTAGTTTTGAGGGTTTACTATGAGGCAGGCACTCCACCGAGAGCTTTACAAGCATTGTCTCACAACTCTGTGAGGTAGGTACTCTTAGGATTGCCATTTACATAGAATGAAAAGGACATTCAGAGAGATGATTAACTTGCCCCAAGTCACACAGCTGGTAAATAATAGACAGACTAGGAACTCGATATTAACACCAAAAGCCACCCTCTTGCCTGGTTTGCTCAACTTATGTACAAATAACCAATCGCACAAGCACAGGATGGAGGAAGTATGGCTTAGCTGTGTTTAAAAATAAAAACAAAGGGTTTTGTTCAAAGCAATTTGACTAATTAGCTGTGTGATGTGGCCCCTAAAGAATCCAATGCCCTCAGAGCATTAGTGGCTGTAAGGGAGATGCTGATTTTCCTCTGATCTGCGGTGGTCAGACCTCAGCTGCAATTCTGTGTGCAGTTCATGGTAACACGCTTTAATATATGCAGAGTCTATATATGCAGAGGAACTGATTTTTTTTATTCAGAAGTGAGGAAATTCAAACCCCTCAGCCTTAGGCCTGAGTAGAGAGGCTTCTAACTTAAGGGACAGAGAAGTACT
Source organism: Halichoerus grypus (assembly GCF_964656455.1). Taxonomy (NCBI): domain Eukaryota; kingdom Metazoa; phylum Chordata; class Mammalia; order Carnivora; family Phocidae; genus Halichoerus; species Halichoerus grypus. Next base: position 27,768,810 of record NC_135713.1, read on the forward strand.
CTCTGCGGTCCCCAGGGATAAACCAACACTCGCGGTGAATGTTGCAGCATGATAGATTTCAGCAGCTGCTAGCTCCCTGTTGCTAGAAGAACTCTGACAGAGGCAGAGTACCATGTGGCAGAAGAGTTGGGTGCCATGACAGGAGTGCAGAACTTTACCCCTTGTCTTACTCCTACTGCATTTCTGTCTCTATTGAATCAGCTTCTCGGCTTTGCTACCTCAACTTCCATCTATCTCCTCAAAGGGGCTTTTCTGCTTGGTCTTCATTATGTATGGATCACACCTTTCTTTAAAGCACTTTGACTATGCTTATCCCACTGTATGAGCAGCCCCTATTTCCTTGCACTAGAAGCCCTACCCATAGAGCCCAATACCATACAGCAGCCACTTAGCTGTTACCCTGTCTGAGTCAGCTGAAGACTCCCTAAGGGAGGATTACAATGGAAGCAGATGAGATACAGATTTTGGATGGGGCATTTGGCAGGATGCCCCATCCATCTCTGAGGTTCTTTGAGAAGAGCTCCTCCTTCTTACTTCTGATTCTCCATTAATGGCAACACCTGCTGTTCTCCTGGTCTTTGACACTCAGAACCTGGGCCGAGTCCTTGCGTCCTGGTTGTCTCTCCCCCTTCACACCAGAGTCTTATTGCTCCATATAAATATCTCTTACATCTGTCCTCCCCTTTCAGTTCCCACAGTCCCCAGCCTGTTTCAAAAGCCCTCAAAATCTTTCTTCTAGGCTCTTGAATAGCTCTCAATTGTTCCCCTACTTTCTGTATCTTCTACATCTTCCCTTTTTCTACCCAAATCCAGCCTCTGCACTACTTCCAAAATAATCTTCCTGAAACTCTGCTTAAGCATGTCACACTTTTGCTTTAAAAAAGTTCCCTCTACCCCTTGCTATCAAACAAATTCCACATCTCTTAGAATATTATTTATAATCTCTTTCTATATTCATCATCTTTTTCTCGCACTCACCTTCATACAGCTTCATTCAACATAGCCTCCGATACTTACTAGATAATAAATATGGAATGAAGTAATGAAGAGGGATGTCTCCTTTTACCAGAAATTCTAAAAGGTGAGAACATCTTTTAGAGTAAAGATGTTCCTGTAATCTTTTTCACCCCTTACGCTAGATCTGTTGAGAGAATTGATTTCATCTTCTGAGGATTATTTGTGTGTGTGTGTGTGTGTGTGTGTGTGAGTGTATGGAGGTGGTAAGAAGATCACTTTCCTCCTCCCCAAATGGCTCCCTGCAGTTCTGGAGAAGACAGGCTGAGTGACATCAGGGTACATCCCCTGGAGGCTGACTGACTCATGGAAGCTAAGGAGAACAAAGAATTCTATTGTAATCAGCTCCTTTGAGGATCTGTAGACTAATCTAACCCTGAACAGGTCGGCCCAGCAGACCCCACCGTCTGGGTGCCGTCTAAGCCCCTCCACCACACCTTACCCACCTTATCTAAACAAAGGGCCCTAACTGTGCCCCAATACCTTTGCAACTTAGTCTGTCTCCTCTCTTATTTTACTGGCATATTTGACTTAATAATGAATTTATGTTGCCTGTTGGAGTGGCTCCTTCAGCCTGCAATAGTTCTCATGTTCTCTGACACAGACTCAGGAGGGCATCCTCTGTTACTAGAGGCGTCACCAAAGATTCTGTTGATCTAGGGGTAAACAAATCGATGAGCACATTCACTCTCAGATTCTTAGCATAAGAACGGAGTGAAATTTTGTTTTTAAGCCTGTGTCAAAACAAATCTGGAAAGAGATGTCACTAGAGTCTCGTGGTTGCAGTTTAAAGCCCCCAAAGGGCCACCTTGGGCTCGAAGCAGTGCCTTGAGCGCTTGAGCTCCAAGCAAATGCTGTTGTGTCTTTGCTCACTTCACGTTAACCACAAGGAGACAGCGACACTGAGCACTGTCTGAAACAGCCTCACCTTGCTGTGCCCCCACAAACCAGGCTGAAACCACAACATCCTTCTCGCACGCGGCAGACCTCACTATGCGCTCGAAGGCTGAGGGCTTACTCCTCTCCCACTAGTTTCACTGTTTTAGCCCATCTCATGGTATAGTCCCTGTAAATCAAGGAGAGCCTTCGCCACCAGGCTCCTTGCAAGAGTGTCTATAGGAAGAGTGCATTGGAAGACATCACTTAGCTTTCTCACGCTACAGGAGACTATAGACAGTTACAATTTTTTTCCTGAATTTAGCTGCCCTTCACAAAGTTTACCCATCCTGCCAGTAGGATTGTTTGGAAAGTTCTTGTATGATGCTAAGGTGTCAATTGTAAAACTATGCTGCTGTTACTTCTTGCAGAGAGCAATTTCCTCCAAGCTGATAACCATGTTTCTAAACATGGCATTTTCCTCAGGTAGCAAGCAGGTAGTAAGAAATACTTCTTGGGTATTTGACCTGTGCCAGCCACTATTCTAAGCACTTTCTAAGAATTAACTCATTTAATTCTCATCTAGAGACAACTCATAATGTAGGTATGTTGTTATTCTCATTGCTGAGGTGTGGAAGGTTAAGGAGCTCACCTAACCCACATGGCTGCTAAGGGGCCAGGATTCCTACCAGGGAGGGAAGGGATTTGCCTCCAGAGTCTTTACCCTTAACCCTCCAACTGTGGGTCAGGTAGAGGCATCATAAGGTAGAGCCATGTGTTTAAGTCCCCAGGAGCTCCCCTCAGCTAAGGATTGGTCTCTTGAACCCTCTGCCCCTGGAGCATTGCCTCCCTACTGACAGAATTTTGCCATCAGCAATCTTGGCTTATGAAAGATGACTCCACTGACCTACATACCTGACTTTTTGTGGCATCCTGACTTGCCTTGCCTGTGTTGCTAATTTCACTGTCCTTCCTCCCCTTTATTCAGATTTTCATAAATCTGATCACAACATCTCTCTATTTGACGCTTGACCTAACGCATGTGGTCCACTCACTATCTAGCCCCCCTCTGCTCAGTGGGAAGGGACTAAACCCTTTCTCTTGACAAATACTTTAGACAGAGGACAGTGAGACAGATGAGCCTCCAGAACATTCTTCCCCTGCTAAGCCCTCTCCTACAGAGGCATCATGATAAATCAAGTTTCTTCTGTCAGTCATAGCTTAATTTAATGGACAAATGAAGGAGCGTGTGCTCTAACTGAACTTCTACAGTTTCCTTGACTGCGTGATTCTGGGACAATCTGACATGAGAACACAGGCTGCAAACACAATGTTAGATGGACTTGACAGACATTTGAAAAATGTGGTAGCAGGTCAGGTTTCTTAAAAACATGGCTTCTCGGTCTATCTTTAATTTTCACACTTTTAAAAAGGCACAGGGTAGATTTCACTTTTAATTCTACTATAAAAAAACAGAACACATATGCGGTGACAAACCCAATTAACTTTCATTGTCAATGGCAGTGAAGCCACAGGGCATGCACGGTGAGGACTGTCACACACTAACTGGCTGCTACCAAGTGTTACCCAGCAGGACTGTAAGAAGCCTGAAACTCAGATCTGTGTGCAAAATCCCTTCAATTGGAAATATTGACAACTCATTCGGGTATTTGAAAACATTGGGTGAGCCAGCTCTGCATAAACCAAATGATTATATTTGTGGGCCTTATATGTGGCCCAATGCCTATCCTCTTTCCATTGTCAGGTTTCCCAAAGTGGGTCATTCCAAGCAAGTCACAGGGTGGTTGTGGCAGCAAGAGTAGAGGCCACCAAACCCAATGCTTCACAGTTTAAACCATGGGTACAGAGCCACAACTAGCTCATACAGCACCCTTGTGTGACTCCCCACGAGACACCCTCTGGGAGACATCCCTGCCTTCAGACTCACACAGTACATGGCAGAGCACAGCAGATCGGGGAATAGAGTTCAGCCGCCATTCTCCTCTCAACTGGTTGCATTTTTGCAGTGCACAAACTGCCCAGTCATCTACAGCAGACTTGGTGTGGCTTCATTCAGCATACTTGGACACTCAAACCATGTGAATGAAAAAAAAATTGAAGAAGGAAGGCAATCTGTGGCCAAAGTTCTCCAGCTGTCATGCAACTCCTGGGCTTCCAAGCATTTGAGCACCCGACCAGGAGGCCAGGGGTGCATAGCTCAGCCAAGACCAGGGCACAACCCCCTCTACAACCTGTTGTCTTATTGCTTGCATCTCCCACCCATGCTAGACATGGATGGGTAGAAGAGAGATATTACACACATATATGGGATGAGGCTAAGCCTTGAAGAAGCCTGGAAGTGGTAGCCTAGGACATGTCTAAGAATAAGCACATGAACATAGCGCACACATGTTCCTTTGCATTAGGTGGTTGTCTAGCAATGCAACTTCTATCTAACTCTCAATTTTACCTGCAAGGCTAAGTTGAAATGGAAAAGTCAGCACAACTTCCTGTAGTCATCCTTCCCCCTGTGACTATGACTAAGGCAAGGCCACTGAAGTTGTGACTACTAGCAGCTCACATATCAGTTGTGATCAAACTATTGTTCTGGAAACCATAGCTGGTGGATCTATTTCCAAATTGGCTATGGACTCACTTTATAAGGTTCTCCCTTCTCACAGAAATTCCCAGAGACAGAAGAACATGGTAAGAAGATGTACTTCCCATGCCCAACCTGTCCCCTTTTATTGCTACCATCACATTTCCCTTACTCTTTGGGGAAATAATACTTACGAAAATAAATATATCTCTTGAAAACCTTGTTACTGATTCTAAGGGTGCTCTGGGTGAAGGCACTCCCCTTGTTCTCCTCCCATCCTCTGGTTCCCCATCTCTGTCCCCACACCCACCCACCAGCACCAAACAACCTCACAGCTGAGCTGCACATGGGCAGCAGTTCTGGAGCATCATGGGACTTGTGAAAGGAGAGCAATCTCCTCCCCTTCAACTTTCCTGTGAGGCAATGTGTGTTGCTGTTTCCTGCACAAGATACAACACATCTCCATTCCCACACTTGAGACAGCAAATGTTAAAAGAGCTGTTTCACTAAAACCCTGACACGGAGCCTCTAAAAGAGAATGACACTAAACGAAGACAAAGTTTCTTCCTCCTGCCCAGAATGCCATGCGGCATCAATCCCCTCCCCCACTCTCCACACACACCCTAGGACTCCAGTGTCCCGGATGCAGCTGGAGACAGATGTCCCATAGAAGAAAGATACTCTGCAGAGGAAAAAAATTCCTGGCAGGAGTGGTGATGCCCAGAGGAAAGAGGCAAAGCAGTTGAAAAGTAAGAAATGGCAGATTCTTTGCTGGGCAGCCTCATATGTTTGTGAGCACATGTGAGAACCATCTCAATCTTCCCAAAGACTTCCCCAAATACTTGGGCAACATTTTTCAGGAGGCTGATCCTGAGAGAGTGGGTAGGTTCCGGGGCCAGAGAAGTTTAAATTGTTGTTCTTAATATAAAGTCATTTAGACCCATCAGGTAGTGACCCCTGGAGAAACCAGATTTAAAAGATTTCTGTATTTTAACCTTCAGAGCCTGTGTAGAACTTCCATATATTTTAAATTTTTCCTGTGTGAAATGTTTTCTGAGAGTCAGTTGTATATACAATGGATCACTGGGGTAGAAGGAGATTCTTGTCCCAGGAAGATTTCCAGGAACCATCAGGTGGTGGGGATGTCCCATGCCCAACCTTAAGAAGTGGAGCTGCCTACCCATCTTCAAACTCTCCCCTCTTGGTGGCAGCAGATCCAGTGTAGACCCTGAAACTTATTTTCCACACCTGCTTGTCAGCTCTCTGATTCACAAGAAACCTGAAAACTCTAGTATCTCAAGAAGTTGAATCAGTTGTAACATTTTTAATGCAGTGTTCTGGTATAGGGAAATCAGATATTATTGCAAACTTAACACTGGGATGATGATCACAGTTCTAACTGTGGGGATTTGCAGGAAAAGCGTGAAGGTCCTTTAAGACAGTGACTCACTCTCCCTGCTCTGTCAAATGCTCCCTTGGCAGATAAACCCCCAGTGACATCATTACATTCTCATATCCTCAAAAAGCAAGCCATGTGGCTTGGAGAATTTTCCTTTCCCACCACACTTCTTAAACCAGAGTACTCTGGTTTAACTAGCATAACAAAGTCAGCTGTAGTGTGTGCAGAGTGCCCATGGAGCCCACAGAGCTGCCATCTCCCTAGAGATTTGAGGGTGGAAAGTAATTGTTATATTTGCAAGAAGTTGCTCTTAAAATTTGTCCAAATAGATAATACATGCACATAGAGAAGTTCAAGGGTTACACAAATATATGCTGAAAAGCAAGTTTCCATCCCAGTCCTATCTGCCAGTCCCACAGGGCTACCCCCAGGGTCAACTACTATTACTAATTTCTTAATTATCCTTCCAGAGAAGATATTTGTAAATATACCCCCTTCCAATTTAACACAGATTGCAAATGATTTGAAACTGTGATTTTCAGGTAGTAAAGTATGTATGAATCATCTGGGGATATTATTAAGATGTGGATTCTGATTCAATAAATCTTGAGTAGGACTAAGATGCTACATTTCTAACAAACTCCCAGGTGATGATGCCAAGGTTGTTGGTCCATCATGGGTCACACACTGAATAGCAAGTATTTAGAACCTTGTATTTACTCGAATGTGAGGTAAAAATGTGACTTAAAACATGGTTTTTGGAAAGCAATCTTACAACACTTACTAAAATTAAAAATATTTGAAGACTCCAAACCAGCAATCACATCCTAGCCCAGAAGAAAACATTATTTATCATTATATACATGTATCTATACATTTATCATTATATATATGAGATCATTATATCATTAAATATATATATATACACATATATATATATATTCGTTCATTTATTGCCATGGAAATACATGGGGAAAAAGCCCCTTATAGGGAATTATTGAGTTAACTGTGGTATATCCATATCATGAAACATTGTGCAGTCATTTAAAAAAAAAAAGGACAGAGAGAAAGAGTTCAGAAGGTAACTAGTTGATTTAAAGAAATTTCCACAAGGAATGTTGAGTGAGTAAAGCCAGACTCAGTGAAGTATGTATTGAATGATACTATTTTTGCAAAATAAAAGACAAAAACTAAAGGCGTATGTATGTGTTTGCTTTTACATGTATGTAATATACATATATATAATGTATTCACATATGTGTGTGTAGTATGTATATACATTGATGTGTGTATGTTATATATGATTCTAAGAGCAGATAAAAAATATGAGAAGACACACACTAAGTTATCAACCTGGATTTAGGGGGTAGGAGGTGATTGTGGGTGAAAGGGATAAATGAAAAAGAAAATGAGAGGAAAATAGTATTAAAATAGCATGTATAAATTATGATGTATGGACCTATGTATGGCATCAAGAACAAACTATACATACATTTGAAGATAAAATGTGAGACTTCAGTGTTCTCAGAATATGGTCCCCCTCTAAACTTCCTTAAAAAGACTTTAGTGTGAATATTTGAAAGTCCTCGCTTAGCTCTTTGGTGCCTACATGGTACCTCCTCATTTGGTTGCTTTCAGCAGAAAAAAAGAAAAAAATGACAGTGAAGATTGATGTGTCAATAATGGCCAGGGAAGGCATAATTTGGGATTCCCAAAATCAATTGCTCATAAGGGTAGCCACCATAACTGTGATTAAATCTCCTTGAGGTCTTCATTGAGAGTTATCACCAATTTCTCTTCACATAGCTCAGAAATTGCCACCTATCTGTAAGAGCATTCTCTTCAAGGCTTGTTTTCCCCCAAAGAAATAAACACCAAATTAGCAATATCTAGCCCACATCATGGTGCAGAATGTGGGGCAGATTACCAAAGTATGTGAGACGCACATAATTTGAAGTCTTTTTATCCACAGAGTAAAGAAACATTATTTTTTCCTCCCCGCTGCTTACCCACATCTGAGCACAATCAGACAGACACCTAAAATACATGTACGGCAAATCAGCTAAAAAAAAAATATGGCCACACTTGCATTTTGTTTTGAAGATTTTCAGATAATATCTGAAAGATTGTTTCCAAGCCACGGTTCTGGTTTTATGGTCCAGGGCAATGCTTTAACCATTTCAGAAATAGATCAGAATATAGGTTTTTAACTCTTTCCCCTTGTAAAATACAGAATGGATTTTAATTTGACTTCAATGGCAAAGCTATTAGACCTACACAAATATGTAATCTAACATGTTCAGTTACTATCACCCAAACGGTTTATTTTTATGGTAAATTGAAAAGTACCGAGACATCTAGTCATACAGACATCCAAAACATCTGCTATCTGCTTCCTTCCTTTCTAAGAAGTTTCCTTCCTGAAGTAAAGTCTTGGAATAGGACATGGAATAGGACAAAGACAGTCTTACTTGTCTCATCTTTCTTGTTCACCTAAAAAGTGCTGTTTACTTAAGGTTTGTTAAGATGAGTCTGCAAAGTTGGTGTTCTAAGGGCTTCATATGTCAACGAGGTGTAAACATTTAGCCTTCCTTGGCAAATAACTCTGTGTCCTTCTCACCTCCATCTGTGGGAATGACGTTCCATCCACCCAGGAGACAAGGAGTCCCCAAGACTGTATGAATAAAATGGTGGAGGCCATCGCCAAAGCAATTAGGAGAACCAGAGCCTCTGGTCCTCTATAATTTCCCATTCCAGCCAAATACTGAACTGCCACTGGGCAGTAAGTGTCCTGGTCCCCCTCCCTGACAAGGCATTAGCCTCTATGGGTTAAGAAGGCACCATGGAGACAGTCCCACTTGGTCTCCTCCCCAACACCTTAAGAATATGAAAGTCAATTGGAAATTCAGGGCTCTATATCTGTTACTGGTTCCCGGAAATGTAGCCAATAAGTACTGCAGAAGGATACAGGGTGATCCATGGACTGGGAGGGACACCTCCTGGTGACACATAAGACTTGGCACACAAGACATTTAGGGTTAAGATGGTGGAGGAGTAGGGTGACCCTAAGCTTGCTTCCTCCCTCAAACACAGCTAGATAAACATCAAATCATTATGAACACCCAAGAAATCAATCATAAGTCTTAGAGAACAAAGCTGCATGTCTACAAACAGAAAAAAAAAAAAAATGACCTGTGGAAGGTAGGAACTGTGGAGAGTTGATTTGTGGGAGATAGGAGCCATGGGCACTGTGGAGGGGAGGGAGCCCTGATCACAGAGAGTGTAGGGAGAGAGACAGAGAGAAAGAGTGGGGGGGGAGTGAAAATACGTGCAGGGGACTTCACAAGAAAACTATTCCCCAAAACCATTGAGTGGGAAAAAAGAGAGGGTTTCAATACCACCACTTTTTTATAAACAGCAGAGCACAGAGTCTGAAGTTTCAGAGGTCAGCGCTATAGCCAGGGTTGCACCTGATGGAGCTCTGATGAGGAAGCAAGGTGGAGCCTCATGAAGAGGCAACACAGTCTAAGGATCCACTGGGTTGCTCGGGGAGAAGCAGCTCCCCTGTTGGGAGAGCATTTGATAGAGGAGAGTTGGCCTTTCCATGGACAAAAGACTCTGTGGGTGACCTTGAGCTGCCCCATTCACTAGCATAGGAACAAAGACTCCCAATGAGGGCAGCAAACCCTGGTGCTGGCTGTGGGTTGCAATTCCCATAAACTCTGAACCACTGCACAGTTGCACAACTATTTTCTGGGACAAGCCAAAATGGCCACAGCACTGCAAGACCCTCCCCCAGAGGATCAGCACAGGTCCATGCCATGGGGGTCTCTGAAGTGTGGGGTATCAAAACCCAGCCATGCCTGAGATAAAACACAGGAGTTCTGTGCCACCTGGCAGGTGGCCAGTTCATATAAGGACAGGGTGAAGGAAGGGATTTGGAACCTGGGGACACAGGAGTTATTGTTTGCACATCTGTGAAGGCTTCTTGAAGAGTGGAGGGCATGAACTTCCCATTCTGGAGACAAGAAAGCAGGGCAAGCCATTTTCACTACCAGCACTGATCCACCTCAGTGAGGTAACCTGTGCCACCAAGTGGGGAATGGAGCCGCTACACCAAGCCACACCCTCTGCGTCCTGTAGACGCATCTCCACTAGGGCAAGTCCACCTGGGAATCAGAGCAGCAGGCCCCTCTCCTAGAATACCAGCACAAACCCCTTGTATACACTAAATCTACTCATCATGGAGTGCTACAAATCTTCAGCTCTAAGGGAAACAGGATCTAGCTTCCTTTGGGTTTTTTTGTTTGGTTGGTTTTTTGTTGTTTTTGTTTATGTTTTTGTATACAAAAAGAGCAATTTTTAAATTTTATTATTTTATTTTTTTAAATTTTTATCCTTCTCTTTCTTTTTTTCTATCAAGCTTCTCTTAACAAGCAGACCAAAACACATCAAGGATCTAGCTTCCTTTATTCATTTATTTTTTCTTTAATTTTTTAATTTTAATTTTACTTTGCTTTATTTATTTATTTGATCTCCAAAATGACAAGACAGAGGAATTCACCCCAAAAGAAAGAACAGGAAGAAATGAAGGCCAATATCAATACAGATATAAGTAAGATGTCTGAACTAGAATTTAAAACATCAATTATAAGGATACCGCCTGGGCTTGGAGAAAACTGCAAACAAGATATAAAGAATCCCTTACTGCAGAAATGAAAGAGCTAAAATATAGTCAAGTCAAAATTAAAAATGCTACAAATGATGCATATCTGAATGGATTTCATAACAACAAGGATGGATGTATCAGAGGAATGAATCAGTGATATAGAAGATAAAATTATGGCAAATAATGAAGCTGAAAAGAAGAGGGAAACAAAGGTAATGCATCATGAAGGTAGACTTAGTGAACTTAGGAACTCAGTGACTCATTAAAATAGAATAACATTCATATCATAGGAGTCCCAGAAGATGAAGACAGAGAAAAAGTTGTAGAAGGTTTACTAAAACAAATTATAGCTGAAAACTTCCCTAATCTGGGGAATGACACAGATATCAAAATCCAGGAAGCACAGAGAACTCGCATTAAATTCAACAAAGCCAGCCATCGCCAAGGCATACCATAGTCAAATTCACAAAATCCACAGACAAGGAAAGAATCCTGAAAGCAGCAAGAGAAAAAAAGGCCTTAACCTACAAAGGAAGACATACCAGGTTTGCAGCAGTTTGGTCCACAGAAACTTGGCAGGCCAGAAGAGCGCAGTAGGATATATTCAACATGCTGTATGGGAAAAATATGCAGCCAAGAATACTTTATCCAACAAGATTGTTTTTCAGAATAGAAGGAGAGATAAAGAGTTTCCCCAAACAAAAACTAAAGGATTTTGTGACCACTAAGCCAGCCCTGCAAGAAATATTAAGGGGTCTCTTTGAGTGGTAAAGAAAGACCAAAAGCAACAAAGACTATAAAGGAACAGAAAACATCACCAGAAACACCAACTTTACAGGTAACACAATGGCACTGAATTCATATCCTTCAATAATCACTCTGAATGTAAATGGACTAAATGCTCCAATCAAAAGATATAGGGTATCTGAATGTATTAAAAAAAAAAAACAACCAAGATCCATCTATATGCTGCCTACAAGAGACTCATTTTAGACCTAAAGAGACCTCCAGATTGAAAGTGATGGGATGGAGGAGCACCTGGGTGGCTCAGTTGGTTAAGTATCTGACTTTGGCTCAGGTCATGATCTCCAGGTCCTGGGATCCAGCCCTGCATCAGGCTCCCTGCTCAGTGGGGAGTCTGCTTCTCCTTCACCCCCCTTATTCTCTCCCTCTGCCCGTCCCCCCACTCATACTCTCTCTCTCTCAAATAAATAGATCTTTAGAAAAAAAAAGAAAGAAAGAAAGTGAGGGGATAGACATAAAAATGGACATCAAAAGAAAGCCAGAATAACCATACTTATATCAGACAAACCAGATTTTAAAACAAAGACTGTAACAAGAGATGAAGAAGGGCATTATATCATAACTAAGGGGTCTATCCATCAAGAAGATCTAGCAATCATAAATATTTATGCCCCCAACTTGGGAGCACCCAAATATATAAATCATTTAATAACAAACATAAAGAAACTCATGATAATAATATAATAATAGTGAGGGACTTTAACAACCCACTTATAGCAATGCACAGATCATCTAAGCAGAATCAACATGGAAACAATGGCTTTGAATGACACACTGGACTGGATGGATTTAACAGATATATTCAGAACATTCCATCCTAAAGCAGCAGGATACACATTCTCTTTGAGTGCACATGGAACATTCTCTAGAATAGATTATATACTGGGTCACAAATCAGCCCTCAACAAGTACAAAAAGATTGAGATCATACCATGCATATTTTCAGATGCCAACACTATGAAACTTAAAGTCAACCACAAGAAAAAAATTGGAAAGACCACAAATACATGGAGGTTAAGGACATCTTACTAAAAAGAATGAATGGTTTAACCAGGAAATTAAAGAAGAAATAAAAAGTACAGAGAAGCAAATACAAATGAAAACATAAGAGTCTAAAATCTTTGGGATGCAGCAAAGGCAAGGGGAAGTACATTACAATACAAGCCTACCTCAAGAAGCAAGAAAAGTCTCAAATACACAACCTAACCTTACATCTAAAGGATGTAGAAAAGGAATAGCAAATAAAGCCTAAAGCCAACAGAAGGGGGAAAATAACAAATATTAGAGCAGAAATAAACATAGAAACAACAACAACAAAAAGAGTAGAACAGATCAACAAAACTAAGAGCTGGTTCTTTGGAAGAATTAATAAAATTGATAACCTCCTAGCCAGACTTATCAAAAAGAAAGAGAGAGAGACCCAAATAGATAAAATCACAAATGAAAAGGGAGAGATCACAACCAACACCACATAAATACAAAAATTATAAGGGACTATTACAAAAAGTTATATGCCAACGGACTGGGCAATCTGGAAGAAACAAACAAATTCCTAGAAACTTACAAACTACCTAAGTTGAAACAGTAAGAAATGGAAAATTTGAACAGACCCGTAACAAGCAAAGAAATTAAAACAGTAATCAAAAATCACTCCAAAAAACAAACAAAACAAAACATTCTAGGGCCAGATGGTTTCCAGGGGAATTCTACCAGACATTTAAAGAAGGGTTAATACCTAATTCTTCTCAAACTGTTCCAAAAAATAGAAATGGAAGGAAAATTTACAAACTCATTCAAAGAGGCCAGCATTACCTTGATTCTAAAGCCAGACGAAGACCCCACTTAAAAGGAGAAAAACAGGCCAATATCCTTAGTGAACATGGATGCAAAAATTCTCAACAAGATATTAGCAAATCAGATTCAACAGTACATTAAAAGGATTATTCACCGTGATCAAGTGGGATTTATTCCTGGGCTGCAGGGCTGGTTCAATATTTGCAAATCAATCAGTGTAATACACCACATTAATAAAGTAAAGGATAAGAACCATATGATCCTCTCAATAGATGCAAAAAAAGCATTTGAAAAAATACAGCATCCATTCTTGATAAAAACTCAACAAAGTAGGAATAGATGGAACATACCTCAACATCATAAAGGCCATATATGAAAGATCCACAGTTAATATCATTCTCAAGGGGAAAAACTGAAAGCCTTTCCTCTATGGTCAGGAAAAAAACAAGGATGTACATTCTCACCATTACCATTTAACATAGTACTGGAAATCATAGCCTCAACAATCAGACAACAAAAAGAAATAAAAGGCATACAACTTGGAAAGGAAGAAATCAAGCTTTCACTATTTGCAGATGACATGATACTCTATGTAGAAAACCCAAAGACCCCAAAAATTGCTAGAACCAATACATGAACTCAGCAAAGTCGCAGGATATAAAATCAATGTACAGAAATCTGTTGCATTTCTATACACCAATAATGAAATAGCAGAAAAAGAAATCTAGGACTCGATCCCATTTGCAATTGCACCAAAAGCCGTAAGATATCTAGGAATAAACCTAACCAAAGAGGTAAAAGATCTATACTCAGAAAACTATCGAACACTTACAAAAGAAATTGAAGAGGACACAAAGAAATGGAAAAGCATCCATGCTCATGGATTGGAAAAACCAACATTATGAAAATGTCTATACTACCCAAAGCAATCTATACATTTAATGCAATCCCTATCAAAATACCACCAGCATTTTTCGCAGAGCTAGAACAAACAATCCTAAAATTTTTATGGAACGACAAAAGACCCCAAAGAGCCAAAGCAATCCTGAAAAAAAAAACAAAACTGGAGGCATCATAATTCCAGATTTTAAGCTATATTACAAAGCTGTAGTCATCAAGACAGTATGGTACTGGTGCAAAAACCAACACACAGTTCAATGGAAAGAATAGAAAACCCAGAAATGGACCCACAACTATTTGGTCAACTGATCTTTGACAAAGCTGAAAAGAATATCCAATGGAAAAAAAGACGTCTCTCCAACAAATGAATTTGTTGTCGGGAAGACTGGACGCCAACATGCAGAAGAATGAAACTGGACCACTTTTTTATACCATACACAAAAATAAATTCCAAATGGATGAAGGACCTAAATGTGAGAAAGGAGGCCATCAAAATCCTATAGAACACAGTCAGAAACCTCTTTGACCTCGGCGGTAGCAACTTCTTACTAGACACATCACCAGAGGCAAGGGAAACAAAAGCAAAAATGAACTATTGGGACTTTATCAAGATAAAAACTTCTGCACAGTGAAGGAAACAACCAATAAAACTAAAAGGCAGCTTATGGAATGGGAGAAGATATTTGCAAATGACATATCTGATAAAGAGTTAGTATCCAAAATCTATAAAGAACTTATCAAACTCAACACCCAAAAAACAAAAAATCCAGTTAAGAAATGAGCAGAAGACATGAATAGACACTTTTCTAAAGAAGACATCCAGATGGCTAACAGACAAATGAAAAGGTGCTCAACATCACTCATCATCAGGGAAATACAAATCAAAACCATGATGAGATACCACCTCACACCTGTCAGAATGCCTAAATCAACAACAGAAGAAACAAGTTTTGGAGAGGATATGGAGAAAGTGGAAGATTCTTGCACTGTTGGTAGGAATGCAAACTGGTGCAGCCACTCTGGAGAATAGTATGGAGGTTCCTCAAAAAAGTTAAAAACAGAACTACCCTACAACCCAGCAATTGCACTACTAAGTATTTACCCAAAGGATCCAAAAATACAGATTCAAAGGGGTACATGCATCCAGATATTTATAACAGCATTATCAACAACAGCCAAACTATGGAAAGAGCCCAAATTTCCATCAACTGATGAATGGATAAAGAAGAGGTGGTATATTTACACAATAGAATATTACTCAGCCATCAAGAAGAATGAAATACTTGCCATTTGCAATGACATGGATGGAGCTAGAGTGTATTATGCTAAGTGAAATAAGTCAGTCAGAGCAAGACAAATACCAGCTGACTTCATTCATATATGGAATTTAAGAAACAAAACAGATGAACATATGGGAGGGAGAAAAGAAAAGAGAGAGAGGGAAACAAACCATAAGAGACTCTTAAAGATAGAGAACAAACTGAGGGTTGATGGAGGGAGGTGGATGGGGGATGGGCTAGATGGGTGATGCACATTAAGGAGGGCACTTGTGTTGATCACTGGGTGTTGTATGTAAGTGATGAATCACTGAATTATACTCCTGAAACCAAGATTGCACTGTATGTTAACTAACAAGAATTTAAATAAAAATTTGAAGAAGAAAAAAAAAAGATTTGGAAGACTTGGTACACAAATCATGTGTTTTGCAACTTGTGAGTGCCCCCAACTCAGCTTCATGGCATGATAAATACTCACTTGTATGATTTAATAAGGAATCTTTTCTGAATTAAGGACAAGAATAAGCAATATAACATTCTTCAAGCAGTATAATTCTATTGTTTACAATATCAAAGACATGTGTTTACAGTGACTAGGATGACAAAAGTGCTTCCTGATCAAAGGACATTTTTCATAAGATGGACTTTTTTTCCCATGAGCTAACACCTTTAAAATTGGAAGGAACCTTACAACTAATGTCACCTAGATTTGGTGAATTGCAGTAAATAAAAACATCAAATTCACATATCAATATTGTTGGTTCTAAAGGAATTGTAAGTACTCTTCAAGTAAGTTGTGCTCATAATAATACCCTCTCAGCTTTTTTGTGTTTTTTTAACCATGTGTTGCCCTAAGGAGTGTTTTATTTATTGATAGCACCTAATTAAACATCCCTCTGGGTTACCTAATTTGCTAGACTTCTAAAGTATTTGATGCCACAGTAATGATATTTTGCTTTAAAGGCAATTTTAACAGATAGTTATTGTCCATCTGTTTCTATCCTGGCCTGAAGCCTTGACTGGCTAGTCTCGTAATTCTACCCAATTCCACTGACTGGATTGCAACTCATATTTCATTGTTTTGGAAAGAGGGCTATGGAACCCCAATTTTTTTCTTCCTTGTTTTCAAATGATACATAGATGTGTATTGTTAGAGCTGAACTCCTTACACAAGTAGAATTGTGCTTATCAGGACACTGACCTGACCTACTTTGATGAAAATGTGTTGCACAATTGTAAATCACTTACTGACACTGGTTGACCTATTTTCAATTATATAAGACTTCTTTGAAACACTTATTGAGAGGGAACATGAATTAAAATCATTATGGAATTGCCTCTTCAATCAGAGCAGAGCAAATTACAGAAAATACTACTAGAAAATCCTATTCTACTCTGCTGTTCAGATAGCAACATCTTTTTCTGTGTTCTTTTTAATGCTTGAGTGTTCTTAATTCATTAAGAATCATCCTTAAGAACCAAATTGCTCTTTTAGTCAATTCTTACCTTCTTTTAAGTGACCAGTTTAATTCATCTTACTAGAATAATGACTCATATCTGAATAAAATTTTTTAAATCTCTGAAATAAAAAGCTGTTTGCAGGACATGATCAAATTATCTGGCAAGTTTTTCTTTTTCTTTTTTTGAGTATCAGGTAAGACATTACCTGGATATCACATTTTTGATACTGAATACTGCTGCACATAAAATATTCTTTACTGAGGACACGTGGAAATACAACTCAAAATGGCACTAGATGAGCTTTTGGTGGGTCTAGTGTTTATAAGTTCCAGAATTATCCAGAAGAGAAAACATCCATCCATTCATTTTTATTATATAATTACCAAAGTGCTAATTACATGTATTTTGGGTGTTCCCTTATTGGGGAAAATGTTTTTAACACCTATAAACCACAAGCAGAGTGTCAGGTTAAACAAAGCCCTTTGTTCCCACAATTTGTTCAAGAACAAGTTGTATGTGTAAGCAAAATTTGATATCAACACGGTTCTGGCCTAAAATGCTGACTGAGACCATAAGTTGGCTAACAGCTTAAAAGGTAACAGGTTGATAGATATAAAAGGATTTAAGATGAACTGGGCTTTAGAAACCAAGCAGAAGAGGGGTGTGGGGGATCCTTTTACCTTCAATTCAAAATAGGCTCAAGATTTTTATTGTGTTTCTATTGTCTGGAAAAAAAATCAAATCCTACTCGTTTGAACTGTCTCATGGCACACAACTACTACTAAGTGACTAAATCAAAATCAACTTCTGATGCATCACAAAAATAAAAGCCAGTGTGTCAAGATAGAACTATTGCCTAAACTATGTAAACAGAAAAACCTAATCTCTCTAAAATTTCCTACCCGAACGCCTTTTTTTGTTGTTCAACAAGCATGTTGGTAAATCACTGGGAAACATCAAGATGCTTGCCTGCAATTGTTAAGCTATTGCTTAACATAATAACTCACTACAAGATAACAAGGACAGGAATAGCTGTAGCCAACCAGAATGAGGCCAATTGTTATCTGCAAGAAAAAGAGGAAAAGGACCAAAGAGAAAGGAAGGTGGGCAAAAACATGTTTAAG
Source organism: Halichoerus grypus (assembly GCF_964656455.1). Taxonomy (NCBI): domain Eukaryota; kingdom Metazoa; phylum Chordata; class Mammalia; order Carnivora; family Phocidae; genus Halichoerus; species Halichoerus grypus. The sequence continues at coordinate 27,786,727 of NC_135713.1, forward strand.
ACTACAGCTTGCTTTTGTGGCACCTGGATGGCTCAGTCGGGTAAGCGGCCAACTCTTGATTTTGCTCAGGTCATGATCTCAGAGTTGTGGGATCGAGCCCCGCCTCCAGCCCCGTGTGGGGCTCTGTGCTCAGTGAGGAGCCTGCTTGAGATTTTCCCTCTTCCTCTCCCTCTGCCCCTCCCCCCCACACTCTCTCTCTCTCTCTCTCTCAAATAAATAAATCTTTTTTAAAAAAGACTACAGCTGCTTTCATTGAGAATCGATCTTAAATAAACAGGAGCAGAAAAATATGGAGAGACACTGTAGAACCATTTTAGATAGCTAAAGGGCTGGAAGGTGGTGCAGGAATAAAAACATGGAGGATTTGAGACTTGCATATATTTTAGTGATGTTCTCCATGTATGTGAAGGCTTTTCTGAAAACCCACGAGTAGCAATTCTTGATGTCTACTGACCTCAGCAAAAGAAAATGAGCCTAGGGTCACCTGGGTGACTCAGTTGGTTAAGTGCCCAACTCCTGGTTTCAGTTCAGGTCCTGATCTCATGGCTAGTGAGATCGAGCTCTGTGTCAGTCTCCATGCTCAGCAGAAATCTGCTTGGATATTCTCTCCCTCTGCCCCTTCTCAATCTCTCTCTTTCAATTAATTAATTTAAAAAAGAAAATGAGCCTAAACCACTACATAAATTAACTTAATTTTCAAGCTTTCCTTATTCAGCAAACTTAGAGAGGTACAGATCACATCAGAGAGAAGTTATAGGATGGTGGAGAGAACCTGGCTGTGCAAGCCACTCCTCTGAGTTTCAGGTTTCTAATTTTAAAAATGCATATAACAATGTTTTTGCAAAGATACAAGCCTTAAGGCATTTAGCAGGAACCTGGCATATAACAGATATTCAGCAAATGGTGGCTATTACTGCTGTCTGGGTCCTCAGATCTGCTTTTTCTGTTGTCTTCTGCACCAAAAGTTGATTCTGCTGCTTGGCTTCCTCTGTTTGATTCCATGCAAACCTGGACTCATTCTATTAAATCCCTAGAGTCAGGTGATTTAAAATAAAAGCAGGCAAATTAATCTTTGGAGGTCAGTCACACAATGCACTGAGACTTTCCCCTTGCAGCCTCGTTATATTGCTGCATAGATGCAGCCCTTGAGCGTTATCTCCCAAGTTAACCCGCTCCTAGGAGGATGGGGAGGAGATATGAAGCCAGGGAAGAAGAAACAAAGTTTCCCACTCCCTAGAATGATTTTAAAAACTCACCTTACTGTTGGAAGGAGGTTGTAAAGTAAGCAGTCTTCACTACAGTCCGCATTTATTTTAACGGTTTATGGTAGACAAATATGCCCTACATTTATCTTTCCTTCTTACTTCAAGTGAGTTTTTATATGCCCCTCACTTGGCAAAAATAATAATAATGATAATAAATGTTTTTCATGGTCAGTTTTCTTGTACATAGATATAGGTCGTGTTTCTCTCCCCCGCCCCTTTTGTGTTCCCATCGATTTGGGTTCGTTGCGGCATAGCACTTTTTTTTCCTTTTTGATCAACAAAATGATAATTCATCACCGTGTTTCACATTTCCAAATGAACTGAAAAGTGGGATCCAAAAGTATATTTTGCAGTATTTAAAGTTATTGTTATTTGGAAATTTTTAATTTCATCACTTGGAAAATGAAATTTTAAAGTTTAGTCAAGATAATGAAAAAGGATGTTAGAAGTATATACTAAATGCTAACCACCAACTCCAGACAAAGACTTCATCAACATGAATCGTCTCATTTCTTCAAAACTTAGTCATAAGGCATCACTTTCAGTCTTTCTCTGATTAACCCTGAGAAAAGAAACCACCCCTTTCCCTCAACTTTCTAGGTAGATGTTTTATAATTACAAGAAATGTTTGTTTATGAAGCAATTGAGGGAATGAATGATGCAAAGTAAGAATCCTTTATGAATGCCAGAAGGTAATTAGGAATTGATACAATCATAATTGGGGGTGGGGGGAGGAGAGAAGGAATTATGAGTACTTTTATCAAAATAAAAGTCTGAAAGTTCTGAATGGTGAGTGAAAAAAGCCCAGGTAGGAGAGAAAAATACAGCTCATAGTAGGAAAGCTACCAGTGAAAAGCAGTCCACTGAAGAGCTGCATTGCAGCGAGGGAAGGGCAAGTCTGAATAGGCTTGAAATTAGCATTATCTCCAAAAAGAGCCAAGTGAGTAAATTCATATTCATGGGGCTCACTGCCCTTCATCATTGTTGTCATCATCATCATCACCACTACCATCATCGCTAATACATGGTGAACATCTTGTTTTATCTCATTTGATTATGACAACAACATTATTTAATAAGGAACTCAGACTTTGAGATGTTGAATAACCTCTCCACAGTCACACTGCTATTTTAAGAATACAGATTTTTTTGATTCCAAACCCATTGTATTAACTGCTATACCAATCTGCCCCAAAGAATACAATTTAAAGATGATATACCTTGAAGGAGCCAAACTCTGAACATCTAACCACCATTCATTCAGCCACACATTAATCTTGTCCAATCTCTCAGACCCAAAAAGAACACCTCGTGTCCTATTAGTCAAATATGCTTTCCACCACACTTGTAGCTACTATGAAATAAAATGCAGTTTCAAAGAAAGAGATTTCTGTGCTCTGTACATATCTGTGAGCTTATCACATAATGTGAAATATGAGATTTTTCAATCAGTCTCATTGGAATCCCACTAACAGCATATAATTCTTTAAATCACATCATCTGAACTATGATTCATCTTTTCCTGTATTTGTGCTATCATTCTAGCTAATCATACTATAATACTAAAATATGACTCTTCTGTTAGTAATACTTTCCCTAATCAGATATGGGGCTTAAGGGATAGTCTCACAAAGTATTGACCTCCCCTCTTCTCTTCTCTCCATGATTTTCTTAAAAATATATACCTTGATAAATTAGACATTTGAAGAGATCAACAAAATTTACAAAAACCTTTAACTAGACTAAGAAAGAAAAAGATTCAAACTGCTAAATTCAGGAATGAAAGAGGAGACATCACTATATATCCTACAATAATAAAAAGGAATACTGTAAACAACTGTATGACAACAAATTGGATAAATTCCAAGGAAGACACAAACTACCAAAACTGACTCAAGAAGAAGTAGAAAATCTGAATAACCCTAAGCAAATAAAGAGATTGAATTAGTAATTTTAAAACTTCCCATAATGAAAAGGCCTATGTGGCTTCACTGATAAATCCTATCAAACATTTAGAGAAGATCCAATGCTAATCCTTCACAAATTCTTCCAAAATATAAAAGAGCTTGGGAGACTTCCCAATTTATTCTAAGATGCCAGTATTACCCTACACCAAAACCAAACAAAGACATCACAAGAAAAAACTACAGACTAATGTACTGTAGGAATATAGATGCAAAAATCCTCAACTAGCAAAATTGAATCCAGTAACATAACAAGGTCATGACCAAGGAATAGAAGATTGGCTTAACATCTGAAAATTAATACAAGTCATGTACCCTACTGGTAAAATAAAAGACAAAACACACATAATCACCTCAATAGATGCAAAAAGCATTTGACAAAATACAATGCCTTTTCATGATTAAAATACTGGACAAAGTAGGAAGGAAATTCTTTAACCTGATGAGAGACAACTAACAAAAACCCATAGCTGATATCATGTTCAGTGATGAATGGCTGAATGCTTTCCCCCTACAGTCAGAAACAATACAAGAGTGTCCACTCTCACCAGTTCTATTTAGCACTGTATTGGAAACTCTAACCAGGGGAATTAGTTAACTAAAAGAATTAAATGTGTTACAGATCAGAAAGAAAGAAGGAAAACTTCCCCTCTTCAAAAATGACATGATTTGTATATAGAAATCAATCCATAAGGAAAAAAAAAAACTATTAGAATAAATGAGTTGAGAAAGATTATAGGATATACGATCCATATTCTAGAAGCAACTGTATTATTATACCAGAGCAAATAATATGAAAAGGAAATTAAGAAGACAAGACCATTTACAGGAGCATCAAAGGGATTAAAATACCTAGGAATGAATGTAACAAAAAAGAATGTGAGATATGAAAACTGAAATCCACAAAACATTGTTGAAGAAATTCGTGAAAACCTTAGAAATGGAAAAATACCCTGTATTAATGAATTGGAAGACTTAATATTGTTCATATATCAATACCCCCAAAACCCTTTTTCAGATTTCATGTAACCCTATCAAATTCCAGCTGCCTTATATGCAGAAATTGGCAACCTGATCCTAAAATTCACAGAAATCCAAGGCACCCAAAATATCCTAAAATAGGCACCCAAATAGCCTAAAGAACACCGAAAATAGCCTAAAAGAACAAAGTTGGAGGACTCATACTTCCTGATTTCAAAACTTAACCTGGGTGGCTCAATCAGTTAAGCGGCTGACTCTTGATTTCAGCTCGGGTCATGATCTCGGGGTCCTGGGATTGACACTGCGTCAGGCTCTGTGCTCAGGAGGGAGTCTGCTTGGGATTCTCTCTCTCTTTCTCCCTCTCCCCTTTCCCCCTCCTGCTCTCTCTCTCTCTCTATCTCTCTCTCTCAAATAAATAAATAAATCTTTAAAAAAAAACTGAACTAAACTACAAAGCTATAGTAATAAAGGCAGTGCAGTACTGTACCACCATGTACCATAGTACCATCTCTATTCTACTCTCCAGTGCCCTAGAGGTTCAGGGAAACCTGTGGGATGGCCATCTCCCAGCATGCTGGTGAGAAGTGAAGCACAGGTCCCTTCTACTCTTGCATCCCCCAAACCTATCTTAGGACGTTCTCCCTCAACTTGGATTTATATCCTAGTGCAGCGAGGTGTTAGAATGCTGGGCTCCACATCATGAGTGCTCACCAGCACTCAACTCTCTCTTTTCTACTCTGACTCTTGTTTTCCCTCCCCTTCCTCAGTTGGAAGCTCTTTATCTAGTTATGAGAGAAAGAGAGGGAGAGGGGGGCATGTGTAGGAGTGGGTGTATGTATTGGACTGGCTTCGGATGAGGTAGGGAGAACAGGTCTTGCCCGAAAAACAATTGTTCTAAATTTCCCCTACCTTTTAGAGTGTGACTTTGAAACTGAAAGCCAGAAATTTGAAGTCTCTTTTTCCTAGTATCACAATTTTCACTTGGGGCAATAGAGACCTCCTGGGGGAGGGTTTTTGGATAAAAGCTAATGACTTGGGAGACACATGGTTTAACATTGTACATCATCTGCCACTTTTTTACCCTCTTGATGAAAGCAGATGGTGGAGAAAGTTTGCCTGCACTAAATACCTATGTGACAGGCACTGAAGCATGTACTTCAACCAGAGAGTGACCCTCAGAATTAAATATGATTCCCCCATTTTGCTGATGAGAGGCACTTGCTGAAGTAGAATTGCAGCCCAGGTGTGATTCCAAATCCATGCCCTATTCCCTTGAATCTAGAGATTTCTAATTTTTAAGCAGTAGACCTCATTTATTTTCCAAACAAAATCCTACACAGAAAACTACATTACAAAACAGATTTTAAGCAGAAGGAAGCTTACTATTCTCCTGGTTCAGAGTATGCTCTCATTGGTTCCTTCAGCTCCTCCCTCAAGTACAGTCTGTCCATGGTGGGAATAAGAAGAGAGAGGGATTTTCTTTTCCCTATTTCTAGCCCCTTCTGAATGGCCATTCTCCTCCAGGACTTAGCAATTATATGACACTTTGCTGGGGGGAAAGCCAGATCTTGTTTGAGCATTGTCCTCATTGGGAAATTGGTTGGGAAATTGATGACTGTGGTGTAGTGAAGTCCTCACCATTTCCGGTGGGAAGGATGGCTGGCAAAGCTCTGAATTATGGCATTGTGTAGGGTCCCCCAGAGTGGAGAGAAGGGGCTCTGACTCACCTTGCAGAGATCCCAGGTATTGGCATATGGTTTGTCACTGTGGGCTCCATTCCTTCCCACCTGAGCTCTCCCGGATGTTCCCTATCAGCCTGGGAATATGCCCTCTTTCCCCCACCCCATCTCTCCATTCTCCTCTCCCTCAATGTGGATACCTATTTATGCCACTCTTCTCTTTTACTACCTCTGTGGCTCAGACTTTTGAATTCAAAAGCCAAGAAAAGACTCCCTTCTTAAATGTTTTCAACTGGCACCTTTCTTCCCTGAGTGAAGAGTTCAGAATGTCTGTCTCTTGTATGAGGAGTGGGCGGTGGGAAGAGCCAAAAAGGGAAGGAAAGCCCATGGGTAGGAGCAGGGGGGGAGCAGTGGTTAATATTTCCAAAACATCACCATGCTGGAGCTAGACCCACAGCACACTGGCTCAGCTTCCTCCTCTTTCTTCCTACATCCTCTTGTGGCCCTTAAGGCCTTTATGAAAGACATGGTAAAAATCTGGGCACAAAACACTGCCCAGAACGACCAAGAATTACTTAAAATAGGACTTTGCCTTTCTGAAAGACCTTGTAAAGTAACCAGTGCAGGCAAAATTCAGCTTCTCATAATAAACTGGAAAAAATTGAGTCCTTTCAGTGAAAACACAAGTACAAGATGTACACTGGTACAAAGTCTAAAGTTCCCTGCCTGCCCCTGCCACCTTTATTATTCTGCATTTACCCAAAATAAATCCCCTCCTTTTTGCTTCTAGTAGTGGAAGAGAGTTTAGCTAAGAAAGCACACAGCTCTGTCTGAAGTTAGGGAATAGACTATGCTGTTTGTAGAGAAGAAGAGAGTTGCTTTGGAAAGTGCACATGCAGTGCCTAGACAGAAGAAAATGGTGGAGCTTCCCCAGGAGTAAGGCCAAACCCCTTCCAGTCAATGGGGGTAGAATAAGAAAGGACAGCCTTATCTGCTCCAGAGTAGGGAAGGTAGAAGCCAGCACAAATATTCAATATTGTACTGTCAGACATTCCTCCCCTCCGCTGCCAAGACTGATGTGAGAGAAATAGCCAGGAAACTCAAATCAAGAGTCTCAGACACAGCTGCCTGGGTCTCTAATGGTCCATGGTCCCCCTGAGGACAGCTTAGCTACTTTGTCATGGCATTCCCCACCTCCGCCCCCAGTCAATGTATTGGATTTTAAAATTTTGTGTCACTGTCCCTTCTGAGGTTCTAATAAAAGAAAAAACCTTTGATCCCCATATACTGCTTAGAGTTTCAAGAGATGCTTGGAGTACCCAAATTTGGAACCCTAGCTTTAGAGTTTTAATTTTCTTTAAAGCTCTTTGGGAACAGAGACCTGAGATCAGAGAAAATGGGCCTGGTGTGAATATTAAAAGTCTTACTTCCCCAGTGGGCGAAGCAAGCTCTGTTCTGCCCGGATCTAGGTTCACTCACCTGATAAGTCATTTTGCATTCTTTAATCCTGAGATCAAATGCCTGCTCTCTCCCCCTCAGGTGGAAGTGGTTACTACTGCCTGTGTTCTTCATGATATGTACTTTTGCATAACTACTCAGTATACAACCCTTGCAGAGGCTACTTGCTCTCTCCAACATTCATTCTTCCCTTCTCCCTTTTACTACTAGATTCTCCAGTTTTAGCTGTAAACATAGTTCCTGCTTTTTAGACTACAGTTTCCTTTCTCACTTGCAGCTAAAGTGGCCATAGTGACTATTTTCTAGCCAATAAGACACGAATAGAAGTGATATATGCAATTTTCAGATCATGTTCTTAAAAAGGACACTGATTCCTCTTCACTGTCTTGTTGAATCTGCTTCCCAAAGGCTGGAATAAGATCATGGTGCTGGTCAGCTGACCTTAAATACACAGAGAAGAGCAATATCCTAGGAAATGAAAGAGTAGGCTGGGTCCCTAATTGAATGAACCCATGGAGCTGCCTCACTGCCGTGGATCACCTTCTATGAGAGAGCAGTAAGTCTGCATCTTTGTTAGAGACACTATGTTTCCAAGTCCCCTTGTTTCAGCAGAATAGCCCAACTAGCACATACAAAAACAAACAAAAGTCCTATAAAAAATTCCAAAGTCTCCTGAGACTGATAAATAAAAGCATAAAAGTTTGCACATCCATAAGCAAAAGTAGGCAGTACTTACCTATTTTCTTGGAAAGTATCTGAAAGTGACGGTTGTAGCTTAAAAAATTTAGTGCAGTCTCGGGGGCGGAGCAAGATGGCGGAGGAGTAGGAGACCTGGATTTTGTCTGGTCTCAGGAATTCAGCTGGATGGGGATCAAACCATTCTGAACACCTACAAACTCAACAGGAGATCGAAGAAAGGAATAGCAACAACTCTCTGAACAGAAAAGCGACCACTTTCTGGAAGGTAGGACGGGCGGAGAAGTGAATCCGAGGCGATATTCGGGAGGATAGACGGCGGGGGAGGGGCCTCCGTCGGCCGCTTCTGGCAAGTGATAGAACCGGGGAGCACAAAATCGGAACTTTTAGAAGTCGGCTCCGCTGAGGGACGTCACTCTGGTGGCTAAGTGGGGGGTGGAACCCTTGCGGGACAGTGTGGTCTCAGGACCCTCGGGGTCACAGAAAGACCGGGGGTGCCTGAGTGCGGCAGAGCTCCCAGGTATCGGAGCAGGGAAGCCGGCTGCAGAGACGGAGCCCAGGCGCGGGCTCTCAGCTCGGGGTTGCCATAAACCGTGATCCGCGGCGCAGTTGGGCCACTGCTCCTCCAGCAGGGACCCAACAAGCGGCAGATCCGGGGAGACTCCCCTTCCTCCCCCGGGAGGAGAGGTGCGGGAGCGCACCACAGGGATCTGCTGGGTTTGGAGACTCCACCCGGGGTCGGGTGCCGGAGATAGAAACGCTCGGTCACAGGCGGGGTGAGCACGGAGTGCGGCCGGAGACCAGGGAGACGGAAGTGATTGACTGCTTTTCTCTGGGGGCACACTGAGGAGTGGAGCCCCGAGTTCTTGGCTCCTCCGGGCAGAGATTGGGAGGCTGCCATTTTCACTCTCGTCCTCCAAAGCTGTACCTAAAGCTTGCAGGGAACAAAAGCTCCAGAGAGCAAACCCGAGCAGATTACTTAGCCCGGACTGGGCAAGGGCAGGGCAATTCCGCCTCCGGCAAAGACATTTGGGAACCACGGCAACAGGCCCCTCCCCCAGAAGATCAGCGAGAACAGCCAGCCAAGACCAAGTTTACCGATCAGTGAGAATGGCAGAACTCCAGCCCTAGGGGAATAATGCACATAGAATCCATGGCTTTTTTACCATGATTCTTTAGTCCTTCAAAGTTAATTTTTTTTTTTGAATTTTTCTTTTTCCCTTTTTCAACCAACATCTTATCAATCCTTTTTTTAAAAAACATTTTTATTTTTCATCTTTAGAGTCCTATTCTATCCCTTCATAGTAGTTACCCTTATTTTTGGCATATATATATAAGTTGTTCTCTCTTTAAAATTTTGAGATAGTTTCTTCTAACAGATCAAAATATACCCTAAATCTCTAGTGTATGGTTTTGTTCTACTCTCCTGCCTGATCACATTCTCTCCCTTTTTTTTCTTTTTTTTTAAATACTCTTCTTTCTTTTTTCAAACAACTTCTTATCAAGTCCTTTTATAAAATTTTTTATAATTTTCATCTTTACAGTCATATTCCATCCCTTCATCATATCAACCCTTATTTTTGTACATATATAAGTTTTTCTTTCTTTAAAATTTTGGGAGGCACTTTCTTCTAACAGACCAAAATACACCCAAAATCTAGTGTGTGGCACTGATCTATGCATCAGCCTGATCATATTTGATCATATTCTGTTTTTTTGTTTTGTTCTGTTTTTGTTTGTTTTTATCTTTTCTTTTTCTTTTTTTTTTCCTTTTCCTTTTTCTTTCTTTCCCTTTCTTTTCCCCCAGGTTCAGTTCTTTTCTGATCTGTTTAGAGTATATTTTCTGGGGACGTTGTTACCCTGTTAGCATTTTGTTCTCTCATTCATCTATTCTCTTCTGGACAAAATGACAAAACAGAAAAAATCACCTCAACAAAAAGAACAAGAGGTAGTACCAACTGCCAGGGACCTACTCAATATGGACATTAGTATGATGTCCGATCTAGAGTTCAGAATCATCACTTTAAAGTTACTAGCTGGGCTTGAAAAAAGCATGGGAGTTATTAGAGAAATCCTTTCTGGAGAAATAAAAGAACTAAAATCTAACCAAGTTGAAATCAAAAAGGCTATTAATGAGGTGCAATAAAAAATGGGGGTGATAACTGCTAGGATAAATGAGGCAGAAGAGAGAATCAGTGATATGAAAGACCAAATGATGGAAAATAAAGAAGCTGAGAAAAAGAGAGATAAACAACTACTGGATCACGAGGGCAGAATTCAAAAGATAAGCGATACCATAAGATGAAACAACATTAAAATAATTGGGATCCCAGAAGAAGAAGAAAGAGAGAGAGGGGCTGAAGGTATATTGGAGCAAATTATAGCAGAGAACTTCCCTAATTTGGGGAAGGAAACAGGCATCAAAATCCAGGAAGCACAGAGAACCCCTCTCAAAATCAATAAAAATAGGTCAACACCCCAACATCTAATAGTAAAACTTACGAGTCTCAGAGACAAAGAGAAAATCCTGAAAGCAGCTCGGGAGAAGAGATATGTAACCTACAATGGTAGAAACATTAGATTGGCAACAGACCTATCCAAAGAGACCTGGCAGGCCAGAAAGGACTGGCATGATATATTCAGAGCACTAAACGAGAAAAATATGCAGCCAAGAATACTATATCCAGCTTGGCTGTCATTGAAAATAGAAGAAGAGATAAAAAGCTTCCAGGACAAACAAAAACTAAAGGAATTTGCAAGCACGAAACCAGCCCCACAAGAAATATTGAAAGGGGTCCTCTAAGCAAAGAGAGAGCCTAAAAGCAACATAGACCAGAAAGGAACACAGACAATATACAGTAACAGTCACCTTACAGGCAATACAATGGCACTAAATTCATATCTTTCAATAGTTACCCTAAATGTAAATGGGCTAAATGCCCCAATCAAAAAACACAGGCTATCAGATTGGATTAAAAAACAAGACCCATCGATATGCTGTCTACAAAAGACTCATTTTAGACCCAAAGACACCCCCAGATTGAAAGTGAGGGGGTGGAAAACCATTTACCATGCTAATGGACGCAAAAGAAAGCTGGGGTGGCAATCCTTATACCAGACAAATTAGATTTTAAACCAAAGACTGTAATAAGAGATGAGGAAGGACACTATATCCTACTTAAAGGGTCTATCCAATGAGAAGATCTAACAATTGTAAATATCTATGCCCCTAACATGGGAGCAGCCAATTATATAAAGCAATTAATAACAAAAACAAAGAAACACATTGACAACAATACAATAATAGTGGGGGACTTTAACATCCCCCTCACTGAAATGGACAGATCATCTAAGCAAAAAATCAACAAGGAAATAAAGACTTTAAATGACACACTGGACCAAATGGACTTCACAGACATATTCAGAACATTCCATCCCAAAGCAACAGAATACACATTTTTCTCTAGTGCCCATGGAACATTCTCCAGAATCGATCACATCCTAGGTCATAAATCAGGTCTCAATGAGTACCAAAAGATTGGGATCATTCCCTGCCTATTTTCAGACCACAGTGCTTTGAAACTAGAACTCAATCACAAGAGGAAAGTCAGAAAGAACTCAAATACATGGAGGCTAAAGAGCATCATACTATAGAATGAATGGATCAACCAGGAAATTAAAGAAGAATTTTAAAAATTCATGGAAACCAATGAAAATGAAAACACAACTGTTCAAAATCTTTGGGATGCAGCAAAGGCAGTCCTACGAGGAAAGTATATAGCAATACAAGCCTTTCTCAAGAAACAAGAAAGGTCTCAAGTATACAACCTAACCCTACACCTAAAGGAGCTGGAGAAAGAACAGCAAATAAAGCCTAAACCCAGCAGGAGAAGAGAAATAATAAAGATCAGAGCAGAAATCAATGAAATAGAAACTAAAAGAACAGTAGAACAGATCAACAAAACTAGGAGCTGGTTCTTTGAAAGAATTAACAAGATTGATAAACCCCTGGCCAGACTTACCAAAAAGAAAAGAGAAATGACCCAAATCAACAAAATCATGAATGAAAGAGGAGAGATCACAACCAACACCAAAGAAATACAAACAATTATAAGAACATATTATGAGCAATTCTATGCCAGCAAATTAGATAACCTGGAAGAAATGGATGCATTCCTAGAGATGTATCAACTACCAAAACTGAACCAGGAAGAAATAGAAAACCTGAACAGACCTATAACCACTAAGGAAATTGAAGCAGTCATCACAAATCTCCCAACAAACAAAAGCCCAGGGCCAGATGGCTTCTCAGGGGAATTCTACCAAACATTTAAAGAAGAATTAATACCTATTCTGAAACTGTTCCAAAAAATAGAAATGGAAGGAAAACTTCCAAACTCGTTTTACGAGGCCACCATTACCTTGATCCCAAAACCTGACAAAGACCCCATCAAAAAGGAGAATTACAGACCAATATCCTTGATGAACATGGATGCAAAAATTCTCACCAAAATACTAGCCAATAGGACCCAACAGTACATAAAAAGGATTATTCACCACGACCAAGTGGGATTTATCCCTGGGCTGCAAGGTTGGTTCAACATTCGCAAATCAATCAACGTGATACAATACATTGACAAAAGAAAGAACAAGAATCATATGATCCTCTCAATAGATGCAGAAAAAGCATTTGACAAAGTACAGCATCCTTTCTTGATCAAAACTCTTCAGAGTATAGTGATAGCGGGTACATACCTCAATATCATAAAAGCCATCTATGAAAAACCTACAGTGAATATCATTCTCAATGGGGAAAAACTGAGAGCTTTCCCCCTAAGGTCAGGAACACGGCAGGGATGTCCACTGTCACCACTGCTATTCAACATAGTACTAGAAGTCCTAGCCACAGCAATCAGATAACAAAAAGAAATAAAAGGCATTCACATCAGCAAAGAAGAAGTCAAACTCTCACTCTTTGCAGATGATATGATAATTTATGTGGAAAACCCAAAAGATTCCACCCCAAAACTGCTAGAAGTCATACAGGAATTCAGTAAAGTGGCAGGATATAAAATCAATGCACAGAAATCAGTGGCATTCCTATACACCAACAACAAGACAGAAGAAAGAGAAATTAAGGAGTCAATCCCATTTACAATTGCACCCAAAACCATCAGATACCTAGGAATAAATCTAACCAAAGAGGCAAAGGATCTGTACTCAGAAAACTATAAAATACTCATGAAAGAAATTGAGGAAGACACAAAGAAATGGAAAAATGTTCCATGCTCATGGATTGGAAGAACAAATATTGTGAAGATGTCAATGCTACCTAGAGCAATCTACACATTCAATGCAATCCCTATCAAAATACCATCCACTTTTTTCAAAGAAATGGAACAAATAATCCTAAAATTTGTACGGAACCAGAAAAGACCCCGAATAGCCAGAGGAATGTTGAAAAAGAAAAGCAAAGCTGGCGGCATCACAATTCCGGACTTCCAGCTCTATTACAAAGCTGTCATCATCAAGACAGTATGGTACTGGCACAAAAACAGGCACATAGATCAATGGAACAGAATAGAGAGTCCAGAAATGGACCCTCAACTTTATGGTCAACTAACCTTTGACAAAGCAGGAAAGAATGTCCAATGGAAAAAAGACAGTCTCTTCAACAAATGGTGTCAGGAAAATTGGACAGCCACATGCAGAAGAATGAAACTGGACCATTTCCTTACACCACACACAAAAATAGACTCAAAATGGTTAAAAGACCTAAATGTGAGACAGGAGTCCATCAAAATCCTAGAGGAGAACACAGGCAGCAACCTCTTCGACCTCAGCCACAGCAACTTCTTCCTAGAAACATCGCCAAAGGCAAGGGAAGCAAGGGCAAAAATGAACTATTGGGACTTCATCAAGATAAAAAGCTTTTGCACAGCAAAAGAAACAGTCAACAAAACCAAAAGACAACCGATAGAATGGGAGAAGATATTTGCAAATGACATATCAGATCAAGGGCTAGTATCCAAAATCTATAAAGAACTTATCAAACTCAACACCCAAAGAACAAAGAATCCAATCAAGAAATGGGCAGAAGACATGAACAGACATTTTTCCAAAGAAGACATCCAAATGGCCAACAGACACATGAAAAAGTGCTCAACATCGCTCGGCATCAGGGAAATCCAAATCAAAACCTCAATGAGATACCACCTCACACCAGTCAGAATGCGTGTTATGCACAAACAATGAATCATGGAACACTACATCTAAAACTAATGATGTAATGTATGGTGATTAACATAACAATAAAATTTAAAAAAATTTAGTGCAGTCTCATATAATCTTCCAACAGACAGACCCCTTGCTCCTTATTTTCCAGGAACATCTGCCAATTGTATGTGGCAATTCCATGAACAGTATCACTCAGGGTTACTTTTAATGTTGACTTTGCTTATGTTGATATTAGGTTAGGAAATTATCAGACACCAAGGCTGTTCTTGGGGACTTAATTTGCACAGGTGCTGGGTTCTAAGAGGGCAGCGAAGCATAAGAAGTAGAATTGAGGGCTCTTACCAATTTTCCCAGTTGTCTGGATTGGGATACCAGTGTGGCAGTCAGCACCACAGGCCCCTGGAAAGTGTTCTGCAGGCATTTAGGAGCTACCTTGCCAGGACATCTGCGCAGAGTCACAGGCCAGGGCCCAGGATGGTGTCACTTAATCCGGACTTTTCTCCAAAACCCTACAAGGCACTGACCCTAGAGCTGTGAGCAGGAGCCTTCTGTGAACTCTCTGTTGGGAAGGGCCTGAAGGGAGAGACAGACCCACCCGTTCCCCAGCTGCCCCCCAAAGTGCCGGGATCTGCTGCTATTGCCAGCTGACAGACCACTTTCCCCAAGGATCGATACTCCGGTTCACATTTTTATCAAAATTTGAGCATGTATTGACATCAAAATACTCTCTTTCTGGCAGAAATGTCTTCAGCAAAGAGTGAAAAACGGGCACTCAGAGACTCCATTTTTGTTGTATCCGAAGACAGAGACTAAAATCTTGTCAGGGCAAAATAGCTCTGACATTTCAAACTCTGCCCAGAAAGAACTCATTGCATGACATGACAGCAAGGTATGGGGCTGAAGACACAGGGTAAGGAGGAAAGGGAAATGAAAGAAGAGCCACAACAAGGAAAACGCTGTGCTCCTGGAAATGAAACTTCACGATGTTGGGACTCCCCCTTAGAGCCCTAGGGACTGACTCAGCACACACTGATAAAATGCTAAAGCAATTCATTTTGGACTAGAGCATGATTAGGGCTCCCTACAGTCATCCTCACCAACTTGACACCCTGGGGGGTTTTCCTCTTTTTTTTTTTTCATAGTTCTTGGGGGTCCCCAGTCACTCCACTGAGCTGGCCTGGATTTCCTTCTTCCAGCAGAAGGCAGGTGCCCAAGACTGTTTCCCATCTTATGGATAATATCTTACTGTTAATTAAAGAAGGTAAGTTACAATGGGAGGAGGGCACATTCAAAGATTTCATAGAACATGTTTTGGAACTCTCTGAGTATTTTTTAAACATCAGATTTTGCCCAGGATATTCCTATAGCAACATATACTGCTTATTATTACTGTTGTTGTAGCTGCTGTTTCATTTTATTGTCCTTCAATGTCCAATCACAAGGTGAGTAACTTTTAAATCTTTCTCATTTGGGACAAATTACTAAATGTTAACGGCTCTTTTATAAGCTTCATACAAAAGCTGACTCTGAGAAGTGCTTTTGCTCTTGAAACAGTTTGTTTCCCAAGGGTGCTGAAAGAGATAACACATTGGTGCCTGACCCACTAAATTTATAATTTCTGTCAAGGATGGAAATGAAATTTCTGGTCCTAAGAGATGAGTTCAGAGAGTAAGGATTAGTAATAAGATTCTCAGCCTGAATTTGCCCAGGAAAATCTTTGTCCTTACAGATTGGGACAAAGAGACAAAACCTGGGGCTTCCTGGAGTGGATTTTTACCAAGAAAACAAACAACAAACAGTCAAGTAAAGGGTGCACCACATTCTTCCACTCCACTATCCAGTAATCTCAAATCTGGCTAAAAGGTGAGTTTTCTGAGCTCTTCAGGACTCTACTTGCTATACACAAAGTTATAGACATTACTTATTACAGTAGGAAAATAAAAGAAAATCATTCTTGCTTTCTCTGTTTAATAAACAGTCTGAATGATCACACACACACACACATACACACACAAAGGAAGAAAGGAAAGTTGTGACCAGTTGACACTAGGAGTCTTACAAGGTCACTGTGTTCTGCTTGTATATGAGAAACAATAAAATACCTTTCCTTTTCTATGATTCACCACATCATAGGAACTCATGAGACTAAAGGAAGACAACATATAAGAGAGGGAAAAGAGAAGGTAGTGATGGAAGGAAATGATGGGAGAAGAGAAAGGGGGATGTGTGCAGCAATCAGGCTGCAGCGTCCCAGGATCTGCTTTGTCCTCAGTCCACTGCTGGGATCCTGACTTTGCAGGTGGAGACTCAGGTGTCCTGGGCATCTTTTCTGATCTGCTTTTCTTAGCTCTCCACTTCTCTTACAGAGTAATGACAAAGCAACATAGTGAAGGTCTCTCAACTGCGGGAGTAGGTGAAGCAACTTCTTCCTAAGTTTCCAAAGGCCTAGCAAGACCTGGGTGAAGAAAGTAGGGAAGGCACCATTGCTCCCCCAGAATCTCTAGAAGGACTAGTGAGGCTTCTCTTTCCTTTGAGCTCCCCACACTATATCTAGGTTTCTTTCTAGGTCCTTCGGCATCTCCTGCCCCACCCAAAAAGAGTAAGTACACCAGTGGAAATCCCCTGAGCAAACTAGCACATGCTGTACCAAAATATTGTGTCTTGGCTTTGTTCTTTTACATCTTCACAACTAAAGGAAAGAGATACAATCAAAATGATAGTCCACTAAAATGATAAACAAGAGAATTTAAAGAGACACAACCCAATTACTCACCCATGGAGTGACAATCTGAGCAATTCATGAGACCTGTGTTGGTGGATAGATATAATTCGTGATTCCTTCTCTAACACTTACTTAGTTTATGGGAATTTATAATTACATCTTTCTTGAAAGGATATTCAGCTCAATGCAAAAAACATATCAACTTTTATGAATCAGATTCATGCTTTTCTAACCAAGCTTTCAAGACAAGATTAGAAATGAGGGCACAAATTATTATCTGATGCACAAAATTGTCACTCTTTGAAATATGTTTCAAAATGCCAAAAGAAAACCTCGGCAGATGGAGGAGATAGATTATGTGCATGCAGTTGGCTTCTTGTTCTGAAATATCCCTTGAGCTTGCAGTCCAGAGTGTGATCTTATGAACAGGGTACCCCATCTCTGTCACTGGATCTGCCTCAACAGTCAAGACAGGCTTCCAGAGACTGTACAGGTGCCCCACTTCTTTTCTCATTTTATGAGATTGTCACAATCACTGTAATGATGACATAAGCAAACTCATGCAGCTTTCAAAGACCCTTTCTGTTTTACACGTTGGGGGTGCTGTTCATCTTTGCTAATTCAGCCATTTTTACAGCCCAATAGGCCAATATCTACCCAATGTCTGTGAATCAAACAGAAGTTCACTACTCACTGTCCACTCGGTATCTCAGTACTCATCACTTTATAATTTCAGTCTTGTGGCTTTTTTCTGAAAGAGAGCTGAGGGGTGTTCTATAGCTCCAATCCAGGTGATTAGCCAGCCAGTGGAAGACCTGAGCAGACCTCGGAGTTTCGGGAGTCATTGTCTGTTGATAACAGGATTGCTATCAACCTGCACCTTCATTTGAATACTAATAGCGGTTTAAAGAAAAAGATATAACAATTACCAGGAAGTTGGTTAGACTTAACAAATATGACTACTTTAACCCAGGGGCCATGTTGGGAGAAGTTTTGATTGGCAGATGAGTTTAGGGAGAGTCTGAATTATCTTCGTCATTGTCCCAAGCTTTTGCCCCATACGCACGTATAGGCAGGTACCAGTGTGGTTCGCAAACACTGTGTGTTCCTGAAATGTTGTGTGGCAATCACATTTTCACAAATATAATCCTATTAAAACCACACTGATGGGCGCCTGGGTGGCTCAGTTGGTTAAGCGACTGCCTTCAGCTCAGGTCATGATCCTGGAGTCCCAGGATCCACTCCCACATCAGGCTCCCTGCTCATCAGGGAGTCTGCTTCTCCCTCTCACCCTCCCCACTCTCATGCTCTCGCTCTCTCTCATTCTCTCTCTCTCACATAAGTAAATAAAATCTTTAAAAAAAAAAAATTTGGTGGTTGTTGTGTTAAAAAAAAAAAAAACCCACACTGAGAAAATAATTGTGTTATCCAAGAAACAAGGGATCCACAGCTTTTATTTTTTTCTGTGAAGGACCAGAGAGTGAAGATTTTACATTTTGTGTGCCGTACGGTTTCTGCCGCAGGTCCTCAGCTCCGCTGTTGTAACACAACAGTAACTGTGTTCCCATAAAACCTTATTTGCAAGAATAGGTGGTGGGCCAAATTTTGCCCTTTGGCCGTAGTTAGCCAACTCCTGAACTAAATAAATAATTCTTGAATGCCTACTTTGATGAGCAAGGTATAAGTCAGTATTGGGGATACACAGAAAACCAAACAAAATTGCTGTTCTTGTGAAACTCACTGGTGTGTATGTTCAGAGATTGGAGGTGAACTATTTAAAATAACCTGCAGTACATTACTTCATAAAGTGCAGAATCTTTCCTTAAAGAGACACGCACCCCAGACAATCAACTGATTAGCTTTCTAAGTTTAGTTTTGTCTTGTGATTTTTTTTTTTTAACTGAAACTTACTCACATTCTAGTCTCAGGTAGTTTGGGGCTAGATTTGAATGCCCTACCTTACTCTGGAATAAGCAGAGTAAGTTTGGGGGCTGTCAGGAATACCAAAGAGGTACAATAATTCGAATGTTCTATCCCTTCATTTCCTCTACCTCTGCTTACAACAGCAATACTTTTACTCAGACTTCCTGTTTCTGGCACTTGCCTTCTTTTTTGCTGTGTTTATACTTCCCCCTGTCTGTGGTTAAATAAGTATAAAGTGCTAAAGCTGTAGATTTGTCTCTGTCTCTCTCTCGCTGGGGCTCACTCTCTCTCTCATTCATTCCTACACATAGGCTCATACACCTCCTCTCTCCTTTCTTTCTCTCTCTCAGAATGACAATTCTGGGTACAGCTTTTGGTATGGTTTTCTATTTACTTCAAGCCGTTTCTGGAGAAAGTGGCTATGCACAGAATGGTGAGTCATTTCTAACTTTTCTTTAGGATTTCAGATTATCTCTAGCATATGCTTCAGGTTACTCAGATCCCTAACAGACCTGATCTGGACACTGGGTTGGAATGGAGTTGGAGAACTTGCCACATACTCAGTCATTTTGTAAGTTCTAACCACCAGGACAGGGCGTCTGGGGACAATACTGTGGGTGGTTTATAAAGTCTTAGAATTGTCAGAAAGGAATGCATTTGGCTCTCTAAATGTGGATCTTAAATGTCAGTCAATGCCTCTGCTCTTACAAAAAGAACACCCATATAGACACAATGGTTGTGCTTATTGGAGAATCTCCAAGGCAGTTTTACCTTGTTAAAAAATCAAGTTAAATTTGTTTTGCTTAGCTTTTTAGGAGGTTCCAAAAGCATGACTTTCATGATAAAATAATTTCCAGAAACAACAGCTTTGTCTGCACTCACCAATGCCATATCTCTAGCACCTAAAAGAGTGTCTAGAACTGAATTCAGTATTTGAATTGAGTATTTGAAAATTTCTTCAAAATACTTTAGTTTTGATAGATTTATGTGAGATTCTTAGGCAATAACTGAACAGCAGAAGATCTGAATGAGTTGTCTCATTAAAATATATTTAATTTTCTCCATATTGACAAATTTATCATCATATAATAACTCTCTTTGGGATCCTTGAAACACTTAGCACCTAGAAGCCGATGCTGCCTACTTAGTAAGTAAGTTGTAATTACAACAAAACTGTAGACAAAGGCAGAACAGCCTCAACAGGAGCCATCTGGGAATTTGGACCACCCATTTGTTCCTGATAATTAAGCCCTTTTATTTTAAGAGTTAAAAAGGATTTTCTTATCAAGGTTATCAAACACATCAGCTCAATGATTCAGCTTAGATATGTTAAGCCATGTATTTACTAAGGTTGGAAATCCCTAGAATATTTTCACTAAGGGAATTGTCAGAATGCTGACATTTTTCACAGCGTGACCATGTATGAATCACTTTGTGGGGATGATTATTATTCGAAAGTGTTGCCTTGTGTTTGCACAGATAGCTGGTTGGCAAGTAACACCTAATTCTTACTCTTCAGAGTACAATCTATTCCCTCTATTTCTCCCTGGTGGCCATACTTTTTTTTTTTTTCAAAGAAATAAGAATTCTAACTGAAAGCTGAGTTTTCACTTCAACTTTTTAAATTTCAGATTGATTTAGGAGATCTAACCAATCATCCACATTGATCACGTCAAAATACTTTTCAGTTTGGGGTGTATAATAATCAGCTGTTATTTGTTGAAAGATTAGTTCTTTGATAACTACAAGGATGAGCAAGAGAATAAAGGGATATTTTTTAAAAATCCAAGCCATTCATACTTTTAATCAACTAATTCTTTTCAATAGGAAGATTTCTAAACCACACGGCCTTGTCTATAATACATATTCTAAAAATTAAATTTTTATAGAAAGGTATGCTTATATAGTGAGCATTTAAAGAATAATGGGTTAACTCACTGTACAAAAGTTCTATGTAATTTCAAAGCCATAGTAATAATACCTTTGACATAGAATTCTTTTTCAAAGGAGCCCCACAGTTTTCACGTATATTTCAGAATTAGAATTCTCATTTTACCTTTTCATTACTTATTGTCAAAAAAAAAAAAAGATAATAGTCATAGCTAACCCTTATTGGGTGCTTACTGTGTTCTAAGCTAAGTCTTTGCATATATTTTGTTCAATGATTCCTCAAAATAATGTGAATTTCCATGTTGAAACAATGAGGCATAGAGAGGTTGAATAACCTGACAGGGACCACAGCTAAAAAGTAGAATAGCGAGAATTTAAACCCACATCTGTCCAGCTCTGGTGCTGGAGGTCTTAACCACTGTGTATATTACCCTTACCTAAGAATTTTTCAGCTTTAGATCAAGTATAATATTCTCTTTGTAAAATGCCTTGCAATTTTGCAAGTTGTCGAGGGGAACTTTTCTTGGTTACAAAGCAACTTTATTGGCTAAAGAGCCGATGAACTGCTTCTCAAAACATAGCCACTTTAATTGTGCTTTGTATCTTGTATGAAAATATACATCAGACTCACTCCACCAGACTGGATGGCTAAGGGCAGTGGGAGTGCTTTATTCTCCTGGTGCTCAGCATCTGCTAGACTGTGCTCTCTCTGGCTTATATTGTATGTCGAAGAATTTTGGAGACAAAGCTGATCCACAGAAGGCTGAATCCAAATAGTAATGTAGGTTCTGTCGTATAGGATTGGTGGAAGATTCAAAGAAGAGAAAATGTCAAGACAGAGTGAGGACTGCTGAGTAAGGGCAGGCTAAAGCCACCTAGAACCATTCCACTGAGAAAAGAGCCAGTTCTTAGGAGACAAGATCTTAGTCCTATAAGATTAGGAATGAACATGCTTTAAAATGTGAGCCCTAAATTGTGGGTTTCCCCCTCATTATTTAAAACTGTCATCAGGAAGAGGGCTCTACCCTGCTGAAATTACATAAGAAGTCTTTGCTAGTGGCAGAATTGTGCACCTAGTGGGTTCTAGGAATGGTCAGAAAGAGCAGTGCCCACAGCTCTTATCTTATCTCTTATCTAGATCTAGCTTTTCAAGATTTGTGGCTTTGACTGAACCAAACTGTCACTCAACTAGTCTGCTCACAACAAGCTTTACTAACTTTCCCACAGACCTACTTAGTTATTTAAGTAAAGAAGATGCTGTTTCTACATTTCATTGCCTTCAGGACACTCAACTGGGGTTTAATTTTAATACATTCTATATCCTATTTAAAACCCTAGGTGCTTCTAATTTCTAGTATTGATGGGTCAAGGTAATTTCTAGTATTGATGGACCTGGAAGCCATCACAGGCTAACACTTGACCACTCTGAGAATGACTTCAGTTACGCTGGATTTTCTCAGGTCCCAGTCCAGGTATATTTGCTGACAAATTATTTTCTATTAAATATTGTGAAATATATATACAATACGTCTATTTAATCTTAGGGGCCTCAACCCAGTTTAAGAAATGGATTACTAGCGGCGCCTGGGGGGCTCAGTCGTTAAGCGTCTGCCTTCGGCTCAGGTCATGATCCCTGGGTCCTGGGATCGAGCCCCAGGTCGGGCTCCCTGCTCAGTGGGAAGCCTGCTTCTCCCTCTCCCACTCCCCCTGCTTGTGTTCCCTCTCTCGCTGTGTCTCTCTCTGTCAAATAAATAAATAAAATCTTTAAAAAAAGAAAGAAAGAAATTGAATACTATCTGTGACAGATTGTACTTCCAAAAGAGGCTGAAAAAAAAATCAGATTCTCTACATTCTTCGAGAATTCTGATGTCTTTAAGATACAATTTCTATAGGTGAAGGATCTATACATGTAGAAGCAGTACCTATAGGATTCCTGTAGGATTCTTGCAAAGGTCCACTAGATCTGAGTCCTGGCAGATCTAATTTTTTCTAACCACATTTGCCTTAGCAGCTTAAGACAAATTGCTTTAAATAAATATTCACACAATGGAGATAATCAATTGTACTTTTAGTTGGGATGGCTATTTAGGCAAGAAAAAGCTATCCCTTAAAAAGTGAACTTCTGACTGTAAGATAGTTCTCATCTTCCTTCATTCAAAAAAGAAATACTTGGGAGGAAATAAATAAAGATTAGTGATAAAGTCAAAGGTTAGATTAGGTAGCTTTTGAATAATGGAGATAAAGTATCTCTTACTTGAAATATACCAATTAACAGAAGAAATTAACAGCGTAAAAAAGAGTGTGTTTAGTATTTTATTCTAGATCTCTAATGCACTAACCCAATGGAAGAAATATTTAGAAATATTTGGAAGTTATTTATTAATTGTGATGATTTTTTTTTTCCCGTTAGAAAAATCTGTGCTCATTAGATATCGATTTGGTTTGGGTTTGGGGTCTTTTCGGTTTGGGTTTTGGTATTGGTTTTTCTGTCTTTTCCCTTGGGCTTTTCTTCTTTAGATAAACCTATAATCACTCTTTCATGTCTGCCCCAAAAGGCTTCTATTTCATTAATGTCACTCCAGATTTCAAAAGGATGCACTCATTTGCTTCATTAACAGCTGCAGGTTTGTTTTTCCCCAGGAGAGTTTGAAGATGCTGAGCTGGATGACTATTCATTCTCTTGCTATAGTCAGTTGGAAGTGGATGGAACCCAGCACTTGCTGACCTGTGCTTTTGATGACCCGGACGTCAACAGCACCAATCTGGAATTTGAAATATGGTGAGGAATAGTGCCTCCTATGGGTGCCTAGAAATCCTGCCTCTCCTTTCATGTGCTGCTCAGCAAAGGAGGGAGTATGAGGCCTAATTCTCAAGTACTAAAATCAAATAGATTCCAAAAACTTCCTGAAACTCCTTGTTCTTCACCGAAAGATTCCAGCAGAGATACTCTCATGGGTTCATCTGCAGGGCCTTGCTGCGACAGCAAGCTGATGGTATGGAACTTGGAGACCTCACAACCCTTCTGACTTCATGGCAGAATTTAAATCTTGCTTTCCTAGGACACACCTCCCCCAGATTTCTTTGTCCAACATGAGACAATCTAGTGCCTTGTTGCACTCTGGAGCACAGTTGCTTGGTTTCTAATCCCAATACTTCACAGACTTGGCTTTTTAACCTAAAGCAAGTTATGTAACTCATTTATGCCTCAGTTTCCTCACCTGTTAAATGAAATGTACTTACACATAAGGAGGTTTAGATGATTAAATAATTTAATACTTTAATTAGAAGACACATCCAGTATATAATAAGTAATGGGAAAGAAGCATTAAAATAACAAAGTCTATGAATACAGACCTAACTTCCACCCTCTTGACACAGTTTGACTTCACATGTTACCCTCAGTATCAATTTTCCAAAAATCTGCAGGAAGAACCTGGCTCTTAGTTTCATGAGGCCTCAGAGAAAAGGCAAAGGAAAAGAGAAAGTCTCTCTCTGGTTTGAAAGTTTGGTGAAGAGCTCAGAGAGCTTTCTTCTCCCTCCACAAACCATGTCTTGTTGCTGAGGGTTACTGTCTCTGATGACTTGAAAAAAATACTCCAACGTGAAATCCTAACTTAGGGCTATCTCCAAATTCATATCAGATGACCTAATTAGTTTCCTACTAAGAAAAGTGAGTCAAGATCCACCAGTTGTAAAAGAGGGCTTCTTAAACTCAGTAGACCCTGGGCCAAGCCCCTCTAATACACAGTCTAGACAAGACCTATATCGCATGCATTACGTTAAATTATAGGAGCTTTCCTGAATGTGCTCATGCAGTGCTTCCTGATGCAGTCATTGGAGAAAGATGGTCTTGGACTTGAATGCCATAGTGCATTCTCATTCTGCCTCTGTCAGTTCACTTCTCTAACACACTTTCCAGAAATAAAATGTCGGGAGAACAGGAACCTACGATGTCCAAAATCTATACTGCAACTAGACTACCCCAACACAGCCAAACAGCTCATTCAAACCACGCACTCATTTTTATGGACAGAACCCTCTCCAACAGAGGTTTGACTTTGGGTTTCCACCCAGCTATTTAGTGGACTGCAGTGCTCATATAGTTTCTCCTTGGGAGGCTGAGACGACCTTTCTGGCCACTTTCGCTCACACCACTTCCTTGCCCACTTGAACAAACTTGCCCACTTCCTTTTGCAAATCTCTTGATTTTTCCTGTCATATTGTAATCTATCTGCAACTTCCGTTGGGGATTTTCAATTGGATTTAGATATTTCAGTTGGAAAGGGATTGTCTTAAGACGTGTTTTGCAGTGTGAAACAATAAATATGAGGAGGTTTAGGTGCTCCTGGAGAGCAGCTGTTTTTGTGAAGGTATACCTCAAGGGGGATTTTCATGCAAATCCTAGGCCCAGCGGGGACATTGTTTCTCAAATCAAAGTCACCTACTGTGCTATAAATTTGCTGGCTAGGCTAGGTTGCTTTTGGCTAGGTTGCTTTCCCAATGAAACTAGCTTTATTGGAACTCTCTGTTCCTTTAATATGTTTATAAAGAAGAAATTGGAAATGACTGAAAAATGTGCTTTCTGATGAAGTCTTTACACAGGTCAGATTGTTGATAGAAACCAGGTGCTATTTCCCAGCTTACTAGGGGCATTTTCCTAGATGAGTTTACCACCTGTCTGATCTGGCCACCATTCTCCCAGGGTTAGAAACCAAATTACTTAGTGTTCAGTGAGAGGATCCACCTCTCAGGAATGGATTTGGATTAGCCAAAATCACAGGATTAGATTACCGGCATGCCAACTGATGATTTCACGTTGGTAGATACAAGTACTATAGATACCCAGATATTCATACTGGGCTCAGGACCTACGAGACTTGGTCTTGGGAAGAAGAGAAACACAGCAGGCCAGTAGGGTGCATATCAATATAAATCCACTCTTACTGGGAGATCTGAAAATTTTTTATTCCCAGAACATTAACCAGCTCTCAGGTACTGGAATGACAAAACAGAGGCACTGAAAATAGGCACCTACGTTGGACTCCCAGTAGCAACACTTAAGGAGCTCTGTGACCAAGGAGTTACTTAAACTCTCTAATCAAAACAACTACCTGGCATTGGGGTATTTGGTATATGGTCAGTAAATGGTACTTAATTCTCAGGGTAGACTAATTTTCATTAAAAATGTGATCAAAACATAGTTCAGTAAATACAAAGCAAAACAAAGGAAGTTTGTTTGTTGATTTTGAGATGAGAGTTATTTGGTTCAGATCTCAAAGTGCTTATTAATTTTTTAGGATTAGCTGCGAGCACTTAAACAGCTAGGTTATCTCTTTAAAAATCAGATTTGATAATAGTGGGCCCATACAGCAAAAATACCTGAACAGAAGTCCAGCTGCATCTGTGGGTGGACAATTAAATCTCAGACCTGAAGTTAGACCCACTTGCATAGACACCATAGGCACTTGAATTGGGAACCCTGCCTTTTAGGTATTTGTGTAAGTTCCAGAGTCAGCTCTCAGAAGGCAACTGATTTCCTTTGTTCCCACATTCTTGGGGGTACCACAGTCACTCCCATGTGCCACCTACAGATATCACTTCACATATGTCATTCTTGGTTTCATCATTTGCCACCCTTGTCACAGGCACACTGCCAAATCTACCTCATGTTCTAGAATTACCTAGCAATATCTGTCAGGTGATTAATTTAGTCCTTCTCCAGTAAACTATACTAACTTTCAAAGTTGTTCGATATTTTTGAGATAGATTCTGTCTTTCGAGGCCAAATGAGGAATAAAAGCTACAGTTTGTTTTTGTTTTTAATATTTCTGTGTAGATACCTGTCTGCCCCATCAGGAGAAATGCATTTATCAAGCTAAACCACACATGATTGCAGGAGATTTAGGAAGCTGGAGATAGGATAGAGAAGCAGGCACTATGGTCTCCCCAGCAGTCTCTCTCTGTTTTCAGAGCAAGAGGGTTTGTGTGAATGGTTTAGGGTTGATGTCCCCTGGGAAGGTCCTACAGGCCCAAATTTGTTAGCCTATAGGACCACTTGCGGTCAAAAGTACATTAAATAAAAAAAAAAAGTACATTAAAAAACAAAACAAAAGCAGAAGTAAAGCCAGAAATCACTGAAGTAGTAATTTGTGAAAGTTTATTGTGCATGTACCAAAAAGTTTGCAAACCAGGAGTGCTTAAACTAAAATATGGAATGAGGCTTAGAGATATATTGTTATAAAGCAGCTTATGTAGTGTAAAAGCGATGAGTGTTCATTCTTTACTGTGATTGGCTATAATATTAGAATTTTCTTAACTGAAAGGAAATTGGTTAGTGGTTACCTCCTATCAATTTTGGCAAACGATTTAAGTTTTGCTTATGATTTTCAGAAGCATAAGCAAGAAGTCACCCAGGTTAAGTTAATCTTGCTTGTCTTGCAAAGTAAGCTAAAACATTTGCTTATATGACTATCTGATTTTGTCTGCCCAGGGATTTTTAAGTGTGGTCTCTGTGTTTAATTTTAACATTGGATACTTGCAGTGCTTTTTTTTCCCCCCCAAAATACCCTAAAATGACTCTATCCAATAGAAATACAGTGCAATCCACAAATGTGTGAGCCATATACGTAATTCTAAATTTTCTAGTAGCCACATTTAAAAAAAGAAAAAATAAATAGGTGAAATTAATTTAATTTAAATTAACATATTTAATATATTAACATATTTAATTTAATAATATATTTTATTTAACCTAATGTATCCAAAATATTATCATTTCAGCATATAACAATATAAACAAAAATATTAATGAGATATTTTATATTCTTTTTTGCATGCTGAGTCTTCAAAATCTCTTGTATATTTCATAGTTAGGGTACATCACAGTTTAGCCATATTTCAAGTGTTCAATAACCACATACTGGGTAATGGCTATCATGTTGGATCGTGTAGTTCTAGAATATTTCTAATCTTAGCAATACATATTTAGCAACCAAGTAAATTGTTTTAACTTAGTTAAGTTAATTGAAATGAATTGGATTGACTTGAGTTGAATACTCATGGGGAAGACACTAAGTTTCCTCCAATCTTCTGAGGCCAGGGTCATTGGTACAAAGCGAGGTTGTCTACTGTAGGCCACCGGTTTTCTTAGCTCCTGGCATGGCTTCCCCTCCATATAGGGTGGCTCCTGGAGTTCAGACCCTTAAAAGGATGCCCAGGCTCACAAGCCAACCATATGGTGATCCTTTATATTTCATTGCTTATTAATCTCATTCTCCAAAAAGTGGGAATGAACCAAGAATACTATTTTAGGTTCTTCTTAAACTTCCAATAATACCAAGAACTTGCTATCTGTTAAGGATTTATAATTGAATATTCCACCACGCTTTACTTACAAATATATTCTAAACTCAATGACTGAACTAAAAGTCATTATCTTTCTAATTTCTCTACATCATATGTCTTACCTAAAATTCAGAAATAGGATACTACTCCAATTCTCCCCTTCTATCCTTATTCATCCAATTATGACATGTTGCCATCTTTAGAACTTTCCATGTGACACTCGTCCCAAGTTTGTCACCTCGTATCCATCTGGCCTAACTTAAAAATTTGCTTTTAATATTTACTCTATTCCGAGGGGGGAAACTTCAATGAGGGACACACTCTCTAGAAACTCCAACACACACACACACACACACACACACACACACACTTAAAGCCAAAACAACTGCATACTCTAAAATATAACAGTTAACAAAAAACTATAATTGAGGGTGGGACAATTTTAAGGAAGGTCCCACAAATAGTAAATATAGTTAGACAATTAATAAACTTAAAATTTCTTTACCCATCTCTATCTTTGTCTGAATGTAGCGGAGTAACCAGTCACTCAAAGACCACAGCAGCCCAGAGCTGGGAGACTCTGCCCCTAAAGCTGAGGCATCCTCCTCAGATTTTAACCCCATGCCCACCTCACCTCAAGCCACAGACATGTTCTTTCTGCTCAGAGTTCAGGAACAATCCCAGAAAGGGCTCACTTGAGCACATGCCAAGAAAAGTATACCCACATCCAGTTTACCAAAGAAAACCAACATATTCTGGATTGTGGGTAGTAAAGGACCTTTTTAGAACATATTCCCTATGATCTTTTTAAAAATATCTGTTTAATGAGAAGTATTCTTTCCATGTAA
Source organism: Halichoerus grypus (assembly GCF_964656455.1). Taxonomy (NCBI): domain Eukaryota; kingdom Metazoa; phylum Chordata; class Mammalia; order Carnivora; family Phocidae; genus Halichoerus; species Halichoerus grypus. Next base: position 27,815,734 of record NC_135713.1, read on the forward strand.
ACAAAACCTTTATTTTTCTGCCACAATTCCCACTTCAAATTTGAGCCAACTATACCACTTTTCAGGGCTATTTGGCTAGAAAAGCATGTAGGAAAAACAAATTGGTAATCATGTTTATCACAGGAGAGGGAAATTAAATTGATGGTTGAGGAAGGAAGAGAAATGAGTACTTTTATTTTTATTCTTCATTGTTTAATTATTTTTACAATGAGAATACATATTTTGCTTCCTTCTTTAATACAGAACATTTCTTTCACCCTAGAAGGATGCCTCCAGTCCCCTTCCAGCCACTCATCCCCTGTGAGCAATCCATCACCCTTGGTTTTGCCAGTTTCCAATAGGTCTTATAAATGGAATAACACACTGTTTACTCTTTTCTATATGAATTCTCTCACACAACAAAATGTTTTTAAGAATTATCCATGTTGATGTGTGTCTCAGAGCTCATCTTTTCAACTGCTGACTATTAATTCCACTGAATAAATATATCACAAGCTTTGAATCCTTTCTCCTCTTGATGGACACTGGAGTTTTTTCAAATTTGAGACTATATTTTTTGAAGTTGCTATTAGTTTTTTTTTTACAGATCTGTTTGTTAATACACACTTTCATTTCTCTGCAGTAAAAACCTCAGATGGAATTGCTGAATCATAGGGTACGTGTGTGTTTAGCTTTATAAGAAACATCCCAGCAGTTTTCCAAAGTGGTTATACCATTCTACTCTCCAACCAACAAAGTGTGAGAGCTACACACTCTCTGTCGTCTCTGACACTTGGCGTTGAAATAGTATCTCGTGATTTTCTCAAATAACAAATAATGTTGATCATCTTTTTGAGTAGTTGCTGGCCATTTGTATGTCTCGTGGCAGGTGTCTGTTAAAGCCTTTTGTCTTTTTTACGGAGTTATTCATCCTTTTATTGTTGATGGGTATGAATGCGTTTTATGTTTTATGATACAATTCCTTTGTCAGATATATGCATTACAACTGTTTCTGCCAGTGTGTAACTTGCCATTTCATTTCCTTAATGGTGTATTTTAATGAGGAAGAAGTTTTCATTTTGATCAAAGTCCAATATGTCTTTTTTTCTCTTTTATGTTTAATTTTTGCGTGTGTTATTACTATTTTTGTCTACTCCCAAAGTCAGAAAGATATTTTCATATGTTTTCTCCCGGATATTTTATAGTTTGAGCCTTTACATTTAGGTCTATAATTCATATCTAATTAATTTTTCATGAGATTAAGGTTCATATCTTCCATATATTTATTCAGTTGTTCCAGGACAGTTTGCTGAAAAGATTTTCTATTTCCCATCAAATTGATAAGGCACTTGTATTGAAAATCAGTTAAGCTTCTATGTGCAAGTCTATTTCTGAGCCCTATACTTTCTATTGATCAACTTATCTATTCTTTTTTTTAAGATTTTATTTATTTATTTTTGAGACAGAGAGACAGAGAGAGCGTGCACATGAGCAGGGGGGAGGGGCTGAGGGAGAGAGACAAGCAGACTCCCAGCTGAGCAGGGAGCCCAATTCGGGGCTCAATCCCAGGACTCTGGGATCATGACTGAGCAGAAGGCAGACACTGAACCAACTGAGCCATCCAGGTGCCCCAATTTATCTATTCTGGTGTCAGTGCTAAAATGGCCCCATTATCATAGCTCTATAGTAAATTTGAAATCAGCTGCTCTGACTCTTCCATATTTGCTCTACTTTTTCAATGTTGGTTTGACTATTCTGAGTTCTTCGTATTTCCACATAAATTTTAGAATCAGCTTGTTATTTTTCTTTTAAATCCCGTTGAGATTTTGATTAATGTTATATACGCCACATTGGGGGAATTTGCTATCTTCTCTCTACTAAATTTGCTAATACATGAATGTGCCTCTCCATTTATTTAGATCTCCTTTAATAGCTCTGAGGAATGTTTTATAATTTCCATTGCAAAGGCCTTGAACATTCTTTATTAATTTTATCTCTAAGCATTTTATGTTTATTATTATCATAAATGGGGCTGTTGTTTTTAAAATTTATTTTCTAATTGTTTGATACTAGCCTATAGAAATATAATTGTCTTTTATAATCTGACCTTGAAGAATTCACCCTACTAGTTCCTGTAATTGTGTTGGAGTATCTATATAATGTTGTCTGCAAAGAAAGGCTTTTTTTCTTCCTTTCCAAACTGGGTGTCTTTTTGTTTGTTTGTTCCTCTTGCCTTATGCACTGGCTAGAACCTCCAGTACTCTGATAAATAAAAATGGTGAAAGTGGATATTCCTGTTTTGTCCTTATCAAAGTGGAAAAATGTTCACAATTTCACCATTAAATATGATATTAACTGTAGACTCTGTAAATTTCCTTTATCAGGTTGAGGTAGTATTCTGTTAATTGTCTGCTGAGAGTTTTCATCATAAGTGGATGTTGAATTTTGTCATATGTCTATCTGCATTACTTGAGATAATCAGATTATTTATGCCTTTTGTTCTGATAATATGGTGAATTGTATGATTCATCTTTGATTGCTGAACCTACCTTGATTTCCTGGGATGTGTCCTACTTTCTCATAGTAGTAAATCAATGTGTTAATATTTTCTTGAGGAAATTTCAATATACATTCTAGGGAGACATTTATCTGTAAATTTCTTTTCTGTAATATTTTTGCCAGCTTTTGGTACCAGGGTTGAGCTAACTTCATAAAATAAGTTGGGTAGGGTCTATTTCTATTCTATTTTCCAGAGTAATTTGTGTAGAATTGGCATTATTTCTTATATATTTGATAGAATACACCAGCATAGAACTATCTGGCATAGAGTTTTCTTAGTAGGGAAGTTTGTTGATAATAAATGTAATTCCTCTGAAAGAAATAGAGCTATTTAGATATTCAATTTCTTCCTTATTTGTACTTTTAGGCAATATCTTTTTCTTAGTGACTGCTCTAACAGTTATAATATTCAACCTTATCATAGTTTACTTAGAGTTAATATTGTACTATTTCATATATAAAATATAAGAAACTTACAATACAATAATATAGTTCCACTTATCACGTCCTATCCTATGCACTATTGTTATATATTTTTACATCTACCATACATTATAAATACCACAATGTTATAATATTTGTTTTAAGCAATCATTTATCTTTAAATAATTTAAGAGAAAGAAATATATATTGTCTTTCACATTTACCAAAGTATAGCCTTTCTGGTATACCTAGTTGCCTCCTATAGGTCTGCAATTCCATATAGTATTATTGCCCTCTGGTCTAAAGAATAAAACAAATTATCTCAATTTTTATTTATCTGGAAATATCTTCACTTGGCCTTCATTATTAAAGAATATTTTGTGCATGTAAGAATTCAAGGTGGACATATTTTTTTTCTCTCTTTCAGAGTTTTAAAGATATTATTCCAGGGTCTTTGGTTCCTGTAGTTTCTGATCAGAAGTGATATTTTTCTCTAGATACTTCAAAATTTTCTATTTGTCTTTGTTTTTCAGCCATTTGACTGTGATGAGCCTAGGTATAGTTTTATTCAGATTGATCCTGCTTGGATTTGCTGAGTTTCTTAAACCTAAAAATAGACATTTTTGTTACATTTGGGAAATTTGGAGCCATTATTTTTTATCTATTTTTTTTCATCCAAGTACTTTATCTTTTCTTGTTCTGGAATTCTAATTACATATTTATTTATCCCCTTGATATCATCCTATATATCACTGAGCATTTGTGTTATTTCTGACTGAAAACTTGCTATTGCTCTATCTTCAAGTTCACTGATCCTTTCCTCTGCCATCTTCAATCTGCCATTAAGCCCATCCAATGCTCTCAGGGCATTTTTACAAATTTTAGATTTACTTGTCAGTTACAGTATTTTCATCTGGTTCTCTTTTACAGTTTCCACTTCTCCACTAACATTACACATCTATTCAATCATTATGACCATATTCTTTGTTTAGCCCTTGAACATATTTACAAAAGCTACTTTAAAATACTTTTCTGCTAATTCCAACATCTGGTCACTTTAGGGTGGCTGCTTTACATTGACTGCTTTTTGTCTTTTTTTTTTTTTTTTTTAAAGATTTTATTTATTTATTTGACAGAGAGAAACACAGCGAGAGAAGGAACACAAGCAGGGGGAGTGTGAGAGGGAGAAGCAGGCTTCCCGCCAAGCAGGGAGCCCGATGCGGGGCTCGATCCCAGGACCCTGGGATCACCACCTGAGCCGAAGGCAGACGCTTAACGACTGAGCCACCCAGGCACCCCTGACTGCTTTTTGTCTTGACTATGGGTCTCATTTTTCCTTTTTTAGTCATTTGTAGTAGCTTTTGAATGTAGGAAGGCACTATTGGTAATAGGTTTTCTGGATTCAGTTAACTTCCTCTTCTGAATGTTAGTTTTAGCTCTGTTAGTTTGTTAACAGGACTGGATTAATCTTCAAATTCTCTTTTCTTTTGAGACAGCACCTAAAATCTCAGCTCAGTTCTTTCTAGAGCCATCTAGCTATTGTTAGCCCATGGTTTCCTTGGAGTCTCTTCCATACTTGACAATTAAAGGGACATATAATGATATGAGCAGAGTTTATATGCAGATCTGGTGACTTACATCTCCATAGCTTCCTCTTTTCTAGGCTTTTCCCCATAAAAATATCCAGCCATGCAAGCAGTCCTCTGACTTCTAAAGACAATAAAATTGTGGCTTCCCATTAGATTCTAGATGTCTATCACAGTGTGACCTGAGGAGTGTCATCAAACAAAGAAAAAGAAAAAAGCAGAAACAAAGATCTCATCCACCTTTTTTTAAAGGAGAAAGTTCCCTCTCATTTCTGCATATTTTTGGTTACTCTCTAAAGCTTTTAAATAGGATTTCCAAAAAATAGCTTGTCCGAGGTTTGTAATAATTATATATTAGAGGACTAGTATGATATAAGTTGTTCTGCTATTACTGGAACTCAAACTTATAATTTTTATTAAAAAAGTATAATGTGGAACTTTAAAAAAAAAGATTTTATTTACTTATTTGAGAGAGAGAGAGAGTGTGCACGAGTGGAGGGAGGGGTAGAGAGAGAGGGACAAGCAGACTCCATGCTGAGCAGGGAGCTCAATCCCAGGACCCTGGGATCATGATCTAAGCCGAAGGCAGACGCTTAACCGACTGAGCCCCCCAGGTGCCCCCATGAGGAGCTTTTGATGTTAGTTGTACAGTAGGTAACAATCTCTCTTCCTCATTTTCATGAAAGTCTGATCCTAATTGAGAAGAGGAAGTGACAGAAGTGACAGAGTTCAATTCCTAGAGCATAGCTATTGTCTGTTAAGGTAGGGACTATGGGAAGAAGGGTTGCTTTTAAAGTCTGTTGATGAGGTAAAAGTGGAGCACAGTCAAAATTACCTTTGAAAATCCCTAAATTACCCATTAAGTATTTATGGTTTTATGTATACAATCCTTTAGACTATTGTATCCTTTCCTTTAACTTTTTTTGGTCAATGTTTCTTTACAGGTTTTATTTTCTCAATTTATTTCTGCAGGACATCAAAAAGAGCAATTACCTTCTCATCTAAACAAAGTATTTGTTTTTCAATGATTGATTCTTAAAAAATAGGAATTTTCCATCTTTTTCATGAACATGCTTTGATGGTTCAGATTCAGTTGCATCTAATGCCTGAATATATCATCACTAGGTCTGATAGTAGCAAGAAGCCACATTATTTAATTCTCTCTCTCTCTCTTTCATAAGCACCTACCCATCTGCATACCTATGGACAGAGTTGAAGTCACACAACTAAAATGTACGTGTAATGCTATTCTACTGTATACAGAAACTCCTACTTGATTTAAGATGGATTCCCTTTTTGTTCCTATAGTGGGGCCCTTTTGAATGTAAAATGCCTGACTTTTGATAAACTGCAAGAGATGTATTTCATTAAGACAAAGAAATTCTTACTCATTGGAGACAGCGAAATACATGTGAAGCTTGGAGGAAAGAACATAACTTCCAAGAAATTGAACATAGTCAAGATAGGTAAGAAGTTGTATATAGGGGTATGATTGCTATTTGGGGATATATGAAGACACTGATTCTCTCTGGACTTTGTGTTAAAAGGAGACAAATCATGAAAGCTATATTCAATAAAGAATAGCAAATTCCCTAATGGAAGGAATTTTTTAAAGAAATGAAAGTTGTGACGCATATGCCACTAATTCTTACTACAAGAGAATTCTGAGGGTCTTCAAACTCAGCTATGAAGGATAGTGACTGCAGAAAGAGTTCATCTGTGTGAAGTTTCACTGGATCTGGGCCTCTGCCATCCACCAATGTATGTCCTTTCCTTCCTCATCTTACCTTCTTTTGAATTCCTTGTAGTCTTCTTCCCACATACCCACCATATTCTGAGTGTGTTTTGTTAAATTATCAAGTTATTTTTAAAAGTAAATATGACTTCTGTATTAGAATTCTCCAGAGGAAACAGAACCAATAGGAGATATAGATAGATAGATAGACAGATGATAGATAGATGATAGATAGATAGATGATAGATAGATGGATAGATAATATGTAGATAGAGATATAGATATGAAAGAGATTTATTTTAAGGAATTGCTCATATGATTGTTGGGGCTGGCAAGTCTGAAATCTATAGGGAAAGCCAGAATGCTAGGAACTCAGGTAAGGTTGGATATTTCAGTCTTGAGTCCAAATCCCATAGGGTAAGGTCATGGTCTGGAACCTCAAGCAGGGTCTCTATATTGCAATCTTGAAGCAAAATTGCTTCTTTTCAGGAGATCTCAGTCTTTGTTTTATTTTTTTAAGTTTATTTATTTATTTATTTAAGTAATCTCTACACATAACATGGGTCTTGAACTCATGACCCAAGATCAAGAGTGGCATGCTCTTCTGAGTGAGCCAGCAAGGCACCCTCAGTCTTTGCTTTTAAAGCCTTCATCTGATTGCATGAGGAGCACCACATTATGGAGGGTAATCTGTTTTATTCAAAGTGTACTGAGTTAAATGTTAGTCAAGTCTTAAAAAAAAAAAAAATGATACTTTTGGACTAGTATTTGACCAAACAAGTGGGCGCCACAGCCTAGCCAAGCTGACACATGAAATTACTATTACATCTTCCTACGAGACTTATTATTGAGAAGTGAGGCATAGCCAATCTAATTTGGCTTAGGATATTCATATTACAATTTGCCAAAAAAGATATAATAATTATATTTCAAGTAAAATTATAATCTGAATCGGTAAACTCAACTATATGTTTCCTTTGGCTCTATATAATATCCATATACATAATAATATGAATTAGTAAATCCATTCAATTACCTGGTTATAAGTCTATATTAATTACAAATTCACCATTTGGTTACCAGGCAAGTAAATCAAAGTAATCAGAAAGATTGAGAATATAGACACAAGAAGTTTTTTTCCCATTACTTACAGATTATGACCCTGGGGTGAATAAAGTTCTTTTCAAAACCTCAGAATGTCTAAGCCAATTACAATGCATCAGTGCAATAGAATAATAACTACCCACATTTATTCTACCTATGGGTATTTATAGATGAAACAATATACACAGGGGGAAATTGGCCAAAGTAATTGAAGAGATGCATTCTTTTGCTGGTTTTAAATACTATGACTCACTCTCTCTCCTTATTCTCAACCCCTTCTTCAGCACTCAAAAACAAAATCAAAGGTAAGAGAGCAATACTCATTAGAGACAACAAGGAGGTGAGAAACTTTGAGTCTATCTTAGCTTTGCTTCACTAAATTGGTAAAATAGAGAGTAAAAGCAAAAGTTCTACCTGTGAATAATTATCCTGTAAAAAGGCAGAGATAGTGAAAAAGAGACAAGGCAGAGGGTTGTGCATGTTGTCCACATAGCAACATAGGCCACAACCTATGTGAGTACTATCTAAGAAAGTGGTAACAACAACAAGGTAATTCTGAGTATGGGACACAAGCAAGCTGGGTTTTGTCATTTGTAGACTAGGCTGTTATGGATAGATGGTTAGTGCACTGCACAAGAGCATGATATCTAAAGTTTACCACTGGAATTGGAAATATTTATTCACTTTTCCGAGAACAGGTACAGAGTGCAGAGATTCTCAGTCTTCTGACAGATCCTGGCATTTTAGAAAGTGAGCATGTGAATACTCAGGACTCCAGGTGGCACCCTGTCCATCTGAATTCCCAAATCATACCCAGTGCTCTCAGAGGCCCATTTTCTATACCCCAGCAGAAACAAACCTAACAAGCCACATCTGAGGGTCTAAAGGAGAAAAGCAGTTGTGCTCACACCTGGTAGCATGGGCCCCTGTGAACTTGGAGTTATGAGCCTCGTGGGCTTTGGAAAGCACCCGTAAGCAAGCAGGATGAGAGTTAGTGGAGGCATGTCGCTCAGTAGTACCTTCTTCTGGTTCTTAAGGTGATATTTCATTGGCAGAACTGTCATTTAATTGAATTTAAACTGGAAGCCCCTGATTGAGCCCTAGACCAGAGTTCCCCTGCAACCACCTGGCCCTCACTTCTCCTTCTTTAGGTGTGGTCCCTCTGATAAGGCTAGAGGGGCAGCTTCCTCCCTTCCCATTTGCCTTGGTGGGATAAATCTATATTATTGTTCAGATTGTTTCCAGAATAAATTAACTTATAAAAATTTTGCTTGAGGAATGAGCAACTTTTTCTAATGTGCTCAAAGACACCCTTTGGGCCAGAGACAGACCTATTTGGAGGATACCTGGACAAGCCAGTGTGAGATAACGGAGCACAGAAACAAAAGCTAAAATAAAGAAGAGCGAGCCCCAGAATCAGACAGAATTGGATTTAAATACTATCAAACCATTTTATAGGAGCCTGAACTTAATTAACCTCTCTGAGACTCAGTTTCCTCATCAGTATAGCAGTAATTAGGGATTGTTGGTGGAAGCTTGTGTAAGTAAAGCACTTGGTGCTTAATAGGTATATAATCAATATCAGTCTGTTCTTCCCTTAATTCTTCCATTATTGGGAGTCCCTTGGGAGATGGGAATGAAGCAAGGAATTCAGTGTCAGAGGTTTCGTTGAGAATGTGAATCTTAATTATTCCCTTGAATGAAAAGTAGGAACTGGCTTGGCAGGTATAAAGGGTTGACAGGATTCTCTGTTGGTCTGTTTCTTTACACCCACCCGCCTTTCCCCTTGTTTCCCCAGAGCACCTTCCCTTTCTATAGTGCATCTAAGAGCAAAAAAGAATAAACTCCCTCTTTTATAAGACATCGAAGGGCAAAGGAGACACTTCCTCTTTTTCAGGATCTCTGGGGCAATGCAAGAAAACCTTAGGTGGTTACCACTATGAGCAAGTGACTACAATAAGTGAGCCAAATTCCACCACGTGAGTTCACTTTACTGGGTCAGCAAGTCGGCCTTAAAGCCCAAGTCAGATAGCTTAGAATCCAGCTCAGTCTATAGAGGAAGAGTTTGATGAACACATACTCTTCCATTAACAATAGGGTTAGCTTAGATTTTAGCCTATGTGCTGCCCATCTCTGTCTGGGATCAGCTATGCAAAAAAGTGGCTGTCCCATCTTTAGACAGCTAACTACCATCCCAGGCTTTGGTGATAGAGCAGCTAAGAACCCAAGACAGGAAAGCCCCTGGAAAATGGTGGGGAGGCCACATGACACACATGCTTTTCAAGGAATTTAGTATCTTTATCTGGGTTGGTTCTGCCTAGAATAAAACCTGTCTCCCTCCAATAGCATTTCATATATGGTGCGTGTGATCCTAAGAGGAATTTTGCATGGCAGGCAGACAGAAGGAAGAGACCGGAGAAGAATTTAGAGCTAATACAAACTAGACTGAAGTCACACTGGAAGTTATGAGCTTAGGGCCAGGATGCAGACCCTCAACTTCTACATAGCTGAGGTGAGGTACAAGGCTCCCAGCTTACAATCTGATTTTATTGGAATAATGAGGACTCCAAGTTTAAATACTCCTGTTTTGGGGCTAGTTAGTAGCAAGTTCTCTAGCATTCAAAAGGCAAAGAGAATATGTTTTGGTGTAGAATTAGCACTAGCTGCTATAACAAATAAGCCCTAAAACATATGATATCTCAAACACCAGAAGTTTATTTCTTGCTCACATAAGAGCCAAAATGGGTATTTCTAATCTGTGGGTGATGCTCCTCCAAGCAATATTCAGAGTTCCTCCATCCTGTGGTCCCACTGTCTTCAACATATGACTCCAAGTGGTGGAAAGGCAATAAGCAAAGGGCCATACATGTAAGGTTTCTGGGCCAAGATGGGAGGTGGTGCACATCACTTCTACCCACATTGTGCTCAAGACAGCACCCAACTGCTGGGGAGGCTGAAAAGTGTAGTCAGGCTGTGAACCAGGAAGAAGAAGAAATGGTTTTCTGAACTGTTGCTCAGTTACTGACCCAGAAAAAGAATGTGATGTTCAGAATAGATGAACTTTAAAAAGTGTAATTATTTTCTTGACTGCCCTATAGACTGACCTCCTTTTTCCTTTCCAGTTAAACCTGAGGCTCCTTTTGACATAAGAGTCATCTATCGCGAGGGAGCAAATGACTTTCTGGTGACATTTAACACATCTCACTCACAAAAGAAGTATGTGAAAGAATTAATGCATGAGGTAGCCTATCGCCAGGAAAAAAATGAAAATGACTGGATGGTATGTAGATTAACTACATTTATCTCTTATGACATTCATAAAGATGTATATATAAATATACTTAATAAGTAAATTTACATAAAATACACAAAATTATAAAATACATAAAACTATAAAATAAAAACTTCTTAATGTTATAAATTTTATGGTCCCAGAGGTACATTTACCTGGGGAGGGCCCCTAGCAATTTTGTGTTCAAAATACACTTTTTCCTGAAAGGAGCTCCCCAAAGTATAAAAGCTTCAGGTTTCACAAAACCTAGATCTTCTCTGGGCCATCCCATTCTAGCTCTAATTTTTTTTTCTTGCTCTATTTTTTGTTTTTATAATGTTTCTAAATTATGCAGTTGATTAGCAACATAGATTAAGACCAAATCAATCCTCTTTATTTGGGGGGGGTCTCAAAAAGTATACAACTCTCACTGGCAAATCAGGCGAAAACCATCACCAACTCATAGCCACAGTTTAGTTCACAGGAGTTATGGAAGCAGCCTGAAGGAAGGAGGGCAGTGGAATATTTTTCTTCATTTTTTTTTTAAGCCTGAGTTCTTCATCTTCAAAGTAAAAAACTTCATTTGTATCATAATCTGGTGGATTATTTAGACTCCATGAGTCACTGTCGTTGGAATGGTCTGCTGTCCCTGAAATCTGTCTTGGGGAAAAGATGAGAGAAAAGTAGAGAGTCCCAGATTTTCAGGTTCCTCTGAACCTACTGGCTTAACTTCTGTCCTTTTCGTATCACATGAGCAAAAACCAGATGATGGCTTCTCTTTCTCAAGGGTGAAAAGAGAATCTACTTATCCATACTGTTCCCTTTTCTCAGGCAAAGATTAGCCTTCTTTGTCTGCAGCATGCTGCTGTACGGTACTTATATTAAGTGTAATGTCTGCCCTAAACAGCCTTCTCCCTCCTTCTATGCACCCACCACACAAACTAGACTACCTTGAGCCTGCCCTTTTGAGTCTTCATCTGAAAATTACACCAATGGAAAAACACCTATAGTGGAGAAAGGAAGGATGTTGAATAAATGATATTAGGACAGTCAGTTCGCTGCTTGCAGAAAAAATTAAGTTAAATGCCTAACTTGCTCCATATTAAAAAATAAAATAAAAAGATGATTTAAGGAAATTATGTAAAAGTGAAACTCTAAACAAGGCAGAAAAAATATAGGTAAATGTTTATATAATCTTGAGATGAAGAAGAATATTCTAAGCATAAAAGCAGTAAAAAAAAGCAAAAGATGGATACATGTGACTACATAAAAATAAAGGCTTATAAATGTCAGCACACACAATAATCAAAGTCATAAGGCTAATTAGAAATTAGGATTAAATTGTCACACATACAACTGACAGATGATTAATATCCGGCATATTTAAAGAGGTCTTATAAATCATTAAGAAAAGGACAAATGTAACAACAGAAAAATTAGCAAGAAACTTGGAAATGTCTCATAAATTAGAAATACATAAATTCAATAAATATATGAAAACTAATAATTGAATAAGTATAAATATAACATAATAAAAAGTATAAATGTAAATAGCAATGGAATATTAACTTTTTACCGATCAAATTGAAAGATGCTTTTTTCTTCTTAAGGGTGATACACATTTTTGAAGATACTGTTGTCTCTGTATTGCTATTTGCAATGTAGGATGGTATCTTTCTAGAGAGAAATTATTCCTGCTCACTAACCTTACCATTCTCTTTTATTTCCATTTGGAATGTGAAAGGGGAGAAGGAGAAAAAGAAAAAAAAAAAGAAATTGAAGTGTGGAAAGGAAGGTGGGAGCCTGGGAGTGATTTATATCCTCCTGGAGTGGGAGAGCCCAGCTCACCTGAACAAAGACCCATGGTACTGTTGCCCTCCTTGACCACTGGTAGCATCATTTATGAGCTTACACATGGTCCTCCCCGTGTCATAGCTCCTTTTCCTAATGAGAGTACCCATGTGACTAAAGGCACTCAACTTGAAATGATTCAGGGGATCTGGGCAGCACTTCTTTTTCAATCCTAAAAATGTAATGGCATGTTTTGCTCTTTAGCGTGTGAACTTATCCAGTACAAAGCTGACCCTCCTACAGAGAAAGCTACAACCTGATGCAATGTATGAGATTAAAGTCCGGTCCATCCCTAATGCCAACTATTTTCAAGGCTTCTGGAGTGAATGGAGTCCAACTTTCCACTTCAGAACTCCAGAGATCACAGGTGGGAAGTGACCGAAGAGTCTTGTGCCCTGCATAGTGCTATGCCTGTCAAAGTGTGTGAGCAAGAGTGAGAGCCAGAGAGGGGAAATGAACCCACAAGTTAGGACTCCCGGAGGGCATTCTTTCACTGTCTTTAGAGAATGACCTGCCATCTTTGCCCCTTTGGGGAAGAACAAGGAAGTGGTGGGAGCGGGGCCCTTAGTCGTTGATTAAATGACTCTACTGGTACCATCAATGACTCTATTAACCCAGGTGCCCTTGGGAATTGCTACTAATTCTGAACAAAATGCCTACCTACTACCTCCACTTTATCAATTTAGATTGGAATCCCAATGGCTGGTCTCTGTAAAGGCCCTCTAGGGAACACCTTTGGTGATGGAAGATGGGCAAGCAAGTGCTGCTCTTCCATGTCCCCTTTTTCAGAATAACAAAGATATCCAGGTGGTCTAGGAAGAGAGAATTGCCAGAAAAAACAAAGAACATGGCTCAGGCAGGCCCCTGAGGAACCAAAACACTGCACACATACCTTCTCTTTGAGGTATGAGGGGAACCGTTCTGCCATCCCAGCCTCCCATTCTCAGACGGGAAATTGCCGAGCCTGCAATGTAGAGCATCCACCTCATCATTCTCCTACTGGGCTTCCTTCTCTTGATGGTGGGAGTTGAGGAGAGATTGCTGCCAGCCATAAATGCCTGGTCACTTTTATATTTCAAGTGACAGATGTTCTAGACCTGGTCACCCAATTCAGTGCCACTTACTGAAGCCAAAATCCCTAGTGCATAAAGCTAGTGTATCATCCTATTCACTGGAGAGCGACTTTGAAGAAATAATAAATGGTCCTAAGTTACTAAATAAATTCAAAGTACCCTGAAAGCCTCCCCCACTGCATGGTTAATGATTGCTAACCAAGATCTATCCTTACATTCCAGGGAGGATGGATCCTGTTTTACTAACTATTAGCATTCTGAGTTTCTTCTCTGTGGCTCTGATGGTCATCTTGGCCTGTGCGTTATGGAAAAAAAGGTGAACTTTAACTAATCAAGAGGATGGTTACATGGAGCCCCAGACAGTTGGAGCTCTAACCCTATTTACTGATGAGAAAACTACAAAGGGGAATAAGGCATTTCAGGGATTACAGTGCCCACATTCCTCCCTAGCCTGGGGAACTGGTGAATTTCAACAGTTAATTTCATAAAGGGTTGAAAATATGTAAATTAGACATAGGGCAAACCCTCCTCCCCAACTTTTTCTCCTAAAGAAATAGGAACTATGCCTCCAAAATGTCTGGGCGGCTGGGGGTACCCAGGGAAAATGCAGAATGTATTTGAAGGCTTGAATTTCAACACATGACTTCATGGGACTTTTACATTCTACCCCATGACAGAGCCATGTTTGCTTCATTATAAAAATGATCCTTTTGACACGTACCTTCAAGTTATTAATATTCTAGGAAGACTCCCATAGCACAGTGCCACATATTCTCGTGAGACTCCAACTTGAAAAGAACATCCTAAAGCAATTTCCCTGGGTGACTTAGATAATATTCTTCATCTCCACCAGAATAAGAGCAGAGGAGTTGCTGCCAGTAGAGAGGAGGAATAAGATGACAACACCTATATTAGGAGTAGATGAACAGGGTGAATGTTGGTTCCATAGCTACACCATTGCCAAACCCTCACTGTTCCTCTTCCCCAGGGCTCCCTCCCAGAGGTGTTCACGGAGATCACTGACAATAACCCCTCTGTGAATCGATAGGACACTGGGGCCCAGGGAAAGCAAGTCACTTGTCCAAGCTCACCCACCTATAGTTGTGGCAGAGCCAAGACTACAAACCTGCTCTTCTGATTTCTGGCTCAGAATGAGTGGAAAGACCTACTGTGCATGCTCCCTCACCATTCATTTCCTCTCTGTCAATGTCCTCTTATTTCAGAATTAAACCTATTGTGTGGCCCAGCCTCCCCGATCATAAGAAGACTCTGGAACAACTGTGCAAGAAACCCAAAAAGGTGAGTGCTTCTGGTGCTTCTACCACAATGTTGGAGGCATCCCAGTATCCAAGAATGATATTGCAGGATAGGAAAGAGTTCAACCATAAGTTTTGGTCTTTTGTGCACCCCATGACTAGGGTCCCTCATGAGATCCGGGCTGTACCTCCCTAGAGGTAGGAAACTAAAATGAGATACAAGTCTCAGAAGTCTCCTGGGCTTCCCCAGGGTGGGAGGGCATAGCCAGTCGCTTCAGACTCTGATGTGTCAGAGTGTCTCCAGAAGCAGAGTTAACTAGAACATGTGGGTAATTTTCTGACATTCTCTGGTAGACCCCTGTCAGAAAGTTCTTTACATCCTCCCATGAACTGAACCTTTGCTCGTGTGTCCCTTTGGAGCACTCTAAATGCCTTTTCTCTTTTCTGGTGCAGAATTTGAATGTGAGTTTCAATCCTGAAAGCTTCCTGGACTGCCAGATTCATAAGGTGGATGGCATTCAAGCTAGAGATGAAGCAGAAAGCTTTCTGCAAGACACTTCTCCTTCACAACTAGACGAGTCTGAGAAGCAGAGGCTTGGAGGGGATATGCAGGGCCCCATCTGGCCATCGGAGCATGCAGCCATCACCCCAAAAGCTTTCAGAGGAGATTCACCCTTCGGATGCCTGGCTGGGGGCATCAGTATGTGTGAGGCCCTTGTGCAACCCTCTTCCAGGTCCCCAGACTGCAGGGAAGGCGGCAAGAATGGGCCTCATGTGTACCAGGGCCTGCTGCTTGGCCCTGGAACTACAAATAGCACCATGCCCACTCCATCTACTTTCCAGTCAGGAATCCTGACACTGAACCCAACTGCCCAGGGACAGCCCATGCTCACTTCCTTGGGATCAAGTCAGGAAGAAGCATATGTCACTATGTCCAGCTTCTACCAAAACCAGTGAATTGTCAGAAACACAGGACTGGAACCATGATGACCAACAAAGATGACTAAGCTCCTACTTACTTCCCCTTGCAGCACAAAGAAGAAAAAATTAATGCCAGCCCTCCATATAATCTACAGGATTCAGAAACATAGCTTGGACCACTCCTCCCCACTCCAGGGCATTTGGCTTGAGGCAGGAGCACTCTGCTTCAGGCAACCCAAATTAGTCCATTATTTCAGAAAGAAAAAGAAGCAGGAAAGAATTAAAGAAAAGGTAGAGAAGAGGAGGGAGGGGGATGGAAGGCAGGAAGAGGGCAAGGGAAGACAGAGGGAAAGGAGAACAGCGCTGATCGCTACCATTACTAGGACTCACTGTGTATCCTGTGCTCTACACAGCTTGTCTCCCTGCATCTTCATGGTAATCCCGGGCACTGGGGCAATTGTTATTATTATTATTATTATTAGTCTCTTTTCTAATAGATGATGAAACTGAGGCTTGGGGGCGTTAAGTAACCTGTCCACTTTGTCCCCACTCAGCGTGGAGTTTGATGGCTGGAGTCTAACTGTGGTTTCCCCCGCCAAGCCATGTGCCTTCCCCTTGACTAGAGGCTATCCCATTCACAAGTGCCAAACCTCACTAATAACGAATGGGTGACTATAAAATTTATTGTCCAAATTGGGTCACTTTTGAAAGTGAAAGGGGAAGTTATAAATACTCATTCCAGGACAAGCAGCATAAGCCAGGAGTTTCCTAGACACATAGGGACATGGCCACCAAAACGAGAAAAGGCTAAGAGAAAGAAAGGGTCATATAGTATGTGAACTACCATGACCAGCCATGTCTACGAAAACTGAAGAAGGCAAGAAAAAACCACGAATTCTATTTGATTTTGTTTTTTCTGAAAAAGGAGAAGCCCAGAATTTCTATTGTTAGTTATCAAGGGCATGAGTCTCTTGCTACCACCACTCAGCTGCATCCACCGATACTAGAAGAATCTGTCGCCAGCTCTGGACACAGGGGCATTTGAGCAATAAGCCAGGAATAACTTTATATCTGTGTAGAGACTGCCCCAACCCAAATGTGTCTACAGACTGTCCTGAGTTTTATGGCCTTGTATCTTGCCACAAGCTTCAGGGAGAACTATAAGCATATGCAGTGAATGAGCCCGACTTGGCCCTGTTCTTGAAGATAAAGAAGATCTGACATGTGTCCTCTTGTATTTCTTGGTCTAGATGAATTTCTAGTGACTATCTCAAACCAAGTCAAGGCAGCTGAGAAATTGCAACCCAGGGGAGAACAGCAGAGGCCTCTCCCACAGGCCTCCAGCCCTTGGGTACATGCAGAACCACACAGGGCAGCTGAGGCACAGGAAATCATGAAGGGCATAGATTCAGGGTTTGGCTTGGTTTTGTTCAGGGCTTTGTTGCTGTTGTTGTTGTTGACATTTTGTATCTTTTTGTTCTGTTTTTAGTTTTTGGGGGGTGACCTGTTTTTAATTTTCTTGTTTGTTTTGTTTTGTGATATCTGGGAAGGGGTTTTAAATTTTGTTGAACAGATCTTATCTGCTGGCTTAGAGGCCTAATGATAATAAGATCATTTATTCTTCCGTTGGACATTGTACTTTCCAAATCCTTTTCTCTGAATCAGTAGTGATGAATATAATCTCACATTCCCTTAGATTTGCTTAGTGCTTTTGTGATTTTCAAAGCATTTCCATAAGCGTTATCCCTTTCATTTCCTTGACAAGTATTTATGGGTAGGCTGCTATGTGCCAGCCACAGAGCTGGGTGTAGAGTATCTAAGACAAATAAAGTTGGGGGCCTTATAAAGTGGAAAAATCTAATGAAAGTGGCAGCTTTGTAAACAAATGATTATAATCTCACAAAGTGCTATAATAGAGGCATGTTCAAAGTGCCCTGTTGAAGACAATCAGGAAAAAATGCCAAAAAAGTGATACATGTCTACGGGGAGGAAAAGCCCAGAATCTGTCTGGTGTGTCAGCAGCAGAAGACCTTTTCCACCAGGTGGACATGTATTCTTTACCTTTTGTAGAAATGGGAACCAGGTCTCAAAGAGGAGGTCATCACAGAAAACCTCATGCGAGCCTGGTTCTCTTGTACCTTATCCACAGAAGTCCCATGAAGTGTGTCGTTAGCTTTGACTTATGGGAAAATTGGGGCACAGAAAGGACAGGTAAGTTATTCCACCTTAGGTGTGAGGTCAGGACTGAAAGCCAGAAGTTTGTTTCCCTGACATAGTAGACAATCTCTCAAAGAAATGAGGGGATAAGTCTAGAGGAAGATCCAAGTCACTCCAGCTCTAAAATCCCATGTTTCAGTATTGTTGGGCACAGATTATCATTTGAATTTCATGTGTGAATGTCTGTCTGTTACTGGAGGAATTTAAAATCTATATATTATCCTCTTATAATCATAACTGCTGCTCATGTGTGATCTTATACTCAGGGACATTGAATAATATCAGATTACAAGTCTGTTCTGACCAACCCTCTTTTGGATTTCATTAAGAAAGAAAAGCTGGTGAGAGACAACGCAGAAGGCAGTGATGTAAACTGCTAGATCTATATAGTGTGAAATGAGAGCTGTTAAACAGGCAGCTCATTTGGTCAATTCAACAATCCTGGCTGGACCTAGAGAGCCTTGGCTTATCCGACCGATTTTCCACTAGCCATTGCCTCTCCTGTCCTTCTGGTTTCCATGGAAACTGGCTTCAGAAAAGCCAAAGATGGGCTATTTCAGACGCGCCTACTTGTGTTTTCATAGCACTTCTAGAGGGGCTAGAAGACGAAACTGACTGGAAAGGCGGTGAGAATATGTGGTAAGACAACTGGAATGGGACAGATCCGATGGTATTTGTGTCAGCTCAGTGGTTTTTCTTTGGGATTATTCTAAAAACTCTCTAGCATTCACTACAGAGAAGGTCTCTGATTGGACCGTGTACCTCCCATGTGCATTACAAACATTTTGCAGAGCTGCTAAGTATCTAAGTATCCAGTGTGTGTTACCATCTCATATTTAATTAAATGCTATGGAACTCTCTGTGCCTGTGCTTGTCTTCTGTGAGGAAGAGGGGCAGAATGGGCCACAATTCTCCCCAGCCACTGAACACATTCTGGTGTCATTTGCTGTCATTTTATATATGGATCTTCAGGGAAAACTCACTCAGTGATTAAGTAATGAATTCACAAATTAAGGAATTAACAGCAATTTGTTGAGTATCTGCTTTGCGTTCCTTTGTCCTGTGCTAGGCACTGGAGTTACAGAGATGAGATGCACGGTTTCCAGCTCACAGTCACTGGGGGGCAAATACACATAGGAACAGTCACAATGTCATATCACAGCCTTGAAGGCAAAGTATCATCAGGGTTCTCAGTTGAAGCGATCAAAACAAATTTGAGCCGATTTGAGCAGAAAAGGGATTTAAGAAAGGCTACGAGAGTCCTCCCAGAATCCAGAATATCTGAGAGGATCAAGGAACCAAACGTGGAGTTCACAAAGCCACCCCTTCTTTCTAGCACTGGCACCCCCAGAACTGAAGTCAGCCTTCTCCACTGCCACCACCAGAAACCCCAGAGCAGACTTGGCCGCAGTGTCCGGCAGCTTCATGTCACTGGAGCCTGCGCTTGGGTGGAACTCTGCCTAGCTCAGGTACCTGGGCTCAAGCAGTGGGGAGCAGAGAAGAGAATAGCTGGTGTTTGCACCCTCTACGGTAAGAGGTTGCATCTTGTAGAGTGGGGTGGTCCCCAAATATAAGCATGGGCTGCTGCTGCTGGCTGAGGAAGGAAAAAATAACAAACCAACCAGGAGAGGCGATGTGACGGAAATCACACTTGATGTGGCAGTGCAGAGTAAACAGGAATGTGCCAGATACAGGAGCCCGGAGGACATTTCCTGGCAGAGGAAACTGTGCTCAAAGTCATGGAGTTGTGACAGAACATGGGACGTTAGGGGAGTTACACATACAATAGGTGATGTCTCCTTGCCCGCCTCCATTGGGAACAGTAGGGTGTTGGTTGTTCCCAAAAGCCAGACACAGGGCACTTTTATAAAAAATAATACAGTTCTGACTGGAACACTTTATTTTAATTAAAAACATCTGACTGTATGTCCATTCACCACTCATTTGTAACCAGGCCAAAGCTGCTCCTTTGGGTTGTGGGTTGTTGACCATAGCTTCACATCATCTTTCTTTGGTAAAGCACACTGCAACACATCACCTACTCTTTCTAGTTTTGCTTTCTTTAAGATGGATAAGGACTTCCAAACACTTACAAAAAAAAAAATCTAAGTGTAGACGTCTAACTTTTTAAAGGTATTCTCCAGCCCAATGTCATGCCATCATGTTTTCAACCCTGTGGTATTCTTTCAACATGCCTTTGTCAGGGTTTTTCAAACCATTGAAGGTAGTTCTCATGGATCCACATCAGTCTTTCTTTGCATACTCATACTTTATCAGCCTCATAATATGATCACAGTAACAGGTCCAGTTGGCCTAAACAAGTCTGGAACATGCAGGACTGACTTGAGTGAGTTTATTTCTCACTTGGTGGGTACGGAGTGCACTAGGAGATAACCTGCTAGCAGGCAAGTCTCAATGTAGGTGTCAGTGTATCCCACAGAGAGAATGAAGAGTGCTGGGTCATTCGGCAGGTGGTTCAGTGGAAGCCATCCACAGGCAGAGAGTCTGCTGAGCAGTGGTTAAGATGGCACTTGGCAGAATTAGTGGGGACCAATGGTTACGTTTGACATGCCAGTCCCAGAAGTTTTGATTTAGTCTTCAGGGGGTGGGAGTACCTGGGAGGATTTTAATCAGGGATGTGGCATAATAAATTTCATGTGTGTATCAGGGTTTATGGAGGAATCCTATAACACCTTATGCTTACCTCTATCATCACCACATTGATTTGGCATTACCTAATCTGACTCCCCTATGGGCTTCTAAGTACTCTGGCAGAGAGAACTGTGACTTATTAGGGGTGTATGTGTGTTGTTAAACACAGTACCTAAGATCTAGAAGGCACTCAATCATAACATGGAATGAATGAATCGGCATGGTAGTGAATGATATTGTATTAGTCAGTGTGCTTCCTCATCACCATCCAGGACATAATGATGCCGGGCTAGGATGCTCAAAGGCAGGCACTGCATCCCTGAGAGAGTAGCACATCTGGGCAGCCACGTGCAAGGAGTCGGTTGTCTTCCCCATCCACAGTTACCTCCCCAGCTGCACTCTTAACCACTGTAACCACAGATGTGGGGAAACAATAGGGTGGGGGAAAGAATTTTCCAAAGCTTCATTTCTCTGGTGAATATCTGCATTTAATTTTGTTTATTCACTTATTTGGTTTATTTTTGATGCACATTGCAGTCTAATTTAACTTTACATCTTAATGGCTTGTGGCATTTGTATGGGATTTGTGTATAGCTTGCAATGAGGCAGCTGTTCAGGCAAAGAAAGTATGATGCATAAAACTTGGTGGGCCAGAGGAATACGTTAACACTCACAAAGCAACTGGTGAAAACAAATGTGAAGCAAACAACACATGAAGCCCCTGAGGTTTGAAAAATAAAATTTTGATGCTGACTTCTGCAGAAACACTTGAGTTGGACCCTCAACTGTCAATTAGGAGGGTCAATTCCTTTCTACTGTGGTAAAGATTTCTCAATGAGAAGAGAACTCACAGAGGCTGAGGAGGACTTTTTCTTTTTTTATGACAAATTAGTTGCTGCAAAGTATGAATTGGACTAGTCATTAAACAAAAAGGATAAATCATCAGAAAATATTTTAATATTAAGCTAGAGACACTGTTATCCATTGGTAACAGTGAAATATTTCCTTTATAGTTTAAGGAATAATTAGTTTTGATAAAAATTCAGTAAGTGCTCTTCCATGAGACTGATGGATATACTATCAAGTCCCTTTTTTACACATCAATAAACTTTCATGGATTTAAATGTGAGGGTGCCAATGCAGATTTGAGTGATGCTTAGGATTAATTTTTTTAATAAAAAAACTTTAGTAAAATAAGAACAGAATATAAGCCAGGGTCATGCTCAATGGTGAAATATTAAAAGTACTCCATTAAACTTAGAAATAAAACAGAAGAAATTCCACTGTCACCACATTTAACGTTCTTGAAATGCTAGAAAATGCAATTAGACTAGGAGAAAAAGTAAGAGGCATAACTATTAAACAGGAGGAAACTAAATGATTATTATTGGCAGATGAAATGATTGCATATCTGGAAAACACAAAGGGATCAAGTAAAAAAATACACTAAAAGACTTCATTAAGGTCTTTGATTATATTTCCATATGTTGAATTATTTCTTTAAATCTTCACTGAATATTTATTAAAAACTAATACTTGCTTATTCCTCAAAATTCAAGAAACACAGATATATATGACAAAACAAGTAAAAGACCTCATTCCCCAATCCCACTGCTCAGAAATAATCATATTTAATAAGCAATGTGTAGTTTTCCACATCATATACATATGTACATATGCTATTGTTCTAAATATCATATGGAAAAATTCAAGAAGAGCCTGCACAAGTCTGGAGAAGAAAAGAATTGAAAAGAAACTAACTATATGAGTGATTTTGACATTTATTCATTTTTTAAAGACAATATAAATTACATTCGACAAAATGACAAAAATTTTCAGTGCAAAAAGCTACAAAGTTACTTGCCTAGAAATTATAGATATCCCTGGTTAGATTTTCCGTTTTTCTTCTTCTTTTCCTTTTTTTTTAAATTTTTTGTTTTTTGTTTTTTGACAATCATAGACATAAACATAGAGAACCTATGTGTCCAGATCTAGATACTTATAAAAATTTCATTTACTTCTAATTAGTGGAGAAAAGGTAGATTATTTAATAGAGATTAGAACAATACACTAGCCATTTGTAGATAAAGGGGCAAGTATTAACCGACTTCTAAAATAAATCCAACATAGATCAAAGATATAAATAATTTTTAAAATGAAAACAAATATGCTAGAAAACATGGGCAAATCATTTTATACTCTTTGGATGTGAAAAGCATTTCTAAAAAAGGCACAAAACCCAGAAACCATAAAAGAAAAAGAGTGATACATTTGAGTATGTAAAATTTAAAATATTGGTAATTCCTTTATTGAATTAAAAAAATACACACAAAAAAAGAAAAGATAAAAATAAACTGGAAAAATATAGTAACTACAAGACAGGCAAAGTGCTAATATCCTTAGTATCCAGAGTCTTACAAATCAATAAGCAAAAATGAATAATTTAAGAGGAATATGGACAAAGCACATTAGGAGAGGGTTCACAAAAGTGAAATTTATTCTAAAAATATGAAGTATGCTCACTCTCATTCAGAGTGCAAATGAAATAATGAGGTAAATTTTTTGCCTATTAAATTGTGAAATACTTTCTCCTGTATGGGAACTCTGAAACATAAGGTAAAGCATGTGGATAGGAAAGGGATAAAGAGTTGAGACAGTAATGCACCTCCTTCAGTCAAATATGAGGATAGATATGAGGCCACATTTACAGGACAACACAGATGTTGTCCCTATCTGAGGAAGCTCTCCTGTCCCATCCATAAAGCAGCAGGCCACAGACACCTTCTTTCCATTCCTTAATGAAATGGCTTTGTCTGTACCTGTACTGGGAATTTTGGGGGAAAGAGAAGTGGTTGAGCAGCGGAAGGATTTCAATATTCATAGATCCCTTAATCTAATAGCAACAAATGTAGACATTTCTCATATGAATTTTTAAGTGGGAGAAAACACACACACACACACACACACACACCCTCACACTCCTTTCCTAAGCATGAAATTTAATTTTTTCCCTTCAGTACGATTGACCCAGCTAAAGTCATGTGTGCAACCCTGGACCAATGACAGTTACTAGAGAATGCCATGCACTAACTGGGTTGGAAACGGCTCACTCTCTGGACCTGGGGATGAGATGGGTACCTAGACAAAATAGGGATGAGAGGAATGAAATAAAGGATGTTAGAGAAGCAAACAAAAGTGTCTACTACAAAAGATCTTTTTTTAAAGATTTTGTTTATTATTTATTTATTTATTTTAGAGCAAGAAAGAGAGAGAAACAATGCACAAGCGGGGGAGTGGCAGAAGTAGAGAGAGAATCTCAAGCGGACTCCCCGCTGAGGGTGGATCCCAACACAGGGCTCGATCTCAGGACCCTGAGATCATGACCTGAGCTGAAACCAAGAGTCAGACACTTAACCGACTGAGCTATTCAGGCACACCAGAAGATCTTTTTTAAAAGTATATTTAGAGAGAAGATAGAATAGTAGAGTTAGAATATGCTTAGAAAAAACTCTAGAAGGCAAAGCTCCAAAACGTTTTCAGTCGTTATTATTAAGGAGAAGAATGGAATGATAAATGGAAATATAAAAGTAAGAGACTTTTCAATTATTGTTTTTGTTTTCTTTTCCTTTTGGAAGGGGGTGTATATGTTTTATTATTATAATAAAAATAATTAAAAGAATAAAATGTTTCTCAATATAATTCTTACTTGGAATTAAAACTTTTATTTTTTTCTGTAAAGTTTATTTTTCTAGAATAACATTGATATTGACTTATTCAATTAAAAATGAGATTCTGCTGTTCTAGAGTCATAATCTGATTTCTTCTTTGTGTTATGGGTGACACAACAGTGAACTTCAAGATGCCCTATCCTCCCATCTTTTAAATAATTTCTGAATTCCAAATGATTTCTGAATTCCACCACAGTTCATTGAGCACCTCTTGTGTGCAAATTGCAGGGATAGGTGCTATGGAACAAGATGAAATTGTAACGGGGGCCCAAAGGTGCAAGAGCACCTGGCTCCAGGGGTCCCAAACAGAACAGGTTCAGCCACTCACCACTGACAAAATCCAGTAGTGAAACAAGAAAAGAATTTATTTCAGCGAGGCCAACACTAGGAAGACAGAGGACTAATGGCCCAAAGGCTGTCTCCAAAGTGCTGAAAATACTTCTAGGTTTATATAAGGAAAATGTGGGACAAAAGTTGGTGGGTATGTTTAGGTGAGCAGTAAAGATCAGGTCAATTATTGCTCCAGGGTCAATCCTGCGGGGTCTTGCTACATATTGTATAGGGCAATTGTTATTGCTTGAGGGAGTGGTTTCGGTTCCCAACATGGGATACTTTGCCTGCCAGGTCTTTTGCCTGAGTTAAGAGATAAATTGGAAAAAAGAACTTAATTAGTTAGAAAGTACAGACTGAGGTCAAAATGGAGGTAAGTAAATTCATGTTTCAATATGACATGTCTCTATGGTTCACATCTCTTCTTCTTTACCCTATCTCCTATACTGTCTTGGTGAAAATCTCATAATCCTGCCAAATGGTGTCCATATAAATTTGTGCTGTCCTTTATTGGTGCTTGGCAGCGCTCTCTCCCTTCCAATGCCTTCCATGATTCCTGCCAAACCTTCACCTCTCCAAGTCCCTCCATTAAACCTCAGCCCTTCTCATTCCCAGCAGGTATTTTTGCCTTTACTTTGAGAAAACTGGGTCATGACTCTTTTTCCTCTCTTCCTATTTCCATCTACAAGTTCCCAAATTCCCATAAATCCCTACCCACTCTTCTCCCAGTCAAAGGATGAGATGCCCCTCTGTCAGTAGAAGACCAAATCAACCATTACTGTCCTTTACTCCACCCTTCCCTCCCACTCCAGAACTTTGCCCCTTCAATTATCTGGTATCTCCCATACCTTTGCTATTTTCATTACATTCATTGGCTTTTTACCTTCAAGATTTTCTTGTCCATCCAGACCTACACCCTGAGCTTTAGAATCATGTCTACTAAGCTGAACTTCCATGAGTAAATATATCATATGTCTTTTGTTCAAGGTTAAATTTCCAGCACCTAGGACAGTACTCACTGGTAGTACTGAATATTTGCTCAATAAATGCTTGTTGATTGAATGAATGAATACCCAACTGCCTATTGGATTTCTCACCTAGATATCCATAGATCTCAAAAGTGAGCTCTTCATCCACCCCATTGGTAGCTTCTCAAAGTTGTCATTTCCCAAGTATAGTAGAGAAGCTACCATGATTGGATGGACTTAAGAGACCCTGAAAAGAAAGAGGGTAGATGTCTCAAGGATAGCCTATATGAACTGAAGTTATACCCTTCCCTTCCCCTGCATGCCACATCTAAGAACCTTAGAACAGGGGGCACCTGGGTGGCTCAGTCAGTTAAGCATGTGACTCTTGGTTTCAGCTCAGGTCGTGATCTCAGAGTCATGGGATCAAGCCCAGCATCAGGCTCTGCACTCAGAACAGACATCTGGAAATATATAGGTCAGGACAAATTATGGAGGCCTTAAATGCCATGCCATATGTCTGAACTCTTAAATGGGCTTGGGGAGTTACTGAATGTCTTTAAGAAATGAAGTGACGTGATTGAACCTGACTCTTAGGAGAAATCATCCTGGTATTAGCATGAAGGGTAGAGGAAAAGGTATAAGACTGTAGGCACAGACTTACCTGGGTACCATTTCTATATTTGAAGTAGGAAGAACTCAACATGTGCAATGGGAAAGGAGAGAAAGGACATCAAAAAAAAAAAAATCAGCTGACTCTAGAAAGTGATGTAAAATAATAGCAAACCCTCCTATAGAGCTTATTTAGTACCAGCTAAAGTTCTAAGTGCTTTCCATATATTAACCCATTTAACACTCACCCAATTATATAGTTACTATTATCTCTACTTAGCGATGAGGAACTGAGATGTGAAAGGTCAAGTAGTTCACCTAAACTTATAAAGCTAGTAAGCCACACAGTCAGATTTTAAACCAGGCAGGCTGACTCTGGCATTTGTACTCTTAACCATTTCTTGGCAAGAGAGGGGACAAAGATCCTTGGGTTTCTAGCTCCTGTAGCCAAAGACACAGACTGAGATAAAAGCATGCTCAGTGCAAGTAGAAGATGGGATGGGATTAATGGAGGGCAGGGAAAGGAGTAATGAATTTTATTTTGGATCTGCTGATTTCAAGTGAACCTGAGCAACATGTGCAAATGTCTACTACCTGGGCTCTTGCAACCAAAGAAAGTAAAGTCTCCCTTCCTGCCATTTTTGGTAGCTGGCATTATGTGTTAGAGCTAATATCTTAATGATGCCCTGATTTTTAACTCTACTTGATTCTAAAATTTTTCCCTACAATTTCTATCTGTAATAATAGTCCACTTTGTCAGTATACTACTCTTTCAAACCCTGAAATCTTCCCATGATTTATTAAACTAGGATGATTAGTTATTCTGCTGAATTATTTCCATATAAGATGGTTCTGATTTAATTTCCCCCTCCAGTATGAAACAAGAAAGTAACTGATGTCTGTGGTCACTTCACTGTGGCTTCAGTAAGGTACACTCCAAATAGCATGGAAATAAGATACCCTTCAAAGCAATATTATCTTTTTTTTTGTAAAGATTTTATTTATTTATTTGACACAGAGAGAGAGACAGCGAGAGAGGGAACACAAGCAGGGGGAATGGGAGAGGGAGAAGCAGGCTTCCCACTGAGCAGGGAGCCCGATGCGGGGCTCCATCCCAGGTCCCCGGGATCACCACCTGAGTCGAAGGCAGCCTCTTAACGACTGAGCCACCCAGGCGCCGCAGAGCAATGTTATCTTTACGTGATGTTTTATATACAATTATTTAGAACAGAGGTACATAAATTAACCTACAGAGACTAACATCACCCTCAAATGACTGAGGCAGGCCAGATCCTGAGTGAGTTCATTGACATGTCTAATTGACATATCTACAGTGAAAAGTGTGTCCCTTCGATGGGTAGTTGCTGAGCTATGAAGCCCTGAGAAAGAGAGAGGTCAGGGAGGGAATCTTTTTTAGTTCCCTCCAGGGATTGTTGTAAAAGAATTTTATGGTCTCACTGGCAAGATGAATGCAATAAACTGTCAGCCTAATTTCATTAAATATTCTAATCTTCATGCCCTTTGTTCTTATTCCAGTGACCAAAAAACCTTATAATTATGTTTCCAACAAAGATCTGCCTCTAGAGCAAAAATTTTCTCATTTACTAACATGGATAACTTGGTTCCAGTATGCGAGATAGCAAATAGCTACAACTCCCCGCAGAAAACTCCTGCATGGACATAGATGGAAAATTCCTAGCCCTAAACCATAGAGGCAGATAAAGGATGAATACTTGCCTCAGTGTTGGTGTAGCATGAATTTCAAGATCTGGAATAGGGCCATAAGGCCAGTGACAAGGCTGGCTAAGTGGGGAATCATTACCTGATATGGTTATAGAAGCTGTTTTCTTGGTTGCTAACATGGCTAAAGAAAGAAAGACCCCAGTTCTATACTCCTCCAACTTGGCAAATATCTTACTCCACATGGGTTAGCAAGACCACCAAGCATGCCTCCCTAAGAAAATGGAAGGCAGGGGCACCTGGGTGGCTCAGTCGGTTAAGCATCTGCCTTTGGCTCAGGTCATGATCCCAGAGTCCTGGGATTGAGCCCCACATCAGGCTCCTAGCTCAGTGGGGAGTCTGCTTCTCCCTCTCCCTCTGCCCTGCTCATTCTCTCTCTCTTAAAAAAAAAAAATGGAAGGCAACAGGGACTGCTATTTTAAGGGGCAGAAACAGCTAGTGGTCCACTAAAATTTGTACTCTCCTGCTGTTGGATAGATTTGCACTGGCAGGAAGATTTCCTGACCAGGACTACACTTCCCAGCCTCCCTTGCACTTAGATATAATCAAGTGACTGTTAATCATCAACAAAATGCAAGCAGAAGGGATGTGTGTCCCTTCCAGACCATAGCTTTTCAGAAAGTTCTTCAGCCTTCTCTACACACTCTTCTCCTTTAGGCACCTGGATATCAGTGACTAAAGAGCCCTGAAAAACAGCAGAACTACGAAATGGAGTAATCCTGCAACCCAGAATCACCACCCGGAGAAAAGCTATTCACTGACCACAAACAGCAGATACGTAACACTGCTTCATGAATGAAAAAGAAATATCTATTTAAAGCAAGACATGAAGAATTAAACACATCTGAATTTAAATTAGGGAGGAAGAAGGGATAATAATATGTAGTGCCCAAAATATATTCTGTGGTCCTCACAGTGACAGTATTAACCAGCAATTAGTCTCTACTTTAATCATTAGCACATAATCAGTTTGTTACATTAATTTGGGCATACACTGGTAGACTGTATTCATCAAAGAATAATAAAGACATTAATTTTCAAACAAGAAAAAAAAAGAAAAAGAAATATCTATTGTATGAGCTTTTATAAATTTTAGGGTTTGTTTACCACAGCAAACATTACCCTAACATGCCAAGTGTATGTCCTCTACATTGTTTAGTAGCCTCTGAGAATAAACTGCTAACAGTGACTGAATTGAGAGCTGAATTGTTACTCTCTCTCATCCTCAAGCCCAGGGGAGGTCCTCTGATCTGGCCTTAGCAGATGTGAGAATTGCATTCTTCATAGTAGATGAATGACTTGGCATTCCAGTTTTAGCATCAGTTGCTATGAGCTTGCTCAACGTAGGTCTGTCTTAAAAGATGGACCTACTCTCAGTGCGCTGACACATTCAGATCCTTGAGGCTGGAAGGTTGCAGGACTCAGCCCTGGGCTGTGAGAAATGCTCCAATTGAAATGCCTCCACACAAGGCCTCTTGGGAGTGCTATTTTTCTCCTACACATGCCTAGGAGGTACATACATTTTCTTGGTACTTCCTTCATATTTTTAGGACTTTAAGGGCAAGAAGAGGATGGTCCAGCAATCAAAAATCACAAACTATGATGGCCAACTACAGATGGACAAATAAACAAAAAGCACTGGAAATATACAAGCTGGTATCTATCCCCTGCTACTTGAAGTGTTGTTACCTGAAGACCAGAGGCATCAACATCACAGGGAAGCTTGTTAGAAAGGCTAAAGTTCAAACTCCACTCCAGCCTTCTGAATCAGAATTAACATTTTAACAAGATCTTCCAGTGATTTGGGAGCTCATTAAAGTTTGAAAAGCCCAGCATTTCATCTCCTCTCCCACCTCATTTCTCCAAGATGAAGGCCTGTGGTTATATGTGTAGTCAACTTCCAGCCACCTTTGTTTTCTGAGAAGTAAATATTAGAGGAAGACAAATGGGTCAGGAAATCTTGTATCATCTGCCTTGTGGAGGAGCCTAAAAGTGGGTTCCAAAGATGAATTCCCAAAACAGTTTCGAAGTCTTCCTCATTGATGTACCCTAAAGCTCCAAGGCTTCTCATAGGCACTTCAATTTCCCTGTATACTGCTTTATGTCCTGATCGGCTGGCCCAGGAAGTGATCCCACTCCATGAAAACCTAGCCTTCTACCAAGAGGGCCAACTGAGCTCACCTTCTTTTTGTCACCAGAATCACTTATGTCCCCTGTTCATGCATGTGTGGGCATTTGCTGACTTTAAATCCCTAGATCAAAATATGATGATACGAAAAAAAAGGCCATTAAATTTCAGAATAAAATAAATTTTATTTGTATTCACCAAGAGACCCATTAAAATAAGTAAGCTCAGGAAATTTTACAAAGTCGGATGTTCCTCCAATCTTTTTATCATCACCCCCTGCTAAAGACTGTGAAGACAGGGAATAAGTAAAGATGTGGGGAAACATCTACATTTATCCCTATAAGAGGAACAGCTGTAACAAGAGGTACATTATTTCACCTAAGAACCACTTTCTAGTCTCACTTCATAGCTTCCTTCCTTCCTTCTGTTCTTCCTTTCTTTCTGATTTAAAAATATATCCCCAGGCATTTAAGCAAATGATATGTTCCAGGTCATTAAGTAAGATGACTGAAGATCTATTGCTTTTAAAATCCTAGATCTTTCAGAAACTTTAGTTTACACCTTATCAAAAATCTATAGCATTGGACTTCTTTCAAAGTCATTCCACTCTCTGAGAGTCCCCAATTTCCAGAAGAATTAGTAGATAGAAAGTCATAATCTCCAGGATTTTCTCATCATTAAAATGAAATAGGCATCGGTGTCAATAGAAGCACTAACACCAGCATAATAGTTCAAAAATTCTTCTTTTGAAACCTGAGAGGGATAAAAGGCAGGGGAAAAAGAAGGAAATGGTGTCAAAATATGTGAGGCATAGTAAAGCATTTTACATTCTCCCTGAAATGTTTTCGGTGGAGTCTGATTTGCCACTGGCAATCAATCCCAGAGTCAGGTAATTGGGGATCAGGGAACCGGGCTTACCTCTCCCCTCTGAGGTGGGGCATTTGCAAGGTATGCTAAAGACCCACCTGTCCACTGGCCATCAGTTTTTGCATTAAGATAAAAATATTTAGAGCTATACTATCCAATACAGTAGGCACTAATCACATATGGCTTTTTAAATTTAAATTTGTTAAAATTAAACATAATGAAAAATTGAATTCCTCAACTGAACTAGCCACATTTCATTTGCTCAATAGCCATATTTCATTTGCTCAATACCCAAGGTGGCTAATGGTTGACATCTTGGAGAGCACAGATCTAGAATATTTCCATCATCACAGAAGGTCTTATGGGACAGCACTACTCTAGAGCATACTTTGTATGATTATACTTATGATTATTATTACTTTAGAATAGAGAAATTTATAGCATAAATACACAGATAAAAAAGGTCTTTAAAGAAAGAAAGCTCAGACCAGTCACATAAATAAGGGATAGAACTAGAGCATGGGGCACTTCCCAGGATCCTTGGACACCCAGGAATCCACAATGCCTGGGGTTCAACAGCAGGATGCAAGGCACTAGCCATATGAGAGGTGCTAGAAGGCAAACTTCTCATTTTGGTCAGGTTGTGTGTTAGTGTTTCATAGTTGGCCCTGTGCATCCTATAATGAGCAATTAAATTAAAAGAGCAGAAATCAGCCCCTAGGTTCCATTCCTTTCTCTTCCCTCTTAACCTCCCCTGTTCCTTAATACCAGCACACAGAATATATTCTATTCCCCACAGTCCTAGGGGTACCAGTCAGAGGCTAGGCATTGTGGGAACTTGCTTGGCTTGCTAGATGGGAGCAGTTCAACCCTGCAGGGAAAAGGAATATTGACATCAAATTTTCAAACTCTCATTCTTGGCTGTCAAAATAATTGGGGCGGGGGGAGTTACATTTTGTCCTTTTAAAAACATGAGCAAGTACAATTTGAACAGGGCCTTATCATTTTCAAAGAAGAAACTTCATCCCCTTCAACTGAAATATCACACAAGTAACATTTTTAAATGATCCAAAAGCACCCCCCGGGAAGTAAACTTTTAGAGAAGCATGATATGTAACACGTTAGCTATTAAGAAGAAAAATATTTTGGAAAGACTTTAAAACAGAAACGAAAGCTAGATGAATTCTTTTGGCACAAGAGTTGTTAATGTTTCAAGCCTTCAGTTGAAGAAATTCTATTACATTAGAAAATCATGTGAATGGCAAAGCACAGTATGATAATGTGATAAATTGACAAAGTTGGTATTAGATATTAAACCATATCTAACTTTGTAGCTCAAAATCTTCTCAATTTCTGGTTCCTCAAAGCAATATCCTAACTGATGCCATTATGACAAATTCTTGCTTTCAATGCATACATAGCTTACCACTACAAGCATGTATAGCTTTTTAAACAGAATATTTGAAAATTTATATCATAAATGTCATGGAAATTCTGCTTTATAAAACATTGTTTTTCGGCTTCAATTTCTATTAAAGATACTATCTGGATAAGATTTACATGTAGGAACTCCTCACTATCTAGAAAATAGTCTATGTCACAGGTAAATAAAGTATTACCAATGAACAATTGGTCTAGAGCAGTTTTCAGATATGTGGGAACTTTTTATGACTAGCATATTAATTACATTTATGTGCAAATAGATATCTCCAAGTACCTGTAAAACATATGTGCACATAGGCAGGCACAGCTCTTATAATCTTTATATACTGACTTGCTTAACAAGCCATTCTTTTTAGTATACATGAAACAGAAGTAAATTTTCACTCAAACCCTAAGTGAGCTCAATTAGAGAAGCTTAAATTAATGGTGATTTACTATATTTACTGTACAGCTTCAAAGATAATCTTAAATAAATGGATGTGGAATGATATTGCTAAATGAGATTTTAGGCATGACTAAGGATGAAATCTGTGGAACAGAGTTTATTCCACAGTCCCCTTGGAAACTAAAAGAATGATCTGGGTTTCAGAAGGTAATGCCTGGCATTTGGTAATGCCCTGCGTTTGTGTTGCACTTTATCCCATCAAGGTGGAAGCACTTGGAGGCTCACTATAACCCCAGCAAGAGCAAACTACTCTGCCATCTGTCATTTTCTCTCAATTAC
Organism: Halichoerus grypus; assembly: GCF_964656455.1. Classification (NCBI taxonomy): domain Eukaryota; kingdom Metazoa; phylum Chordata; class Mammalia; order Carnivora; family Phocidae; genus Halichoerus; species Halichoerus grypus. The sequence goes on from NC_135713.1 coordinate 27,848,898, forward strand.
AGGTTCCCTTTCTGTTCTAAGTCTCTCTCAGAGCACTGACAGTCATCAGCTCTGCATGTGGCCTGAGTGTTTCTAGGAGACCAGCAACTCAAACTTTTCAAGTTTAAGAGCAAGATGTTTCCAGAATCAATACCAGTGTCTGAGTGCCAAGTGCTAAGGCTTATAAAGAAAAAGTTGCTCAAGTCTTTCATGACAGAATTACAAACTACATACTCAGATGTTGCTTCGAAATTTCAGTTGCTTGAGCTCTAAGTCACAGAGTCCCTCTTAAATTTATTATGGGGTCTCGTGCAGAATGAAACATCTGAGCTGCGTGCCACGTGTCTCCATGTTGGGAGCGAGAGTGGGAACAGGAAACTCATGGTGCTTACAAGAACTTCAGTGAAACAGAATTGCGTCAACCGTGTATCATACTCCAGAGAAATCATAAACAAATAAATTCCATTTATGAAGAGTAAGAAGAATCTAGAACAAAAGAAAATAGGCCAGTACATTTTGAGATTTTTCTTTCCCTGATACAATATACCTTTCTGGTTCTTGCAAGGTCCACTATCAAAACCTCAGTTACAGGTCGGTGGCTCATATTTTCGGTGGGTTCACTCCTAAAGAGCACCTTTCACTCTATTCTGCTGAAGGAAGATACTGGCTTTGGCGAAGCAGATGTGAAAATAAAACAAGAAGGTCATGCTATTCTCAGAGAGGAAGAACTGCTTCACCACAAGCTTCTCACCGCACCAACTGAGGTGGCAAAAGAACTCTTCTCACACAGCAGTGTTCTCAGAACCCCCATCAATCATTTGTTTATGTTTCTTTCAACAGATTTCACCCGTCATCTGTTTTACAAGACATAATTTTAGGGGATTCATTTAGTGAGTTGTTTTTTTTTTTATGACAAGGAAAAAACTAGTTCTCTCTATCAAAGTTATGTAGCTTCCACATCAGCAACTTGGAGTAGAACTACGCTTAGAAACATTGGCTTCCAAAGGATCAATTACATGAAGATAACATTATATGACAACCTATCAGGTCCTTTGGCACCTTTGTTTTTCCTTGAATCATAAGCATTTCTAAAATTTAAAACTTCGCTGCTTCTTTCAACAAGCTTTTAATTTACAAGAACAGCCTATAATTTCCAGGAAAGCAAGTTTGTTGACCGATCTGAGAAATTGGAATTTGTGGGGGTTTTCATTCTATGCCCCAGAGTGTTGTGTATAAATCCAAAAAGGTATACCACTCAGAGGGTGTTAGTAGAATTTCATAAAGAAGGAGCAGAAGGGCACCCACACACCAGTCAAGAATACATATTTGGTTAATTTCATCTCTCCACTTGATTAAACATCAGCAGAACGAACTGCATCTGTAGGTTGCCTAAAGCAGGTTGAATCATTACCTACTTGTACTCTCATGGCTCAGTGAGGCTATCCACACTGGCCAAGAGAAGTGAAGGGCTGACACGATGATCTGCCTCCGAGAATAGAGGGGTATTTTCCTGGCAGTGTCTTGATAGACTGCCTACACTCATTAAATTTACTCCATGGTCCTACAGCACACTGCTACATAAAGGGCCCCAACTCTCCTGGCTTCAGCGCCTATGCTTCCCCTCCTCTCTGATCTCTTCACTGGGGGCTTTTAGTTTGGTTTCAAAGCCAGTGGTTTGGTTCGCATTTATCCTAGCCCCTCCCTCTATCCCCTCAGCCTAGGGTAGAACAGGGCACATAGGAGTGACTCAATAAATATTTACTAATGGGCTGTATTCAGTCTAAAACTGTAATGTGACAAAGCCAATCTACAGCCTACTTGGTGGGGACCCAGCTCTACTTTAAAAAGCTGCTCTTAGCTTTGAAGCTGTTCTTAGTATGAAGTGTTGCTCCATGCTGCCACCAAACCCACAAAGAGCCAGGCATCATCCTCCAGAATGCCATATGGGTCTGGGACAAAATCCTATCAAGGTTTGAATGTCTAGGAAAAATAGCTGTGCGGATGGGCTGGAAGAATTCTGCCTCAGGCTACAGTACCAATGCTGTGGGATTACTCACTTGCACTCTGAATGGAATTCAGGCAGGATGGGAACCAGCCCTTAAAGAAGTTGGTTAAGGTCAGGCCTCCATTCTTGCCTAGGTTTGCCTTTTGGGGGGAGTTAGAACTCAGATTCAGTACTGATATTGATGGCTTCTTCTGGCCAGTCCTGATTCTCAGAATTTTTACATACACTGTTCTGTTTCGTGAAAAGCTGCCAAGCTCATCCTCTTCTCTTTGGCTTGTTACTTCTTATCTGGGGTCCAGACCCCACAGGTAAAGTGCTCCTAAGGGTTGGGGATATTTTATTGTGTTTTATCTTCTGACCTCGGTATTTACTTTTTAAATTGCAAATGGAGTAATATTTAAATTGTGTAAGTTAAATAAACAGAAAATATATCCAGAAAAGTGTTGTTAGCAAATGATTTTTCTTAAATGACTCTTTGTTTCTCCCACTGCTACCAGAAGGAGTAAGAGTTAAATAATGAGTGAGTCCTGACTAGGCCAGAAATCACTGGCCTAGAAGACTCAGAATGGGAGTGGAGTGATCCTTAACCATCAGGTTGTTAGATCTTGTTTATGGGGGGCAAGAGGACCTTGGTGGAATCCTCGCTTGTGGGCCCAGGACCTGACCTGCTAGAAGGGAGACAACTGAATGTGGCCAAATACACTCTGAGGTACAGGTTATCTGAAATCTGATAGCTGTGCCCCAATTAGACAGGAAGCAAGAGTACGACTGGGGAAGACGAAGCTGATAGCTACAACCTAGTCCTTGTTCAGAATCACATGCTAACTCTATGGCCCCAGTTAAGCAGAGGCATGAGTCATTCCCAAAATCAAAGACACAAATCTATCTAGAGCAGTAAGCTTGAAATCATGGCCAGGAAACCAGAGACCTCTCCTTAGCCATAATCTGCAAGGTGCAGGTTACAGAAAACATGGATATTTTTCCTATACATTCCATCATAATCTCTTCTAGATTTCTACCTCATTTCTACATATTTCTTCATAACACTTGGCATCTTTTGGCTTGCCAATCTCTATATAAGCCTAAATAATAAAGCCAGTGGAAAGCCAGACTTGTACAATTAATTTCTGAAAAACCAGCTTCCCATAATTTGGGAATGCTTCCATCCTCAAGAAAAAGATCACTTGTCCAGCCTGTCATCAGAGTAAGTGGGAGATTAGCTTCGTGACAACAAACAAACTGCTATGATTCTCATCTGGAAACACCTGCTTTCACAAATTTTAAATCAATGTGTATCTTGATCTCCACTTCCAACTCGGTAAGATAAAAAGTAAACAAGTGAATGGTACAAAATACAGCAACTGTGTTTGATTGACCCTAAGCCCAGAGCCACTTAAATACATGGGATCTTAAAGGGGACTATTATCCCAATCCATGTCCCCTAACCAGGGGATGAATGCAGCCAGGGACAGCGGTGACCAAAAGGACTGTCCTTGAGTAACAAGGCAGGTGGTCATTATCTCCAACACCATAGCCAAAGGGCTGGTCATTGTGCTTTTACCTCTGGCCCCAGACACAGAACACACAGAGGGACAGTGGTGTTTTCAATATCTATTTGCTAGCAGCTGGGGCTGCCTTTGCTTGGAAGCCTTTCAAAGGGAGAGTCTCACACATTGACAATATGAAGCCAAAGCTTAGAGCTGGAAAGAGAACACTTTGGGCCATGAAGTTTTGTCAAGATGGAAAACCCTCTTTGGAGTAGGCCTGCTATCCTTGTCTATGTCATACCCCACCCCCTTGTACTGGTGGGAATATCAACATTATAGGCCCATGGCAGGGAGGGAGAAGATGAACATTCTGCTGGACAAAGGTTTGCTTATATGGTCTGCCCACTCACAGGGCAAGAGGTCCCACATAAAATCTGAGAGCACAGCCCAGCCTCAAACTGTAACCACACGGATGGTCCTAGCCCTACTGCTCAAGGAAATGGCCTCCCCTCCCACAGACACTTTAGATGACCCAAAAATGTCATTCTAAATCTATTCACCAAACTGAGGCTTCCCTAAACCACTGGCAGAGAAACTCAAGATTCAGGTATAAAAATTGAGGCTAATGTGTGGTTCTCTTCCAGTCCCCAATTTGGAACTGAAGCACTTCAAGATTTAAAGTCAGTTATAAAAACAGGTGAATTCTCCCACCTAGAAATGGACCATCTATAAAGGAAGTGGAGAAAGACTGTGGGTGTGTGGGTGGGGATTGTAATTAAAATAGTCAAAATTTTATTCACGGCCAAGGAAGGCACCTATGTTTATTAGACATGTGTATGCATCCTAGACCTGGCTCTAGTAGCTCTTTGAATCTTATTTTATTTAATTCCTCTAGTAGAGCTAAGGAAACAACTTCAGAGAAGTGAAGTACATACTGCCATTTCTGCCCTAGAAAATGCAGTGTGTCGACACGAAAGAAACACTGGGATGAACATGAAATCAAATGTGATCCTTGTTTGGGGCTGATGTTTAACCATTTGGAGCCACGTGGCTTTACCCAAGGCCCTGGTCCCGGGGTCCTACATTTAGAGCTTCCAGGCAGTTCTCATCACGACAATGAAATACACGTCGGTGTCAATGGATGCGCTCACCCCTGCATAGTAGTTCATAAACTCCTCGGGGGTCACCTGCAGTGGAAAAGTCAGAAACAAAAACAAAACTTTGCCTCCCACCACTTCAGTGGAGGCCCATCTCCAGTACCTGTAAATGGGGGGGAAACTTTGGTCAAGGTTTTTTAGTGACACAGATCAAGAAGAGATCTCAGACAAGAGGAAGCAGTCAAGTTGAGGATGACCGTGAGGGGTACAGAGGGGAAGATGGGTAGAAAGTCTTGAAAATTTCCAGACCAACCTAAATGGAAAGTGAGATACAGGTTCTCGCCTTTCTTTAAGAGCAGGAGCCCATCTGTTTGGATAAGTGCGACTGAAACTCAGAATAAGAAACAAGTTTCTTTAGCGGTAGTTAGTATGGGCTTTCTGTGACACGTCAGAAATAGTGCCTCAGGTTCTGGGTCAGGGCAAATAACGTTTCACCTTTCAGAAAGTGGGATTCTGTCCTGTGGATAAAGAAATAGATTTCTAGTGAAATACTCCACGGCTCCATGCTTTTTTAAAATAGAACTTACTCGTTTCAAGGCACAAAGTGAGTAAAAAAAAAAAGGCACCCGCTGCTCCATGCCTCTCCGCCTCACCGGGGGTGGGTGCTCTCTCCATCCTGTGCCTATAACGGTCTCTTTGGAATATCAATTAATGTGTTTACCTAGGCTAGAATTTTATATTACTTTCGTTTTAGAAAGAAGAAACAATAGTTATCAATCTTATTTTTGACTAGGTGTAGGCAATATGTACGCTGTAGTTCAACCATACTGGCTGAAGTGATTAGGTGACTCGGAAAGAACTGTCTTCCTGTTTGGCTGAGCTCTAACCAATCAATTTAGCCCGAAGTACAGCCCGGCTTACATGGGAGGACACAGAGACCATAATGATGGCTGTTTAAGAAACATATTGTTCTCTAGTTAGTCCTCAATTTTAAGTGTCACAAGGGATTAAAAACATCACAAAAAGTGAAACCCAGAAATAATTCAAAACCCCTCTTCCACAGAGTGCCCACCTATATCTTCTAAGAATCATAGGAGCTGATTAACTCACTTACCTTTTTTTGCTGCAATCAGAAGTGAACAGAGAAAAAAAGTCACAGGATCCATATTTCTCTCCCTGTACCTACCCCTCACACAACCCCAAAAGAGTAAAATGCAGAAGGAAGGAAGTCATTGGACTGAACTAATAGTTAAGCTGGGCTTTTCAGTGGCCTAGAAGTAGAAGTAAATATGTGCATAGCTTTTACTAAAATTAGAATACCATTAATGTTCTCCTTTCTCCAATCTCTTTACTTACGTCCTCCTTTGCATTCCCCCTTTATCTAGCATTAAACCCCATCTGAGAGTCAGGTTACATAAAACTGGACATCAGAGCTAAGACATTTGATCACTTCAGAAAAGGCCATCAGTTATTCTTAGTGAGGGTTCTGCTTGTTTCCTGAGACTCAACTTATACTGAGGATAGCCTGAATCACAAATCTTATGATGTCCCCAAGTTTGCCCTCATCGTAGTAAATCACTTTTCAGTAATAATGACTACTTAATTATTTTGTTGGACATTAGTAAAAAGTAAGAAAGTGGACACCCCTGCCCTTGGCTAGCCTCTTGACTATGTTACCTTTAGTGGATAGAATATTTATCATATAATGGACAAAGTCCCACAGGGGAGCAATGGAAATATTTGAGTCATGATACAGAATACAGTACCTTTTTCTCTGCTTAAGACTGATTTAAAAAAATCATAAAATAAGTTTAGGTTATTTATATACACTCAGTAATATATTTAAAATAATTTTAATTATTAAAAAAAATCTTATATGAGACTAGACAACAAGACCCATATTCTCTCAAAGGCTAATCTACTTCTGAGAGATTTTTTTTAAATATTTGTAATTGTAAAATAACATATAAAATGAAAACTTCCATACCTAGGTATTAAAAAAATAAGAAGTGAGTTTCACCCAACTAGGGTGGGGTTTAGAGATAGAATAGGAGAGAGGGTGGCGCCCGAGTGGCTCAGTCGGTTAAGCGTCTGACTCTTGATTTTGGCTCCGGTCTTGATCTCAGGATCATGAGATTGAGCCCTACCTTGGGCTCCATGCTCAGCAGGGAGTCGGCTTGAGATTCTCTCTCTCCCTCTGTCTGTGCCCCTCCCCCCTGCCCACACGCTCTCTCTCCCTCTCTCTCTCTCAAATAAATAGATGAATCTTTAAAAAAAAAAATCAGAGTGAAGAAGGTTCACTTCGTACATTATTTGGTTGCTTTCATACCTCCATCCACATGGTTTCTGGGGCACGGGGTGCTCTGAGGGTAGGATGTGGGGATTATTAGTACAGGATCCATTATGTCAAAATCCATGACTACTGTAAACCCCAGGAGCCTTCACGACTACTTGAGAGCTTAGCCCAGACTACTAAAAGTTCACAAATTTGAGCATAATACTGAGTTGAGGAGTCTACTAAATTTCTTGCCTTATTTTAAATTCTGTCTTAATTGGATATCAGCTATATTTTTTAACCATAAATGAGTGCACTGGCTTCAAATGTAGCTATGCTTCACCATAAGAAATCTTAATGTGTAAAACAACTCAATTTGGAAAAGATAAGTTAAGAACTAATTATTCTGTTTATAAAAGAATTTACCATGGAGTTTCTTTACACCAACAGTTCCTTGCACATTTAAAATATGATTCAATGTACAAAAGTCTGACTCACACATCACTTTTCAGAAACATTTTCATTATGTCTTTTGGTGAGATCTCCCTGTAAAACCCTTAGCACAATACCCAGTAGATAAGTAGTCAATAAATGATCCAGATCCATAATTATGCAAATGAGGTTCATGTGCGTATTATATGTAGTAATTAAAAAGAGGCACTTCTGAATCTTTTAGAGACAAGGATCTCAAATATGAATGTGAATAAGAGTCATCTGGGGCACTTACTAAAATTGCAAATCCTTGATCTCCACCCAAAAATGATCAGATTCTGTAGTTCCGTGGTGAACCCCGCAAGGTACATTATTAAAACATACCCCCAGATGATGATCATGCACTGTCAGCTGGGTATTAATACAGGGTCTGTGATATTCAGGTGATATCAAACACTATGACTGGTAAAAACCCCAATGACCTTTATGAGTATTTGAGAACTTAAGATGGCTTGTTAAAATAAATGTCAAAGGGACAGGGGTGGGAACTTTAAATCAGCTGAATCATAACAACCAGCCACTTTGACTTGGGTTAGAGCAAAGGGCAGCTGAGGTTTCCCCTGGCAATGAGGAGAAGGAACCACCTGCAGAGAGAGGGCAAGTACACCCTGGGATCTCATGTAGAGGTGGGCTAATTTGGGGGAAATGGCAGTTGACTATTTTTCCACTGCCATTTCAGAGATCAAGGGCCAGCAATGTTGGAAGAAAACATATGGTTCAGTTCTGTTATTTCTGTCCCTAAGCATTAGGCTGCCCTACAGAATCTAGAGCACCGCCCCCCCTTTCTTTTAATCCACCTCTGTAATCCCCTCAACTAAAAAGAAGGGTATTTCTCCGTCCCCAGCAGGAAAATATCAGCAGGAAGGAAATAAAGTTTGCCTTCCTAGGCCCCTAACCCCTTGCTAATAAGACTTACCATGAAGTTTCATAGAAAAGTTGGGGGAAATTCCCTTCAGAAGGGGAAGACTTGTTTCCTATTCCTATCATTGCCATCTTTTGTTCCTTGCTGTGTGACACAGGGGGGTGAGGAAGAACCGTCCCCAGGGTTCTGTGGCTCTGTCAGCCAAGGAGAACACTCCCTTCCCCATCATCACAGCCTCCAAGACACTTAACAGCTGAACTGGGGCCGAGTTCAGAAGTCCAATCACGGCTGTTGATAAAAGTCATCTCAGCCTGGACACGGTCGCAGAGATACAATGCCTTACCCTACCCAGCTATGCATTTGTAACTTGAAGATACCAGTTAATGGAGGTGGGGTTGTGGCTTTTGTTCTTAAGTTCACTGTAGTTTCGAAATGCAAGTTAATCTCAAAGCCCACTGTAGAGGAAATCAAAGTAAATTCTGTTATCTGGCATTCCCTTTACTGAAAGCCTCCCTTAAACGGCATTCCTACATAGCAAAATGTGATCACAAACAATGTTGTGAGGATGAGTGTGAAAAGCACTGCCACCTCCTGAAGCACCTTGTGAATCATATTCCAAAACATTAAATTATGGTTTCATTTTGAAGTTCAATAGGCTTTGTTGTAGTCTAGTTCATTGGAACGTGGCTGGCTAAGTATGGTAACAATGAAACGGAGTGTTAAATCAAAATATCACATTCTCCAGATGATGGGTATTTAGCTGTATGTGGATCCCTTACCAATATATTGCACACACATATATCTTATCACTTTCTCTCCCAACTTTCTAGATAGTCTCTGAGGAAATATTTTACTTCTATTTATAAAGAATATGTTATACGTATTTCTTAAGGCTTTGGACCTATTTCCTAATTATAATTACAAATTCGACAAAAGAAATTCCACTTAAGCTCCTGTACTTACCAGTCCATCTTTGTCATAGGGTGAATCAAAGTTATCCAGAAATTTCCTGAACACTTGTTCCTCGGTCCATTCTCCATTTTGATACTTAGGGTGGTGTTTTGCGTTATATACCTCCCGAAGATCTTCAATTGTTATAACTCCGTCTCCAGTCTTGTCTAACTTCCTAAAAGCTTGCATAACTACCTCTTTTCTGGCTCTAGACATTGGAGGCTAGATAAATAGAAAAAAACACATACACAGACAACACAAGTAAATGAGCTTGTTTTGTATCATACATCATGAAATCGCTGCTTCCTCTCAGTGTTGTATGAAATGGTTTGCATGTTTGCTTGTTAACAAACAAAATGTTTGTTAAACAACATTCATGACAATTACTCCAGAAAGACCCTAAAGCTGTTATCAATCTCCTTCCCATCTCCTCTACAGTACACTGACAACTGAAAACAAAACCTCAAAATAGCCAACCCAAACCATGTGAAAGCCAAACTTAGCAGATACACTGATTCATGAGGCCACCTACTCTTAATGTAAGAAGAAATTCATTGAAGTCTATTGTTCCATTTCCATCTTTATCAAACCTCCGGAAGAGCTCTTCTGCCTCTTCCTTTTCCATGACCACGGCATAATCATTTAGCCCTTTCACAAATTCTTTGAAGTCAAGGGTTCGGTTATTATTGTCATCCATAATTCGAAACACTCTAAAGAAAATACACACACACATACACACAAAGAGAGAAAGAAAAAAAAAAAACAGAGAACAAGGTGTAAGGATAAAGATTTAAAAATAAACCACTCTCAAGGTTTTTCAAAGTAAAATACAGAAGCCCTAGATTCTGTTCTGTACCCTCCTTCCAAAATTGGAGAGCCTCTTCCCAGCATCTCATAAAATAAAAGGTACTATGTGATTCTAATTCTATGACATTCTGAAAAAGGCAAAGTTATAGAGACAGTAAAAAGACAAGGGGAAGGGGAGAAGAGAACAGGCAGAGCACAGGGGATTTTTAGGGCAGTTAAACTATTCTGTACGATTTTATAATGGTGGATACATGACTCTATGCACTTGCTAATGCCCACAGAACTTTATAGTACAAAGAGTAAACCTTAATGTGTACAAATTTTCAAAAAATTATTTAGGAGGTCAGGGGAATTTAACTTAAGCAGACAGTGACAAGAGAACCTAACTGTATTACAAAAGTTTGAAACAATCTCACTGAAGGTGGGGGTGGGGTATGCTGACTTAAGTAACTGTGGAAATGAGTAGAGTCGGTAGGACTAAAGGGACAAGGAACCACACATAAGCACCGAACTCTAGTTGATAAAGATATTTCCCATGGAGATTTGAGTTAACAATTCTGATATGCTATAAGGTATACTGGAATTGAACAATTAAGTAAATAGATGGCAGATAGTGGAAGCTAGGTGTATCACTGTTGAAATGGGAATTTAGATAAGCTAGTTAGGTGTGTGACTCTTGATTTTGGCTCGGTCATGATCTCAGGGTGGTGGGATGATCGAGCCCTGCATTGGGCTCTGCACTCAGTGCAGAGTCTGCTTGTCCCTTTCCCTCCCCCACCACCCTCCCACCGCTTGGACTCTCTCTCGAGTAAATAAATAAATAAATAAATAAATAATAAAATCTTTAAAAAAAGGAGAGCGAGATAAGACACAGGATCTGACCACTGGAGGCTAACGATCTCTTTGTCCTTAGATTTCCTGGTCTTGAGGACTTCTCACACTATCAGAGGGTCCGAGGACAGGCCCTACCAAGCCAGGGGGATATTCACTGCAGTGGGATTCTCTCCCGTGGCCCCCCGGAGGTGAGCAAGACCGGACTGCCTGAGAACAACCTCCCCCTCTTCCACGCCCGCCGCTGTGGTCACAGCTGCTGGGAGTCTCCCTCCATGTCCTGCTGGGGGCCTCCTGGACCTGCACACGCCTCTCCCTTCACTTCCAGTCGTCCCGGTACCTGTATTCTCTTGTCGCAGACGCAGCCTTCCTGAACCTGCGACGAAGACCTAAAAATTGTCACAAGGGACTTCAGAGATCACTTCTTCCAAACTGCATTTTATAAGTAGGGAACGGAGACCCCAGGAGGCCGAGACCTGCTCGAGGTCATAGAGCTGGCAATAGCCTCACCCGCCTGTGTCCTGCCTCTTTCCTTCCCCCCCTGCCGCCCCCTGGCCCCCCTGCCGCCCCCTGGCCTGGATCTGACCTGCCAAGTCCTTTGATCCCCGCAGAGCCCCTGGCCAGGCACTGCAGTCGGAGTCTCTCAATGGGGTCGGTGGCCGTGGTGAGCTTTTTCTTGGCCTGGATCGCCATCTCCCGATCGTGGCGTGCTGTCCCTGCCATCTGAGAGGAGAATTCACAGCACCTTAGCAGAGCTCGGGCCTCATCACCTGCTTCTGGCTGGGCAAAGGGTCAGCAGCTTCTCCCAGAAGGAAAACACTCTCATCCACTTCCCCGGGAAAAGCCTCGAGCCTTCCAGAATTTCCAACTTTTAGCTAGACCAACTATGTGCCTGGTGTATTTCTTGCTTACTTATCTAGTCCTGTGGACATCTGACTTCTCCAGCCTGGAAAACAGTTATAAATAAACAGCCTTTCCCAGATACACTTTCATCTGGCCGAAACCCTCCTCCTGCCATAAAATGAAAAGTCCCACTTCCCTATACTCTCCTTTTTGAGCCACCCTTCTAGGCTTTATTCTTATATTTAGCATTCTACACATTCCCTTTGACACCACATTTAGTATTCTCTTCTTTGGTCTAAACATTAATTTTTATTGTTTCTGTCTTGACTGAGATTCTCCATGCTGGGCCTTCATAATTCCTGCCCATAACTAGCAGGTTTTAACAGGTTAGTGTTCGTTGATACCTGGATTCTTGAGACAGAAAATGGTAAATAGACACTATCTCCTGACAAATAGATATAATATCTTTTTTTGTCTACAGTTTGGCTTTTGTGTTTTAAATATTCAGAAATAGGAGAGGATGGGTAAAGGGAAGCTCCCTCCTGAGAGGTCCCTGAGCCAGATACAAACTCCTGCAGTGAACTTGGGTTTTCAGAACGTGCAGGACAGTGGAAAGCGCTCTGGGCTGGGGGCCTGGAGACCCAAGTTCTAGTCCAGACTCCAACCCACTCCCAGTGACATCTGAGTAAGTCTCTGGGCCTCTGGTTTCTCTTCCTCTGTCAAGTGAAAGGATTGGATTAAACGATCTTACACTTCCTCCCTGTTCCAAAAACAACTAATCCTCCTATGAGCTCACTGACCCAGTAAATGAGGGGTTCTAGAAATTACTTTTCTCAATGTGAGTTGTGAATGAAGGAGCAAGACAGTTGAGGGGTAGGCAGACGGCAGACACAGCATTCAAATGCAGAAAAGATGGTGTTGGAATGGACCTGACCTTGGCTCAAGGGCCCCCCCTCCCTGGCCAAGTGCTGGCACTTCTCCTGAGGGCCACACCAGGAGCGGATTCTTTTCAGCGGGGATGACAACCCTCAGATTCATGCTCTCTAAGGCTATTCCTCTCCAATACAAACTGTGAGTTCTCCCCACAAAGATGTCATTATTTAACTTTAGAGAGAGGGAATCTCAGACTGAAACCTGAGACCAGAATAGATAAGTCAGGGATGCGAATGCTCAACTGCCTCATTTCCTACCGCACCTCCTAAGAGCCAACTTATCGGTTCCCTCCTTCTTGATCCGCATTCTGATTCCCACGACATGAATGCAAGTGGGAATAATTCTTCTCAGTTCTCTTGGACACCAGGGCAAGAAGGAGGCCTTTGTCTGTTAGGTCCTGGCTGCTTTATTGCACAAGAAGAAACTGCTCTGCCCAAAGCTGGGTGGATCCTCCCTTGCTTCCTCCAGCACCGACCGCACAGGTTTACCAGAATTCCAGATGGCCACCCCCACACTTCTGGAGTCCTCCCTCTCTGCTCCTAGCGGGCCTGTACAGACGTGTTCAAACTCAACCAACAATCTCACCCATGGCCCAAAATCACCTGTCTTCCTGGCAGCATTAGCTTTCTTAAAACCTGCGTTTTCCCGTTACTATTTTGTCACCTGATGTCAAGGCGACAATTCCTGGAGCTTGATCCCAGCTTCCAGCCCTAACGCCACCCCCACGGGAGGCTTCAGCCACAGCCGGAACTCTCTCCAATACAAGCACTTCCTAGCCCTGGCCTTGGGCTGCTAGTGGCGCGGGCCCTGGCCTCACCCCGCCGCCCTCTCACCGCGGGAGCTGGAACGGAAGCAATCAGCAATCGTGCGCCCTCCTCATTCTTAAACCCCCCTCAGGGTCTGCTCCTTCCTGCCCCTCCCCCGCGCTCAGCGCTACCTGCCCAGTGGTCGTCCCCCGCCACTCACCTCCACATCCTCATGTCCACTACTTGTCCCCTGCCTTTCGCACCCCGCCGTCCCCACTCTGGTTTCCCACACCAGCCTATAGGCAGGCGGGGAACGGAGAGACACGCAGGCTAAAAACCAGTAATGGGGAGACGGTGAAATCTGGCTCCCATGTGTGTCAGACACAGCATGAGAAAGAACCCATGTGGGGCTCTTTTTACACACCTTCAAGATAAAATTAAGAACATCAATCGCCAATGTTTATTGTGCCCCCTCTACGTGGTAAGCGCGTGCCCCGTCCTCACAAACACCTTAGGAGCGGAATTGACAACAGAAACTCAAACAAATACACGTGCATCGTGTTCGCAACAGCATTCCTCACAGTAGCCAAAAGGCAGAAACAACCCAAACGTCCATCCACAGATGAACAGATGGACAGACTGTGGTTCCGCTTGTCCAAGGCCACCACGTTTTCAGATGCACTACTTCCGTGTGGACCCAGGTTTGGGATCATATTAACACTGCATTATCCTCTACTGTTCCCACGCTCCTGCCTGGTCCTTCTGTGTAATAAGTGTAAACATGACCCATGTGAGAAGAATCGACTCATTCACTAACTCAACAGCTGTTAGGTAGATACTGTTGGTCAGATTCTGCTAGGTGCTAGGAACCCAAAGATGGACTAAGGTCTGTCCCTGTTCCTCGGGAGCCCAGATTTCACTAGCAGGTGGAGAAGGGGATCTACGCATGGATTTTTAGGGTAGAGTGAGAAAACTACAAGATTAGTGCTTTAGCAGAGAGCCATGGGAATTGGGGAAGTGACCTCAGATCTGGGCCTTGAGGGGTGAGTAGCGATGCAACAGGCAGAGAGCAGGACAAAGCCACTAATGAGACAAGAAACTGCATGCACAGAGGCAAGAAAGTAAAGCCAAACAACAGAATATCATTCCGTTATAGAAAGGACTGAGGTACCAACACCACGCTATAATGTGAATGAGCCTCAAAACCACCATGCTAGGTGAAAGAAGCCAGACACAGAATGTCCTATACTGTACGATTCCATTTATAGGAAACATCCAGAACAGTCGAATGCACAGAGACGGAACACAGACTGGTTGTGGCCAAGGCCTGGGGGAAGGCGGCAATGGGGAGTGATTGCGTAACAGGTATGGAGGTTTTTGGGGGGCGGGGGGGGTGATGAAAATATTTTGGAACCTGATATAGGTGGTGGTTCCACAACATTACAAATGTATATTTGTACGGTATATTTTTAAATGACTAATTTCATGTTATGTAAATTCCATCTCAATTTAAGAAAAAAAAAAGCCCTATGAGTAGTTACAGCTATGATTTCTATTTCACAGATAAAGCAACTGGGGCACCGTCGATGTGGCTCCCAGGAATTCACACACCCCATCAGGACGGTGAGATGGCCCCGAGCCCCTCCTCCCCCAGCAGACTGGGGAACTAAGGCATGTGCTGGGAAAGCAACTTGCTCCAAAGTCTTCGCTGACACCCAAACGTAGACCTTCTGACGTTCAAGCAGAGCTCTTTGTACTTCACCACGTTTGTGAAATAAGACGAAAGAATCTCAAAGCACAGTTAGATAGTATCCACCCACAGGAGAGCAGGGCAGAGTCCAGGAAAGCATCCTGCGGGTTCTAGCCCCCGTGGCCGACCCTACACAGTGACCACGCACGTGGTGACCTCTGGAGGTGACTTTGGTATATTCAGGAAGAAGAAGTCCATCCTCTCCTGTCATGATTCTTGAAACGCCCATGCTGACCATTCGCTTTCATCACTAGTTACCCAGTTCATGGACAAACAGCTAATATGTTCTGTGTGCTGTTTTCAAGTCACAAGTGTCAGAGAGAAAGGATGACTCTGAGAAGCAAGCCCTTGAATAGCGTAGAATCTTAAATTTGATTGAAGATTAACCACTGAAGTCCCATGGTTAAGCAGGACAGGAAACAAAGTTTGGTAAGAACTGGGGATTTCAAAGAAAGCACGACAGGGAAGGGTTTGGGTGAAGAAGGGTGACACCCTGGGCTTCCGGAGTGTGCATTAAGTCTCCAGGCACGTGGGCAAGAGTCTGTCCCCAAACGTGCGTCACCGACATCACTGCACGGCATAAAGCATCCCTTGACTGCAGAAGACCCTCCCTGAGCCTCTAGGAGCCCGCCCGATGATGACAGCAGAGGCGGTCCAGCCCGGCCAGAGCAGGGCCAGAAAGAGGATGCCCTCCCCAGGCACGTGGCCGCAGCGCCACCTGGTGTTGGCACCGCATCTGCGCACTTCAACAAATGTTTATTAAGGGTTTAGTTTAGAGCGGGTCACTGGGTTAGACTGGGGAAGAAGGAATAAGAAACACAGTGTTTCCAGAGGAGGTGGGGGGAGAGCAACCCAGTACTCAGCCACCGCAAATCAGAAGAGCGTGGCTAACCTGCCCTGGAGCAGGCTCTCTGAGGATTTCTCAGAGGAGGTGATGTCTAAGCTTTAATCCTAAAGGGAAGAGTAGTTATCCAGGCTAGGGTCGTGGGGGACGGAAGAAGGAAGGGCACTGTGCTCTTCCCAAGTGCCAAGGCCCAAGCGAAAGAGAAAGTGGTATCATTACGGACATGCAAGTGTTCTGGCAGGATTCCCGCACGGTGGGCGGGTGCTGAGATGAAGCCGTTGTTGGGATAGGGAGGGAATATGGGAAGGGGAGATCTGGAGAAAGAGGGCACTGGGCAGGGAAGCAGGCATCAGATCACAAGGAACCTGGGACACATGCTGGGCAGTTTGGATCCTGTACTGAGAGCGACAGGAGACCACAAAGGGCTTCAACGAGGGAGTGACAGTTGGCGTTGTCAAATTCAGTGTGGACAATGGGCGGGAAGGTGGCCCAGACTGGGGACAGCCAGGGGCGAGGTCCCGCTGACTGGGTGAGATATTGGCAGCGGGGACGGAGCAAGGAAAGGAGATCTGAATGTGTGGAGGAGAGGGAGGGCTCAGCGGCGGCCACCGGAGCTCTTGCTTACTGCTCCCCGCCCCCGCCCCACCCCCGCCGGCTGATGAGGAGGAACGTTCAGCGAGCAGCGAGAAGCAGAGACCCGGAGACGTGGGGCCCAGACCGGGTGGAGCCACCAGCAGCAAAGCCAGAGGAGACTTTGCAGCAGGGCTCACCAGGTCCCCTCACGCGGGAGCGAGTTAAGGCTTCCTCATCCCACCGTCCTGGCGCACAGCTGCCGGCCACTGCCAAAGCGCTCTGCTGGGATTTCAAAAGAAGCATTGTGAGGCAGGAGATGGAAAAGCAAATTGCATGGAGGTCTGTCTCTTCATGAGTCTCGGTGAAAAGTCTTCTTGGCTGAGTTCAGGGACAGATTGAAACTCACTGAACTGCGGAACAGCTTAAGCCCCAGGTTGTGGTCTTCGGTGTCCTCTTGCGGTAATAATCTGAATTACATCTCGCTCGTGGCCATAAGCTGAGTTAGGTCTCTGTCTCCGTCTCTGTGTCTCTCTCTCATGAGACTACACCCAACAACCTGCACACAGACGTGAATCTTAAAACCAAAGAGACTGCCCCAGGAATCATTTATCCAGACATCCATAAAGAGAAAGCACCAAGATCTTCCGCATCCTCTTTGATGCAATAACCCAAGGAAACGTCTCACTCCACCCTCTAAAGCACACTACCCTCTTTGTTTTCCGTGACATTACACTCCTGGTTTTCCAATTTTACAAAAAGGATGGTTGCGTGAAGATGCAGAGAGAGCCGAAGCAGGTTTAGTCAGGTCAGACAAACTTTAGAGAAGGGGAGAGTTAGCCTGTAAGAGTTGGGGAGGGGACAGAATTAGGGAAACATGGTAGGGGGAGCAGAGGCGAGGTGGGCGGTGTGCCGAGGAGGAGGAGGGAAAGCAGGCTGGCCTCGCCTGGCTGGGCAGGGATGTGCGCCACGATGATTGGACCTGGTTTTGCCTGGACAGTCCTCTTTGCACCCCACTGCCTGGGGCTCTGAGGCAGGGGGACAGGGTAGAGTGAGGGAACCTCCCCGTGAGGAGGTCACACAAGCCCAGCACTGTGAGAACAGTCACCATCCAGTCTTTCCTAAGACTTCTCCTGCCTCTTAATGCCATCAAGCCCAGGCCATGTAGTGAGTTTTGCCTTAAAAACATTTTTAGGCATTTCTGTAACTGTTAAATACCTGCACCATTACACTAACCATTTCAATAGCAAGGGACCCAGAGTTGCTATATAGTAGCTCCGTGTGATTTTAAACATTCTTCTATTTAGAGAAAAGAAAAGAGCAAGGCAATGTCACAAGTAGGTAGCTGCTGCTTAAACTGTAGAGCTTCAAACTCATTCTTAGGAGGTGAAAGACACACTGGCCTTCTCTCAAGCCAAACCTTTCCCCATCTTCCAGCTCAGGCTTGACCCGGCGCCTAAGGGCCATCCCCATGGGGAGGGAGGACATGCGGGGGTCTCTAGCCTTTCTCTACTTGGGAATGGGATGTAAGACTCAAATTTTGATTTAGACTCAGTGCATCTTTTAATAATTGAAATGCCATCCAGGGGTGGGGTGAGGCATACAACGGATGGTGTTTGAAGGCAATGGCTGGGAAATACTAAGCCATCTCTACTGACTCCATCCAGTCCATTCGATAAACTAGTTACTGCTATGTGATAGATGGCAAAAGCCTGTAGTTCCTCAAGAGTTTCCCTTAGAAAGTGCTCCTCTGGAATAAATTAGATCCCAGTGCTCAGAATACCCTAGCAGGTGGCTAGGAGGTGTCCCCTCTGAGACTGAAATGAAAGACTCAGACGATTTGAGGAAAGACATGGTTTCTGCAGTAGAGTCCGGGAACCTGCACCCCCACCCCCAGTATAATCACAGGTGTGGGTCAGTGTTGTTGACATCCTGGGGATCCTTCGTTGAACCCATCTGAGCTCAATTCAGCTAACCAGACCCTTAGCATCTCTAGCTACTAGCAAGGGACTGTGCTAATTCTTCAGACGGTATTATAGAGCTGTGCTTCCATTGATTTCACCCACCCTGCCCTCCCTCTCCATCCCCAGGGGATATTTGACAATGTTTGGAGACATGTTTGGTTGCCACAACAGGGGTCTGGGGTCCTACTGGCATCTAGCGAGTAGAAGCCAGAGATGCTGCTAAACATCCTACAATGCACAGGACGGCCCTTGACAATCAAGAATCCTCCAGTCCAGAATGCCTGAGGTTGAGCAGCCCTGCTGGAGAGAAAGAACTGGGAGCATCAGGGACAATGAGAGCATTAGAGGTGTTGTTGAAAAATAAATGTCCATGCCCCACCCCAAGCACAGTAAGTTAGAATCTCTAGGTGTGAGTGCAGGGATCGGCACGGGGCTCAACAGGGGGCTCAAATTCATGGCCCTGCAATCAAGACCCTGAGCTGAGATCGAGAGTCAGACTCTTAGCTAACTGAGCCACCCAGACGCCCTTCAGAGGGTTTTAATGTGCGCCAGAGTTTGAGAATAGAAGCAACAGGAGCTACAAGGTCCCTCTAGTGGCAGGAGTGAGACCTTGAGGGGAGGGGCTAGAGGAAAGACTGTAACATAACCCAGGATAAACAAACTGAGGGTTCTAGAGGGGAGGGGGGTGGGGGGATGGGTTAGCCTGGTGATGGGTATTAAAGAGGGCACGTACCGCATGGAGCACTGGGTGTTATACGCAAACAATGAATCATGGAACATTACATCAAAAACTAATGATGTAATGTATGGTGATTAACGTAACATAATAAAATTAAATTTAAAAAAATTCAGGCATGAAAAGAAGTGGTAGTAACCGCAGTTCTAACGGCTCCACGGCCACGCCCGTGGCTCAATGCTTTACATGCACGAGCACATGGCCTCAGGTGGCGGGTTCTATCAAATATTGCCGCCCTATTCCAGGAAGTCGGCACTGACCCAGAGAACCCGGCTCACTGGCCCGAGAAAGTGCCAGAGGCGGTGGCAGTTAGCTCTGACACCTGACTGTGCTCTGCCTATGTCCCCACGTTCAACAGCAACGTCACGGTGCTCATACACTGCTTTGGGAATTCAGCGAAGGTCCATGAAATGAGAAGGAAAGCAAAAGCTTCAAGGAAGTGACTGCCTCGGAGGGCTGGAAGGCTTTCACAGCAGGGGAGGGAAGGGGGGAGCAGAGCAGAGCAAAGCCAGGCCACAGGAGGGTTCTAAACGCGCCCCCTCTCCCTCCTGCCTCAGGGTCCTTGCTCAGTTAGTAGAGTGATGTACAAGGTGTTGGGTTTTCGTTTGTTTTCTGAAATCTAAATTCAAAGCTACTGCGCTGATTATCTTCCATTATATTTACTCTTTTCCCACAAATTATTTTTAAAATTCTTCCACAGCATATGAATAGAAGAAACAGCTGGGTTTTGTTTGGATTGCTAACTTCCACGTCGATCCAAAGTATGACAGTGTATAATCCATACTTTAACATGAGCACACTGGAAATGAGATGTCACTGAAGTCTGGCATCTTATTGGGTTCCCTCTGTGCCGAAATACATTTTCTCAAGATGTGTAAAATTCATGCTTTAGCTGTTGTCCACAGGCACGTTTCTCTAGAGCCCATGTCTGCTCAATCATAGTCTTTTATTCTTTCTGCTGATCTTTGGGATGTGATTTAAGTCCTCGTGTTACTGTTTATGATATGGCATGATTTGAGAATAATGTTTTATAAATATCAGCGTTGTAAAGTGCCTACTTCATACATCTGCTTGAAATTTCATTTTATTAATTCAACCAGGGCTGGGATTCAGGCTCAGTAAGGTAGGTGGCTAGGGTGCAATGTTTAAGGAGGCCCTCAATCTCAGGACTGTGCAAATGTCAACCTTGCACTTGCCCAAGCCTAAGAGTCAGTGCCTCCTTAATTATTGTGCCCTAGGGGCTACTTTGCCTCACCCTAGTCCTGGTCCTGAAATCAATGTATGTTTATTGAACACCTGTTATGTGCCACAGTAGTAACGAATGAGACAGCCAAGGTCCCTTCCAGGAGTTTGCATTCCTCAGAGTAGTTTTAACTTTGTTGAATTTGAACTACATCCAAACATTGCAATTGGTTTATTCTAAGGTCGTTCCAATCTCCTGTGACTGCTGCATTCCTCTTTCAGTTGGGTGGTCACATGAATGAGTTCTGGCCAGAGACTTAACTAAAAGTACTGAGGATTCTGGGAGAACTCTTCCATCTTGTTTGCCTCTTCCTGCCTTGAACAAGAATGCAATGTCCAGAGACGTGGCAGCCTTTGTGCAGTCATGAGGAAAAAACCAAGGGAATCACAGAGGATACCAACTTGTAGCCCTAATATCACTGTGCTGCTGAACCAAGTCAGCAACTGCCTAACTCCACACTCCTGTCATGAGGAACCTATTTGCTTAATACACTGTTGGTCAGGTTCTCAGTTACAGCCCAAAGTATTTCTAACTGATATGATTCGCAAGAAGCTCCCCCTGAGAAGTGGGAAGGGAGATAATGTAACTCCATTATAATCTGTTCTCTCCGTAGAATTTTATCAGCATTTAGCAACCTCTGCAGCATTTTTGGCTACAAAGAGAGTGAGAAATACTGTTTAGCCTTCTATTCAAGGACCCATATAACTAACACAATGTGATACCAGGTTTACTAAAGCACAGAGGCCCCAGGGTTATGAGATCCTTATAATGAGCATCCCCTGGGAATCTATGGAGGCAGGAGGCAGCGTAATAACACTCTCCTTGCTGTCTCCTTCTCCATCTTGCTCTGCCTTGAGTCTCTGGGGTTTTTACCAGGAAATTGCTTGCAATCTATTCTGGTCAGGCATCATGCTACATGAAAGATCTTAAAGAAGCAGAGTAAGAAAAGATCTAAGCTACACAAAAGTAAGCAAAGATTTGGCTGGATTTATGTACAAAATGCAAAAAAAATAATAATAATAAGACAAAAGAAAAATAAAACTTTTATTCCAAACTCCCTGGTTTTAGTGACCAGGCAATGTTCCAATATCCCACTTTTCAGGTACTGTGAGATCTTGGCCTCAGTGATTTCAAACCCACTGTGAAGATAAACCCCAACTGTGTATCTTCTACTACTTTTAGATGGGAGTAAAGGTCTGACTACCATTTGTATTTTTGCAACATTAGAAACAAAATAACTTACTTAGTAGCTATTTTATAGTCACTTATAATGCTTCCTTTGGAGTCATTTGTCTATATAATGTTTATTTTATTGCCACTTAGAAATCCAGCCAATTATTTGCATCTTGCAGGCTCTTAACCCATACTTCCAGAAAACCAACAAGTGTTGATGGATAGAAATCCAATATCAGAGTGACAGCATCAGTGTAGACTGGCATATCAGACAGGAATTGTGTCCAGCTACTCATAACAGAAACAGGTAATTTTCTCTGAAAATGATAGAGGTTTATTTTCCTCTCATGTAAAGAAGTCTGGAGGCATTTCAGAAAGTCCATGCCCCAAGAAACTATGATCTTTCTACCTTACTGTTGTTTTTAGCCTCAAGGTTGCCTCCAGTTACAAAAGAACCATAGCTGTTCCCACCATTGCATCCACACCCCAGGCAGCAGAGAAGAGTGAGGACAAGAAGAGTGTACTTGGTAGCTGAGTCATCCCTCCTTAATGGCTCCCACAGGACTCCGCCCAACTCCTTCCACTGAAATCTCATTGGCCAGTCCCATAAAGGAAGCTGGTGCTATGGTCTAAATGTTCATACCCTTCCAAAATTCATAAGTTGAAGTCCTAACTCCCAGTATTAGGAGGTGGGGACTTTGGGAGGGACTTACATCATGAGGGTAGCGCCTTCATGAACAGAATTAGTGCCTCATAAAGGAGGCTCCGGAGAAATCCTTTGCCCCACCTGAACAGCAGAGCGAAGGTGATGGCTCTACACCAGGTAGACGGCCCAACCAGGCTGGTGTCTTGGCCTTGGATTCCTAGCCCGCAGAATTATGAGAAATACATTTTTGTTTTTATAAGCTAACCAGTCTGTGGTATTTGTCTAGAGCAGCCCAAACAGATAAAGACAGCTGAGAAACCTAATTTTGGGCTGGGTACTTTGCCATCCTTCAGGTTGTGTTTATTTTTTTTTTTAATTTTTTTATTGTTATGTTAATCCCCATACATTACATCATTAGTTTTAGATATAGTGTTCCATGATTCATTGTTTGTGCATAACACCCAGTGCTCCATGCAGAACGTGCCCTCCTCAATACCCATCACCAGGCTAACCCATCCTCCCAACCCCCTCCCCTCTAGAACCCTCAGTTTGTTTTTCAGAGTCCATCGTCTCTCATGGTTCTTCTCCCCCCTTCAGGTTGTGTTTATAAAGAAGAGGAAACTGGCAACTGGCAGTTTCTGCCACAATTGGCAGAAGAAATAGAGTCCTTCTAGAAAGTGTGTGAGCACATCCAGATCAGTTTATTCCATGACATCATGCAAAGCAACCAGATCACCCTGATGGAGGAGACTGATGTGAATCCTGGAATCAGAAGTTAGCACATTGATGATTTCGGGGCTCTCAACCTCTGTTCCCCCAAAGAAACTAAGATCTGCTTTTCTCTGGGCAGTTATCAAGAAGACCCTGAGTTTAAGCCAACATAACCTAAAATGATCTAGACCTGGCGACATCAAACCACAGCCCATGGGCCAAATTTGCCCCTCCACCTAGTTTTGTAAATAAAGTTTTATTGGAAAACAGCCACGCACATTTGTTTATGTGTTACCTGTGGCTGCTTTCATGCTACAACAGCAAAGTTCAATAGTTGCCGCAGAGACCTCTGGCCCACAAAGCCTGAAATATCAGTTTGACATTGATTAGATTGCTCTTTCAATCTTCTCAACCTATGCCACTCTCCTCCACACCTTGTCTTGAAAATCACAGTAAAAATGGAGATGAACTCACTCACATCACCTGCTCCAAGTCTATAAAGGTATAGACTGACTTTGTCCTCCCTCCCCCAAAGGAAGTGAGAGTTGCCTCCCATCTAAGGATAATCTCCACCTACAACACAAATTCCAACCCCTCTTCAACCCTCAGCCATCAGTTATGCCCCTTTCCTCCCCTCCACCAGCTCCTCTTTTTAGTTCATGAATCTGCAGTGGTCCCTCCATCCTAGACTGCCTCTAGCTCTCTCCCTTCAAAGCCCAACTATCTGAAGGAGTCTTGCATTTCTCCACTTTCTCACGTCCCATTCATACTTCAGTCCACTGCAGTCTGGTCTCCACTGTCCCTCCACTGAGCATTCTCTCAGAAGCACTGCCAACCTGATTGCCAACTTCAACTGTCACTTCTAGTTTCTATTTCACTTTGCCCAGCAGTTGACTCTATTGATCATTCTTCCTTCTTGAAACTTCTCTCTCAATGTCTATGAATCTACTTTCCTCTGTTTCCCTTCCTCTCAGGTCTGACCTATTTTGCCTCTCCCTTGTCCTCTGCCTGCTTTTTAAAATGCTACTGTTTCCCAGGATTTGACTATTTATCCTCATCATGCTCTCATGCCATCCCATGGCCATTTTAGGCACATCCACTGACAGAATGACGACTCCCAAATCTTTAACTCATGCACTGTCCTAGCTTCAGAGTCAGATTTCAAATTTCCCACAAAATGTGTGCACTTCAATGACCTACAGGCAACTCAAGTTTAATGTTCCAGAACCAAGTTCATTATCTTTTCCTCTTATTCCTTGCCTCAGGAAATCATACCACCATTTCCCCAGGTCATTACCTTTGACTCCTCCTCACACTCTACATGGAATCAGCAGCCAAGTCCTGTAGAATTTCACCATCTTGACACCCCTTGCCTCTCTGTTCCTTCCCTCACCTCCATTGCCATGGATACCACCTTAGTCCAAGACCTGGTCACCTCCCATTTCCACTATTGCAGTTACCTCTTAGCTGATTCCTTGTCTCTAGTCTTCCTCCCCTCCAACCATCCTCCAGATGACTGTCAAAGCAATCTTTAAAAATTGGAAATCTGAACTTCACACTCTAAAAAACGCTTTGGTGGCTCCCCACTGTGTGCAGGTAAACAGAAAACATCTTAGCATTTGAGGTATATTCTGGCCCTACCTGTCTCTCCAGCCTTGTTTCTAGTATTTCTCCACCCCTTTAAAATCTATTCTGCATTTATACCCACTCACATTCCCCAAACACCCTATGGTTTTCTGTCCCTGTGCCTTCATACATGCCATCCCATGTTAAGGAATACCTTCCCTCACTTGTTGGACTAGAGAAGTCCTGTTCTTCCTTGTATAGTCACTATGGTGAAGCCTCACATAACTACTCTCGCCAGAGTGAAACAGCTTGCATCTTTCTTTGTATAATCTGTGCAAAACCCAAACAGTGTCCATGTTGAATCCTGATGCAACTCTTCGCTTTCAGAACTGCCTCTCCTACTAGACTATGAGGTTCTTAAGGGCAAAAGCTGTAAACTTTGTGTCTCCTGTCATATCATCAGCACTTAGCAGGATGCTACTAGATTGCTATTGGAATTGATCATTGCTATTGCTATTAGATCACTGTTATTTGAATATAAATAGAAATTAATGTCCACAATTTAAACCTCAATATTTAAGATGCACAGTTACAAAATAAAGACATTTTTGTAGTAATAAGATTTTGGTTAAAAAAAGAAAAATAAGAGCTCTAAAAACAGGAAACAATTTCATCTACTTAGTATGATTTAACTACACCCCAGACTAAAGGCAAGATAAACAGTATTGCTATTTAATAAGGTCCTTTTCAATTTTGTGATCAGTCAAATCAACTCCACAATTTTTAGCAAGCTCTGTCCAGCCCACTCTAATACGAATTCTGTTTTTGTTTTCGTTTTTTTAATCTAAGTGGTTAGTTCAGCAGGGTATGGCAGAAATACCACATCTTCCAATGTCGGAAAAACCAAGGTCTGAATCAAAGCTCAGTCTCTTAATTGTATTATGACTTGGAGATATTTCATCTTCTTGAAGTTCAGTTTTTTCAATGGTCATACAAGCTAGTGGAAGCAACTCACCCAAACACTTCATACCTCGGTACCCTGTACATAGTGACTGCTCAGTGATGTTTATTTCCTTCCCCTTTACAGACTAAAATTGATTTCTGTACCTTTTTATCTGAGCATTTCTTCACAAAGATGGCAAATCCTCTCCCAGAACCACGCTATTTCCTCCTTAGACTGACAACCAAGAACTCTCATCAACTGCTGGTTTTCTCTTTAGAGAGTAACACCTTTCAGTCTTCTTTCTCTTTCTTTCTTTGTTTAGCTAAAACTAAACAAAGTGGTCAAGTCAATATAATAGATCAAAAACATTGATTTACCTTAAATGCTAACCTGCTGCCACCAGTTGCTGGGAACTGAAACTACGGACGCTCTCCCCAGGTGTGTGTCTGGGAGGGCTCAGCCCCTACGATCCCCCTTGGCCTCCTCCCAGTCACCTTCCTCCGCAGTCTTGCTGGCCGCTGATTGCACAGCTTGGACTCACTGAAGCAGAGTCACAGCCTGATTGGCTCAGTTCACTGTCAATCCCTACCCTGGCCCTGCCTTTTCTCAAGTTTACACTTTTGTTGCCTAGGAAATGCGGTGGCTGTGAAAGCCCAAGCAGCTTCCCAGGGAAGGAAGCCAGCAGGAAGAGTAGCTGGCGATTGTTTGGTTTCAAGGACATCAAAACTTGCCCCTTGGTTGTATAAAATAATGTTCAGCAAAAAAATAAATAAATAAATTTAAAAAATAATAATAATAATGTTCAGCAAATTGCCTTACTCCATTAGGCAACCCCTTCCTGCCCTTCTGTTGTCTCCAGATGGCATTCTGCTAGGGTGTCTCATTATCTCTCGGGTGAGACTTAAAACCTCAACACACAGGAGATGCCACGTGTAATTCTAAGTGATTCAAAGCCCTCTCTCCTTCTCCACAAGCTCACACTGACAGGATGCCATTCCGTACTGTTTCCACCCTTGGTGTCCTCTTTTCTCCTTTCTTCTCCTCCTGCTTCTCATTTCTCTTTTTACACTTGTTCCTTAGCAATGAATTTGCCAGATTAGAAACAGTCTAGTGTCCTGTTTAGAAAACAGTGCCTAACTCACGCTCTCCTTCATTCTTGTACTCATGACATCCACCCAACCTCATCATTTCCACCCTTTCTCTCACTTCTGTCATGAAGTAGTCCAAAAAAACTAGGACTCTAATGATGAAGACTGGAGTTCCACATTCTCTTCTGCATTGTACGTTATGTGGATTCTCAGATGAGTGTGGTCATTGATTTCTATAATCTCTACAGAGGACATTGTATTTGTCTTGTTCACTTCTCACCCTCGCCCTGGAGATCAAAGAGGTATATTCTCTGTGGATTTTAATGAAGATTTGCCTTGGTTGAAGGAATTTCCATCAGCGTGTGACTTGAACAAGAAGGGGCCACTTGCAAAATAAGTCCTTTGTCTCTCTTTTAGGATAAATGCTGTTTTCAGAAGGCCCCTCTCTATGGTACATGACACCCACCAAGCAGTAAAAAGCTATTGACACTGGCAAGGTACTTGATGTGCGACCCACCTCCACTTCAGGATAGTTCTGAGTGCCTTCCCCACACACCGTTAGCTTTTCATCCAAAAACATGCCTCCTTACTGCAGCTGACCTCAAGGTACTAAGCTGTATCATTTCATTTTCACTAAGTGAAATTACTAAACTAACCGCTGAGATAAGATGCACTGCGAATATCAGATAGTCGACCTTTCAATTAATTAATCGGTAAGACTGCAGGAAGCCACGTGAGAGGGCCAGCATACTCTGGATCATCGTTGCGTCTTCTACAGCCCCCAGCACGATGCCTTGTACAAACAGGGAATCAGTCAATGTTGGCTGAGTCAAATTGTTGAACTGGGTAAAATGTACTCATATTAAGGACATTCAAAATATGAAATCTAGAAATTGTTCCTTGGACTAAGTAGAAGTTTGCTTAATACAAGTGGGTGGCTCAGTCGTTAAGCATCTGCCTTCAGCTCAGGTCATGATCCCAGGGTGCTGGGATCGAGCCCTGCATCGGGCTCCCTGCTCAGCGGGAAGCCTGCTTCTCCCTCTCCCACTCCCCCTACTTGTGTTCCCTCTCTCGCTGTGTCTCTGTCAAATAAATAAATAAAATCTTTAAAAAAAAAAAACAAGTATTCCATTTACCTCCTTTTTCAAGGATAATTGGTTGACATTTAAACAAATAACCATCTCACAGTAGCCTGCAATTAGGATGTGATAAACCAAATGACAGAAGATTGACATGGGGGGAAAGCACATCCATAAGAGCATTTACTGTAGGAACCAATACGTGATCGTAATTGGTGCTAATGTAGAAACAGATAAGCAGAAAAATCATTACATAATGAAGGAAAACATAAATGACAAGTTGAACTTCATTTCAGAATCTTAAAATGTACCTCCAAATACATGTATTTTATATGTAGATACTTACTTACTGTGTGTCGTATTTCCTGCCAATTAAAGATTAACAAATTAAATATTTTGCCTGTGTTTATCATTTCTCAAATGTGTTATTTTAGGTTATAATTCTGGAACCACGCCAGGTCCCACTCACAAAATAAACTTGGATTAAGTCTGATAGATGAACCTGATCCCTTAGTCTGTTTACCATCAGTCCTCTGATTCTTCAAGAAGTACCTCCAATTCTTATACACACTACCTCTTCTCTCTTCAAAACTGTGCTAGCTCTACTACTTTAGAAATTATTAAAATGTATTTGCATTTCCAATTATATTCAAATGTAACAATAATTCATGAATACTACATTTTAAGGGACTCAACAGAGTGACACTGAAAAACACATCTCACACATAGAGATTTTCAAATCAATTTTAAAGTGTAATTTGTATACAACAAGCTGCATCCATTATATGGATATTATACAAATGTTACTCCATTCACCTACTGATGAGCGTGTAGTTTTTTCTTAGTCTGGGGTTATTATAAATAAAGCTGCTATGAACATTTGTGTACAGATTTCCAAGTGGACATAGGCTTTTATTAACTTGAGTAAATATCTAGAAGTGGAATGGCTGGGTCATGTGGCAAGTGTGTGCTGAACTGGGAAACTACAGAGTGATTTTCCTGCGTGGCTGCACCATTTTCACGCCCGACTCAGCAATGGAATGGGTGTGAGTCCCAGTAGCTCCGTCTTCCTGCTAACTATTCATATGATCAGTCTTTTAAATTTTAGTCATTCTAGTAGGTGTGCTATGATACTCTGGTTTTATTTTTCATTTCTCGA
The DNA here is from genome assembly GCF_964656455.1 of Halichoerus grypus. Classification (NCBI taxonomy): domain Eukaryota; kingdom Metazoa; phylum Chordata; class Mammalia; order Carnivora; family Phocidae; genus Halichoerus; species Halichoerus grypus. The sequence goes on from NC_135713.1 coordinate 27,877,678, forward strand.
ATGACTAATGTGTCAAATAATTTTTCTTTTTTTTGATTTAATTTAATTTTATTGTGTTATGTTAGTCACCATACAGTACATCAGTAGTTTTTGACGTAGTGTTCCATGATTCATTGTAATTTTTCATGTGATTATTGGCCCTTTGCACATCTTCTTTTGAGAAGTGTCTGCTCAAACCTTTTTGTTCATTTTTATATTGGTTGTAAGATTTGTTTAGATATTCTAAATACAAGTTCTTTGTCTGAGAAATGTGCTGCAATATTTTCTCCCAGTTGATAGCTGATATTTTTGTCTTCTTATGCATGTCTTTAGAAGAGTGAAAGTTTTTCATTTTGATAAAATCCAATTTATCAAATGTCTTTCTTTTATGATTTGAGCTTGTGTGATCTGAACAATAAATCTGTACTACCATACGAGTATACTGACTTTCCTTTAGAATGTTCATAGTCAGTGTTCTCATTTAGGGTGATGATACACTTTGAGTTCATTTTTCTGTATGGCATGCACTAACAGTCAATGTCTTTTTGTGTATGTTATTAAAGAAAAAGATCAAAGGCCATTCAGATATCAGTTGTTCCAGTACAATTTGCTGAAGAGATTTTTCTTCTCCCAGTGACTTGTCTGTGTACCTTCTTCATGAATCAACTGAAGATGTCCTTGTGGGTCTATTTCAGAGTTTTCAAGATACACTTGGGAGTGGTAGCCAGAAACAAACCACAGAGGGCTTGTATTCCATGCAGTGAGAGCCAACAAAGGATCGGAACCAGGGAATGATGAGATCAGATGTCCATACCATCAAGGCCATGCTGACAATCTGCCCAGTGGAGAAGGTTTCAATGGAATGAGGCTGGAGGCATCATCTCCGCTCACTGGCTGCCTTGGATCAGATTCCCTGGATGGAGGTGGAGCCTAGGGAAGCAGCAGGCACAGAGTTGGCCTCCCTGAGTTATAACTGTTCAGGGAGGATGACATGGTGGGAGTGGGAATAAGGGTCGTCAGCTGGAAACCCCATCCCTTGATCCCTTTGTCGGTTATGAGGGGAAAAAATCTTGGCTATTTATTCTAATGACAACACAGAGAAAGCTTCAGGTCTGCCTTTCAAGGAACTATTACCAGAGACCAATTTCAAAGATTTCATAAGAATTGCAGAAATAAGACCTTGAATTATACACACACACACACACACACGTGTCCTCATGGGACATGCTTGTGTCTCTAGGTGACACTGCCGCAAGAGAACTCACAGAACTCGGTAGACACCTGGCACCAGCTCTGCATTCGACCCAGAAAATCTCATCCTGACATGGGCAACGGTGGACCTCTTTCCACTTCTGCAGGGAGTATTCTGTAGCAGCATCCTCCATTTGAGTTATTTCAACATGTGGTCACAACTTCGAATTGGGCAATCAAAAACTGGTGTCTGGGGCCATTCCATATATCTACTGTTTTCTTCACTATGTTTCATATACAAGATACTGTACATTTGAAACATTTAAGGATACATTGAATTCCACATGAAAACACAAAATCAAATACGATGGCACAATCACAGGAAGGTAAAATATATTAGACAAGGAACCTACCAGAGAGGGAGCCTGGTGTCTAGTAAAGGAGATAGAAAAGTCCAAAAAAAAGGGGGTGGCGGGGGCTACACCAGCCTTTTTCAGAGAATCAAACGCCAAACATATAAAAACCCTGGTGATTAAGGCACATGTTTTGGGGTGTATTTCGTGAGGAACAGAATGTAATTCCTATACATAGAGGGATATTCTGTGCCATATTTGGGGAGCAGACGGATGTTTCCTAAATCAATAAAGTCCTGGGAACTGTTGTTATCACAGGACCTGAGTTTCCAGAGCTTCATAGGGAGGTCCGGGATCTTCAAGTGAGGTTCTCATAACTATATTTTAAGACGGGCAATCTTGATAAGGGAACTGTGAGAAGTGAAAACCACAGCATTAGTTGTGACCCAAAGGCAGGCTCCATGTCTGACCAGCAAAGGAGGTATTCTACACAGGAGGGGATTCAGCACAGAAACCACAGGTGGAGTCCTGGGAGGGTCATCCCTGCCTAGCTGCTGGGTGGAGACCAGACCTCCCGAGCTTGGAGGTGAGGTGAAAAAGAGATGCAAGAGGAAAACCCAACATGGAAGTACTGGCCAATATCTTATGTCATATCATGAAATGTGAGAAGGGGCAGAGAGACTGAGAGATGTCAGACACCGAGGATGAAGTAAGCATGGCCCTGTGTCTAGAGACAGAGTAGGGAGGACGGTGGGGCTGTCTGCTGAAGGTTTGGGTCTGAGTGAGGAGACCCCTGAACAGAGGCAAGTCAAGAAGCCGAGATCAAATTCATAGACACAGAAGTAGAACTGGGGTTGCCAGGGTGTGGGGCTGGTGGTGGGAGCAGGGATATGAGGAATTGCTGTTTGATCAGAGTGGAGTTTGAGTTTGGGAAGATGAAAACTGTTCTGGAATGGGTGTTGGTGATATTTCCATAATAATGTCAGTGTGCTCAATGCCACTGACTGTATGATTACTGGCTAAATAGTAAGCTTTATAAAATATATTATTTTACCACAATTTGAAAAAATAATCCCAAGATTACTTCATAACAATTTCCAAACAGAGGCAGAAACAGTGAGGAGATATTTCTGCACCACCGTCAAGTACCACCAGGGGTGTCCTGTGCTGGGGAAAGCCTTCTACAACCAGTGGCTTCCCAAACACCTGTCAAGGCTGCACCTCCATCAGGCCTTCTTCAGCTTCCTGGCCCCGCACAGCCACCTGGTCACCACGCCCAGCAGCTTCCCACAGAGCCACAGGGTGCCCAGGGTGACCAGCAGCAGGAACAAGAAGACGTCCAGCAGGTACTGCTCATGCCACGGCTGCTGCAGGCCGTGGGGCTTGAGGTGTGCCGCACCCCCTGTCTGGAGGATGTGGTCGACCCAGCCCACCAGCCTCTGAGCAGGGGTCAAGGGGTGGGAGCGCCTGATGATGCTGGCGGCCACTGCTGCTGACTTGTACCTGTTGGCAGAGACAGAGGCAGGGTGTTACTCACGTGCTCTCAGAAGTCTTAGAGACCTCGTATCACACACACACGCGCACACACACACACTTTCATCCATATGCACAAAAGACTCAGTTTCAAGAAAAGTGGTTAGCTTGGCCTTGTCACAGACTAGCTGGGTCCCATTGAAAAGTTCTAACTGGTCTTTCCATGCAAAGATCCATGCCTAGGACTAAAAGTGTTAAATTATAAAAAGGTGACTAAGTTGTAAGGACAAGTCTTTACCCAAGGACACTTATGGTACAATAAAGGAAAAAGTGTATAGGAATATATGTGATGTAACATACATCCAATTCAAGGTAAATGTCCTTGAGACCCTAATAAGATATTCAGTCCATCATGGTTATCTCATCATTGTGCTGGATGGCAATTTACATAAGAGAACATGAGCCCTTTTACTGACTCACTTAACAGAAATTCATCCCAACTTACTTTTGTGGCAGGCCCTGTACTAGGCCCTGGGAACACAGGGGAAAACAAGAGACACACTGGGCTGTTCAAGGGAGCTGACTCTCTACTTTCTGGGGGACAAACAATAAATTTAAAAAGAAAGAAATGGGGAGTCAATGATCCTGAAAAGTGTTAAGAAGGAAAAATGAATTATGATTGAAGAGGGTGGGAGAGGGGAACACATTTAAAACTGTCACACAAAGACCTCCTGCCTCTCTGAGGGGAGGATATTGGAGATGAGTCCAACTGTATGAAGGAGCTAAGTCTGTGAAGAGAAGGGAAGGATATCTTAGGAAGCAGCACTGATAAACCATCTGAGGCAGGAAACACTGTAGCATATTGGGGGACAGGAAGGTGACCTCCTGCTCAGTGTAATTCTACTATCAGTAGTCCCAAAATATAAGACCTGTCACAGACCCTATGTAAGTAGGTCAGAGTCCTCACAACCCTTAGGGAGAAATTGTTCTCAACATCTAATCTGAAGTGCCTAGTCTTGCTCTCAGAGTAAACAAGTCAGCTGTTAGCATCACACACATACTATTCCACATCTTGGAAGTTTCAGCTTTTATTGCAAAAAAAGTGACACACAGTGCCCTTTGTGTTGGATGTCTTCATTCAGCCTAAGTGAACACAAGCCCAGAGAGCTCCATACCTCTTGTCTTCTATGACTTCCTTCATCTTCAGAGCTAATGTCTTTGCCTTAACCTTCTTCAACTGGATAGAGACACCAAACTTTTTGGCTTCTACTCGGACCAGGTTTTCAGTCTGTTCTCCAAGGACAGGAATCCCTACCATGGGTACACCATGTTGGATGGCCTCCATTATGCTATTCAATCCACCATGAGTGACAAAGAGACGGATCCGTGGGTGAGCTGTTGCAAATCAGGAACAGAGCAGAATATTTCAAGGTGAAAATTTTCAGAACATCTTTGAAAGTATCAAGGGCAGAAAAAAATACAAAGGGATCTTAAAGTATGTTGGAGAAAAAGGATTTGCTGAATTAGCTTAGGGCACATTCAAGGGCACATATTTCCCAAAATACAAAATTCTGGTCTTGTCTCCATACAGAGATTCCTCTAAATCAATCCATCTAAGACTCAGAACCCAGGGACAGCTGCTGAGAACAGTACTAAGCACAGCATTTTCTTCCATCCATCCATCCCTCCATCCATCCTTATCTATCCACTCTCTCTCCCTTTGCTCCTCTTATGTCTGTTATCTCACTGTTACTTTCTCCCAGTGTCACTCTCTTTCTGTTTGTATGATTTACTATCTCTTTCTCTATCTCTCATTCTGCAGGTCTCATGCTCTCCCTTTCACTGCCCATTCATTTCCCTCTTATCTGAAGGCTAACACTTTTACTGACATCACATCTCATGTGGCATTCATCAAACTTACACTGTATGTCATTTCTCCTCAATTTCACAAGAAATCCTCTAAAGTAGGCAATGATGGATCACCCATCTCAGTATTTCCAGTTCCTATGTGCTCATCCCACTCTTATTTAGAGAAAACTAAAACAAGTGCTAATAATGAAGAGTTCATCTCAAAACTGCCTCTCAATAGGGATGTGCATCAGAATCTATTTGTGTTTCTTTGAAAGTCGGAATCCCTTTCCCTATACCATGTCTTGTGAATAAATGTGCAGAACCCTCTATCTTAAGTTCCCAATATGTTTGTGAGCCATAATCTTGGGGATGAATGTCTGATATAGTCAGTGGTTGTGGCACTGAGGGACTCCAAAATGTTGCGCAAGGACAAAGGGGTGTGAGGAGCTCTCTTTTACTAGAGAATGTGATGGACAAAATAACCAGCTAAGGCTGAGAGGTTACTCAGCTTGACACTCAGGTGTTTTGGCACACCCTTCAGACACTGTCAGCAAAACTTTGTGAAAGTATGAGTACACCTTTTGGGGCAAAGGAGAATGAACCAATATGTGTGAGGGTGTTTCTATAGTGGCATGGGGCCTAATAGATGCTCAAGAGTTAAGGGAAAACAGTGGCGACATGTCCCTTGGTATGTGATCGCAGAATCCATAAACTGCCTTTGACTAAGTTTGGGTAACCTTGTTGAGTGCCAAATACGGTATGGTCAAAAGAGCCTGATGACAATCACTTCTGGAAGCAGGTATCAGGACTGCAATAGAAAGAAAGAAGAAAACATGGCAGTTTTATCCATTTGGGAAACATAGTCTGATTTCCCAAGAACTCCAGCTGGCTGCTCCATTCCTGTCCTCTGAAGATTACCTTTAGCTACCAGCTGCCCTTTCTCATGCTCGTGGGGTTGTCCAGTGTAAACCTAAAGATAATAAATGGAAAGAGAGAAGTAGACCTGAACAGTCCTTACCCAAGAGGTCATTCTGAGGAAGCCAGTCCACAATTTTCACATTTGCTGCCAATTTGACGTCTTTGGGCCAATGAGAAGGATTACACTTCCATATCACCCCTTGAGACAGATGAGCAAAGGCACTGTTCATCTCCCTGACAACTTCCTGGGACTGACAGATGCTCACCATGGAGCCCAGGGCCACAAGGACAAAACCAGAGTCTCCAAACTTGGCAATGAAATTCTCAAATTCCTGGAGAGAGGTAAGAAAGGAAAGCAGGTGAACACAGTTGCTCATGAAAGCCTAGACCGCCTTGAAATGAAAGTCAGCTATTTACTGAATACACCCTCCTGTCAGTGGCCTAGAGCTCACTGTCTTGAAGAGGTTCTCAATAGCCCCTGGGACAGCTCAGTGCCCTCTGCACTGTGCTCATATCCATTGTGTCTGGTGGCCTTGAAGTCATTTCTCTGAGACCTCAGGACACATCCTACCATATAAACACTTTCAATAATCACAGATGAATGTGAAGACAGCTGTAGGTGTCCAGTCACTACCACAATAACCCACATTGCCCTTGAGGCTCTCAAAGCACACTGTAGCACCAACATCTAGATCCAGGACTTCTGTGTGTAACAATGTTTTATAGAAGAGGAAAGCGGAGGTGGTGGGAATTTCTTTTTTTTTTTTTAAAGATTTTTTTTTTATTTATTTATTTGACAGAGAGATAGACAGAAGAGCACAAGCAGAGGGAATGACAGAGGGAGAGGGAGAAGCAGGCTCTGCACTGAGCAGGGAGCCCGATGCGGGACTCGATCCCAGGACCCTGAGATCATGACCCGAGCCAAAGGCAGACGCTTAACCATCTGAGCCACCCAGGCGCCCGGAATTTCTTTCTTCATTGAAAACATGGTCTCAGTACCAAGGTCATCCTCATCCCTCATTCTAGGTGTGGGGAGATATGGTCATTTAGGAGGGTTCCAATGCCAGACCAGAGGTACTAGTGCCTAGGAGAGTGCCAGTTGCTGTCCTGGTCCAGTAGGAGGCAGCATGCCTTCTGGAGGCTGAGGTAGATGCTGGGGAAATGTCTCTGCGGTGTGTCTCCTTCATATGCTTACTAGCCATCTGTAGGTCTTTGTTGAGGGATCTGGGAAGGTTTTTGCCCCATTTAATTTATTGGTTTTCTTATTGTTAAATTTTAAGAGTTCTCTGTATACTATGTATATTTGTGTGTATAAAGTGTTTGCATATTTTGAATAACAGTCTTCAACAGATAGGATTGTTCCAAATATTTGCCCTTGTTCTGTGGCTCCTCTTTTTATTGTCCTGACAGCGCCTGCCCAGAACGGAATTTTTTTTAAGATTTTTATCTATTTATTTGAGAGAGACAGAACACGAGCAGGGGGGAGGTGCAGAGGGAGAAGCATGCTCCAGCTAGCAGGGAGCCCGATGCTGAGCTCCATCCCACGACCCTGGGATCATGACCTGAGCCAAAGGAAGAAGTTTAACTGACTGAGCCACCCGGGTGCCCCCACAACAGAAATTTTCAACTTAGCACACTTATCAACTCCTTCTTTCATAGAACATGACTTAGGTTTTTCATTTAAAAAGTTTTCATCATCATGAAACACTACATCAAAAACTAATGAAGTACTGTATGGGGACTAACATAACATAATAAAAAAAAAAGAAAAAATATCAAAGGGACTCCCTAAGTACACCTCCTCCTTCTGCCAATAGTGAAGGTGAAATAAATGCTTTTTTAGATAAATAGAACTGAATTCGTCTCCAATGTAAAAAAATAACTAAAAAAATAGGTAAAAGTTTTCATCAAACCATAGTTCATCCAGATTTTCTCTGATATCATATTCTAAAATTTTTATACTTTTGCATTTTATATTTAAGCTTGTGGTCCATTTTGAACTAATTTTCTTGAAGGGGGCAGGGTATGAGTCTAATTTATTCTGTGTGTGTGCACATATCCATCTTTCCAGCACCACTTTTTTGAAAGTCTATGTTTTCTCTGTACTATTGTCTTTACTCCTATGTGAAACAGCAGTTCACGAAATCTGTGTGCATCTCTTTTGGGGTTCTCTACTGTGTTACATTTACCATTTGTCTAATCTTTTGCCAACATCATAATGTCTTGATTACTGTAGCTTTATAGTAAGTCATGAAGTTGAAAACGTCAGTCCTCCAACTTTGTTCTTCATTTTCAATATTGTGTTTGTTCTTCAGGATTTTTGCTTCTCCATGCAAATTTTAGGATCAGTTCATTAATATCTGCAAAATAATTTGCTGAGATTTTGATTGTGCTTGCATTGAATGTATAGATCAATTTGGAGAGAACAAATTCTTGACACTATTGACTCTTCCTATCCATGAACATGGACTTTCTCTCCACTTATTTAGTTCTTTGATTTCCTTCATTAGAGTTTTGTAGTTTTCCTCATATAAATCTTTACATATTTTGTGGATTTATTCCCAAGATCACATTTTTGGTGGCGCTAATGTAAATGGTTTTTACATGTGCTTTTAATTTCACATTCCCCCATGCATTGCTAATATATAAGAAAAGTATTGATTTTATACATTAAACTTATATCCTGTGACATTGCAATGACTGCTTTCTATTCCAGGAATTTTTATTTTTTATTTTTTGGCTTTTTCAGATTTTCAGAATGGACCATCATGTCATCTGCAAACAAAATAGTTTTATTGTTTTCTTCCTAATCTATATGCCTTTTATTCTGTTTTTTTGTCTCATTACTTTTGTTAGGACATCCAGTATGAAGCTAAAAGGTGGCAGTGAGGGGACATACTTGCCTTGCATCTGATAGGTTGTCCTCTCATTTTCTATATAATGTCCTTTGATATAGAGGTTTTTAATCCTAATGAAGTCCAATTTGTCTATTTTTTCCTTTGTTACTCATCTTCTCAATGTCATATCTACAAATTCATTGCCAAATAAGTCCATGCCGATTTATCCCTTTCTTTTCTTCTAAATATTTTATGGCTTTTAACTCTTTAATTATGTCATTGATGTATTTTGAGTTAATTTTGGTACATGGTATGAGGAAGGCTCAAAATACGTTCTCTTTCATGTGAAAATCCAGTGGGATCAGCACCATTTGCTGAAGAGACTATTCTTTCCTTCATTGAATGGTTTTGGCACCCTTGTCAAAAATGAATTGGTCACAGATGTATGAGTCATTCAACTGTGTTCTTTTTCATATTGTTTTGGTTATTCAGGGTCTCTTACATTTCCATATGAATTTTTCATTTCTATAAAAGGAAGAAGTCACTGAACTGTTGATAAGGATTAGATCAACTCTGTAGATCACTTTGAGTAGTAGTGCTCTCTTAACAAGATCTTTCTATTTATTTAGGTCTTCCTGAATTTCTTTCAGCAAATTTGTAGTGTCCAGTGTACATGTCTTTCAACTCCTCAGTTTAATTGGATCCTGTTGTAAATAGTTTTCTTAATTTCATTTACAAATTGTTCATGGTTGCTGTATGGAAACACAAATCATATTTGCATATTGATATTTTCCCCTGCAACTTTGCTGGGTTTGTTTATTAAAACTAATAGTTCCTTTTTGGTGTATGAATTTTTTGGTATTTTCTACATAGAGATTTATGTCATATGAAAATCAAACTATTTCTACATTGTTCATTCCAATTTGAATGTCTTTTCTTTCTTTTTCTTGCCCACTTGCTCTAACAAGGGCATATTTGAATAGCAGTGATATAAGTGGGCATCTTAGACTATTGATCTTAAGCAGCACAATTGCAGTCTATCATAATGAGTATGATCTTAGCTGGGAGTGTTCCATATACTCTTTATCATGTTCAAGAAACACCTTTGTACTCCTAGTTTTGTGAGCGTTTTTGTCATGAATGTGTGTTAGTTTTGTCAAATAACTTTTCTGCATTTCTTGACAAGATGTGTTTTTTTCTCCCATTCATTCTAATAATGTATTACATTGATTTTATGTTAAACCATTTATAAAATATCTTTTATCTCCTGCAGAAGTTATGACATAAGGCTATTTTGTGTGGTATTAATTAGTTTATAGCCACCCATAGATGATTCTTAAGAACTTTCTGATTTAATACCCTAAAAGCGAGCATTAATATATTTTTGTCAATTCTTCAAAAACATTAATTTCTTCTTCTTCTTCTGCATTGTTTGGTTGTCCCTAGCTCAAAGCCGTTATTCTATTATTCAATCTGGCTCTATTTGACTCCATCCAACACCACACCATAAGACCTACCATCCCAGGAGACCACTTAATATCAGCTTTGCTGTCTTTTGATAATTATAAGATCAATGTAAATCTATTTTTTAAAATTTAAAATAGTAGAGTGTGACATCAAAATAAGAGGCTCCATGCTCTCATTACCTAAAAGAAACATTAAAAAGAAAGAAAGAGAAAAGAACTAAAGACGGACTGCACCCCAGGCAAATGTGTAACCAGTCTCACCAAGGCAAGCAAATAATTATGAAAACACCTTCTCACGAGAATCCCTACCCCCAGCATGTGGATATCCACATGAACAAATATAAAGTTCGATCCTCAACTTATACCATGCAAAAACTCAACTCAAAATCGATTAAAGATTTAAGCATAAGACCTAAAACTACAAAACTCTTTGAAGAAAATACGGGGAGAAAATTTCATGATATTGGCCTTGGCAATGATTTCAATGATATTGCACAATGCACAAGAAAATGAAATATCTAACTCAAAACTAACAAACATTGAAACAAACAATAATAACAAAGAAACCAATTGAGACTACATTAAACTAAAAAGCTTCTGAAAAGCTTCTGCACAGCAAAAGAAACAATCAACAGAGTAACAGACAATGTACAGAATGGAAAATATCTGCAAACTGTATTCCTGATAAGAGATTAATCTCCAAAATGTATAGGAAAGACCTACAGCTCAATAGCAGAAAGAAGAAAAAGAAAGAAAGAAAGAAAGAAAGAAAGAAAGAAAGAAAGAAAGAAAAAGAAGAAAGAAAGAAAGAAAGAAAGAAAGAAAGAAAGAAAGAAAGAAAGAAAGAAAGAAAGAAAGAAAGAAGAAAGATCTTATAACCCCATTAAAAATAGGCTAAGGACTGGAATAGATAGTTATCCAAAGACAACATGCAAATGGCAAATAAATATATGAAAAAATGCTCAGCAACACTAGTCATCAGGGAAATGCAAATCAATTCCACAATGAGATGTCAATTCATACCTATTAGTATGGTTATTATTAAAAAACAAAAGACAACGTTGAGGATATGGAGAAAGAGCAACTCTTAACTACTATCGTTGGGAATAAAAAATGGTGAAGGCATTATGGAAAACAGTATGGAAATTCCCCCCCCAAAATTAAAAATAGAACCACCATATGATGGAGCAATCTGATCTCTCTTTCTGTACCCAGGTGAATGGAAATCAGGATCTCAAAGAGATATCTGAATTCCCATATTTATTGATGCACTATTCACAATACCCAAGATGTGGTAATAACCAAAATATCCATTCAAAAGATGAATGGTTAAATTGTATATAAAATATATATGTATAATGGAATACTTTAAAAAGAAGGAAATTTTGCAATATGGGAAAACATGGATGAAACTTGAAGACATTATGCTAAGTGACATAAACCAGAAAGGCAAATACGGCATGAATTAATTTATCTGAAACATCTAAAATAGTCAAATTCTTAGCATGAAAAGTGGAAGTTGGTTTCCAAGGTTGGGAGAGGGGGAGCAATGAGGGGAAAAGGTAGCTATTATTCCATGGAGGAAGAGTTACAGGTAAATGAGATAAATAAGATCTAGAGATCTGAGGCACAACATGGTACCTAAGTCAGTAATTATATATTGTACTATTAAAAATTTGATAAGGAGCTAAGTCTAATATTAAGTGTTTTTACCACATAAAATAAAATTTAAAATATAATACAGTAAAGTAGATTAGAAAATTAAAAATAAATAAAATAAAATAATAAAAATGTATATTCTCATTTTTTTGCCTGTCTCACCATATTTCACTCCCTGTTCCCTTGGGCAAGGGAACCACCAATTCTGCACTGAAGAGCTCTGCATGAAGTCCATATTGAGACCTAAGGTTTTACTTACTTGTGGCACTTGTTTAACAGCTCTGGCCATTAAGCCTCCAACATACACAGTGTTGGGAAGCAGGGGCCGAGCAAATTCAAGGGCAAAGTCAGAGTTAACAAACCACAGCTCTGCTTTCTTTAGGAGATGAGACAAAACTGGCCTAGAGCCTTCTGGGAAATGTTCCTTGATGGTGTTGTCAAAAGTAGACTGGATTCGCCGTTGCTTTATGGAGAAATCAAAGAGCATCAGAAAATTCTTCACTCTGCCCCAGAAGTCCATGTGGTCGGTTAGCCAGGAACGGTATACTGGAATATAAGACACAGGAATTGGTAGCCCATGGTCCACACTGCCAAACTGGGTGGGCAGAATCGACACAAATGGCTTCCCAAGCTTCTCAGCAACCAGGAAAGAACAGAAGTCAAATGCTTCAACAAATACCAGGTCAAAGTTCTCATTTTTTAAGAAATCCATGATATCACTTCTCCTTAGCAAATCACTGCATCGAATCCCCAGTTGTCCCATTAACTTTACAAAGTTGTCAAATGCTCCTCTGTTTAAAACAAAAGTAATGACAAATATTCATTGAAGGTGTTAATTTCACAATACTTAGGAGAATCTTTGGCTCAAAGAAAATAGCCCAGGTAAGTAAGACCATATCTGGCAGCAGCCCACCTATTTTACCAGTGTTCAAGGAATACTCTGCTCTGGGTGTTTCTGCTTCTTAAAATGTTCTCACTTCCTCCCCTCCCCTTTCTCTGACCAATCCATATGCCTGCACTAGCAAAGCTAATTTAGGTCCTTCTGCATTGAAAACATTCTCTGTCACTAGTAGATCTCAAAGTCCCATGTCTAGTTGATACATTCTGTGATGTTCTGTTTAACTTTCATTTGTATACTGACCTTTTCTGAGTGACTGTCCTGTTACCTAACCAAACTGTGAAAGTAACTTTAAGGCATCAATATTCATGATGCAGCCCTTTTATTTGAAACTGGGTATATCCTAAATTTGACAGATGGCCTCACACAACGAACTTTCTGATGGTAATATTAGAATCCAACTTCCAAGCTGAACATGAGATTTACATCTTCCTACCTGAAAAGATTAACATTTAAAACAAACAAAAATAAAAGCCTATTTGAAGCTAACTACTACCTTTCCACATCATTCCAGATGGAGTATTCATGCTTATTCCAAAAGTTCATGCTAAAATTTTACCAATATCTATTAAGACTCTTGATTATGGCACTATTCCAGGAACTACTCTCTCAATGATTTCCCATCAATGCCTGCAAGAAAAATGATCTTTTTCATACAGCACATGGGCAACAGATGAGAATATTCCTGACCAGAGATTACAGGTCAGGTGCTTTGGAGACCCATGGGCCTCCTACTTGAATGAAGGACTGAGAGAATCAATGACCTGGCAAACCTATAACCTGTACCACATTCCACCTTATCAGCCCACTGAAAGAAGACCCACAGGTGAGAGCTCATGAACAATATGAAGATGCCTACACATGCTATAGAATCAACTACAAGTGAAAACAGATAATTAAAATTATCCTCTATAATATTTTAAAAGATTTTCATAAAGAATGATTGCTAAATATTATTGACAAATTCAGGATATGAAGTACAAATTCCTCTAAAGTAGAGCATGAATCATATTGAAATTAAGATAATAAATTGAAAAAATACAGGAAAGCACTTTGTTCAGTATATTGCACCATATTTAACATGTGTGTGAAACCAGTCTTCAAGGGGCACCTTGGTGACTCAGTTGGTTAAGCATCTGACTCCTGATCTCAGCTCAAATCTTGATCTCAGGGTTGGGAGTTCAAGACCCTTGTTGGGGTCCATGCTGGGCATGGAGCCTACTTAAAAACAAAAACTGAACAAACAAAAAAAAACAGTCTTTGACATAATAAATCTGAGATGAGACATATAATTCAAATATATATGAGTAACAATACAAGATAAAATAGACGTTTCAAGTGAGTACTTTTAGATCAGATCTCTTATAGAGGGGAGAATTTGGTCTTCTAGTTTGACTAAGGAATTGGGCTTTATGAAAAAAGCCAGATTTTAGGACCACCTAGTAGCAAATAGAATTTTTTTATTTTTTTAAGATTTTATTTATTTATTTGAGAGAGAGAGAGTGCGCACAAGTGGGGGAAGAGGCAGAGACACAGCAGACTCCCCGTTGAGCGTGGAGCTCAACAGGGGCTTGGCAGTAGGCTCAATCCCAGGACCCTGAGATCATGACCTGAGCCAAAGTCAGATGCTTACCCAACTGAGCCAACCAGGCACCCTGCTAATAGAATTTCTAGGGAAAGAAGGGGGATGGACATTAGGCCTGTGTATTAACCAAACAACGGATAAATTTGGGTCTTTACCTTCTAATGTCAAAGATGAAGAACTTTCTATACATCTCAGATAATGACAAAATCCCTCAGGTTACTCACTGATTGTATATCACCAAGATATTTGGTTTTTTTAAATGAGTTTAAAAGACAGTGGTTCAAGGCATTAAATAACAATATTCATAAGCATCTTTCTATTCTTGAATTTATGTGAGGAAAAGGTAGGAAAAAGAAGTATAACCTGGTGGTTCATTGCGTACCAACAATGAGAAATTAAGTTGTCTATCCCAACTTCTGTGTTATGGAGAATATATAGGCAAACACTGTAGATGGAACGTTGCAAGGAAGATCCAGAGGAACAGTCCCCCTCACTATACCGAAATACATTCATGCTTTCAGTGGAAGAGCCACAGGATACACAGACTGAATGATTGGTAGTGCAAAACTCTACTCCATCCATCCACTGCCAATATCATTGATCTCCCCATCCATCCACTCATCCATCCATCATCCATCCATTTCTCTTAAACTCACACCAAGCATGCAACTATTCATCCCTATCACTAAAGTGGTAAGTCTTTCATTCAGAGAATAAAAGAAATTACCTGCCATGCAAAGCTTCTGTCACAAAGAAATCAAAAGTGTTATTAAAATCTTTTCTATGATCTTCAGGTGGAAGCCAACTGATAACTTTGTATGAAATTTCATTCTTTTCTAAAAATAAAAATAAAAATAAAAAATAAAACACCAGTAAGGAAATGTTTAATTATACCATACAACCCAAATTAACATTGGCATGATGATATCATGGTTTCTTTATTCCAAGGATTGTATATATATTCAAATGTTTGCTTTTTGAACTTTGGTTTGGTTTGGTTTTTCTGCTTTCTCATTTCTTCAATCCAAGCAACCTGCTAAACTTTACTGAGAACCATATAATGATATAGTCACTTTTATTCATTTTAAAGTACTGGAGGTTTCTACTTAAAATTTACACTTAAAGGTATAATTATTCACCATTTTATAGGTGAGAAAGGAGTGCCAGATAATTTGTCAAGAGTGCACATATAGCGAATGATATACTTTGTATTTAAATACAGATCTTAGTTTATGCCAGCTCCCCAGTCATTTCTCATTTAGAAAAAGAAATCATTTTCATTAAAATTAAAAGTGATACATGCACAGGTTTTTCAATCAGCCAAAAAAATACCAACACCTAAATTTAAAAAAGTAGTCTTCTGCAGCCCTACTTCACATCCTGGCATTTCCCTCATAACTCATGTGTAATGAAGAGTCTGACACCATTTTTGAGGTTGGACTGATGACAGCTTAGCAAGCTCCATCTCCCCCTTAACCTTCTGTGACATATCTTGGCAAACAGAGAAGAAAGCCTCAACATGCCATCCTTTATGTGAGCAAGAGTTTCAAGCCAAGCAAGTCAGACCCAAGTAGGGGAATCCTCACCTCCACCCTACTCAGAAGCTTCCATAATTGACATTTAGAGACAAAAGTATGGGTTTAGCCTTTCAGTGGCCCTGGTCACGTGTCTCACACAAACCTACTTTCTGTGTCAGCTTGGATTGTGCCTCTGGATCCCAGCATGAGCCGTGATTGACACTAAGCTAGGTAGAACCCTGTGACCAATGGTTGTGTGTCTCAAGGACTGCCCCCATTATAAACAGTGCTCTGGGTAAGACTGATACCAGTTTACCAGCCCACAGAATGGTGGAAGAAGAGTAGTCACTGTGTCATATGATGAGATTCACACCTGTAAAAGTAGAAGGCGCATACAATCCTAGAAAATGCCTTTGCTATTGCTGCTGATTATATCCCTGTAGCTAAAAGAAAACCTTGCTTAAAAGAGGAATAGGGGAAAACACTGATGACATGCCCATGGAGTTAATTCAAGGGGTTCATTCAAACTCAGGTTAATTTCATGTCTCTCAAAATCACCACTAGGGAGGCCCCTAGCCTTGATGATACTAATTGGGACATTCTGAAGAAGAAACTTAAAAATATGAGCAGGTTAAAATGGACACCATCCCCAAAATACCTCTAATAATAACCCAAAGAAAGAGGAAAGAGAAGGGCAAGGCAGGGTGGGAGAGTCAGGAAAGAAATTAAAGCAGAGTTCTCAGTTTTGATACATGTGGAATGTAACATTACTTTAAAGAAAAACTTTGTAACAGAAGAAAGGCACAGATTGGTTTTTGTGCCTTTAAATCAGAGCTTCTAAATACTTTTAACATCAGATGAGATGAGCCACTGACAAAGATTAATGGTCTTAATCAATACTGGGGCAAAAATAACAGGATGAGAAGAGCCCACTAAATATATCCAGAAAATTTCGGTACTCTTAGGGGTCAAAAATGTTAGATAGAGGACAAATTTACATGCCCTATCTTAACTACTGGAATAAATACCCCATAGTCATAACAGCCATTTTTTTACATTATTTCCTAGTGGCTATGATTGCTCTTGATATGTAACAAGTCAAAAATTAAAATAAAATTAAAGTTTTGGCATTTACAATCAGCTTGACAGAAAGGGACCCTTTGCATCTGCCCAACATATTAAAACTGTTAATACAACCCATAAACAGTGCCTTTAAGGATTAAATCCCATTTTAAACAATCTGTTAAGCAAAGGAGTGATTATCTCCACTGGCTTTCCATTTAATGGCCTAGGTTAGACTATTCTTAAACCAGGAAAGAAGTAATGATGCCTTGCAGTGGATTACTATAACGTTATTGTGCCATGACACATCATATTAAGCACCACCCTCATTTCCAATGTTATTGAAATTGCTGACTATATCTAAGTAATAATAGATACTTTACATGCATAGATTTGGTAATATGTTCTGTTCAATTCTTATTTCAACAAGCTCTCAGCTGCAGTTTCTCTTCACCTTTGTCTTGGCAGGATACAAATCACTTGTAACTGGCTTCTCATGGACTACCTCAACAGCCTTGCTCACAAGCTTTGCCGGCAAGACCTTAACCACCTTCAACTTTCTCCAGAAACACACATATGACACTGCATTGAGGACAACCTTCTTTTGCAGACATTCATTGAACACACTCATTCAGGACACAAACATTCACACAGGAGCTCACAAGAGGGATGTGTTGCTGCCCTACACAAAGCACAAGCCATGGCACCTCAGTTGAATTCCTGGGAAGAATTACTTGTTGGTTGAAGGTCTTTCCATCCCTGACACCATCAAGAAACAACTTTTGGGGTTCCACTTCCAGCATGAGAGTATAAGGAGCTTTCCTGGACACACATTCAAACAGAAACTGGTGAAAGTTTTCTTTTATATATACACACACATATTTAACTACATATATATATTCTGAAAGCAAAAGATAAGTCAGAAGGTAGTAGTGAAGATTCTGAGAAGATGGTAGAGCACCAGGAATCTGTCTCCCCACCTAGATAACAATTGACTGGCAGAATCTGTCTAAAACATCTATTTTGGAACCTTGCAGTCAACTTCCAGGGAAGGCCTTAAGGGTAAAGTGCAGATAAGTTTAGTTAATTTCAGTTATTTCAGCTCTATCACAGTACCAGCTACCCATCTTCTGCATACATCTCATGGCAGGCAGCTGAACATGTGTTCGTAAAGCAACTTGCCCATAGGTTTCAGGAGCCAGAATGGGTTAAAAAGGACCTTCTCCAAATCTCAGATATCTGTGCTCTGACTGTGGATTGCTGCTTCTGATCACAGAGATGCAGACAAAGAGCAGGTAGCAATGTTTTTGCATCATGCTCTTTTTTTTTTTAAGCACATTCCATTCTGGCTGAATGGACTTCCAAGGGTCTTAAAAGATTGATGTCCTTTTTTTCTCCCTGATTTTTCTGTTTTTCCTATTATGGGAGACAAACATTAAGGGCTAGGACATTGGACAAAAACTACATATACGATGAATTTAGAAAGTGTCCACTCATGTCCAGGAAAAGGTTCAGAAAAGACCTAAGAGACCAAAATTTACACCTCACATTGATCCTCACCCAAAGGCAGCCTAAAACAATCAGAAAATAAAAACAAGAAACAAAATTAATTTTAAAAGATCTGCAAACCCTGGAGAAAGGAGGAGAGTCTCATCTCTAGATTTAACACACTGTTAAATTCAAATGGTCAGTGTTCAACAAAAAACTCAAGACACACCAAACAACAGGAAACTGAGGCCTATTCAGAGGAAAATAATAAATCAACAAACTGTCCCTAAGAAAGACCTGATGGCAGATATACTAGATGATGACTTTAAAATAACTGTCATAAAGATTCTCAGAGAACTAAAGGAAGATGTAGAGAAGGTCAAGGAAAAAGTGTATGCAAAATAGAAATGTCAATAAAGGCACAGAAAATCCAGAAGAAGCCAAAAATAAAATTTAAAACTGAAAAATGCAATAAATGAAATGAAAATTTCACTAGAGGGATTCCAAGGCAGATTTGAGCAAGCAGAAGAAATAATCTGTGAACCTGAAGATAAGACAATGGAAATTATCAAGTGTGAGGAACAGAAAGTTAAAACACTGAATAAAAGAGAACACAGCCTAAGGGAAAACATATGCAGTGTGGATGCTGAGAAGGAGAAGACAGAAATAAAGAGATAGAATATTTTACATAATAATGGCTGAAAGCCTCCCAAACTGAATGAAAGATATGAATATAAACATCCAGGAGGCTCAACAAACTCCAAGGAAAATGAACTCAAACACACACATTATAATCAAACTTTAGAAAGATAAAGAGAGTATATTAAAAGCATTAAGACAAAAGTGACTTATCACATACAAGTGATTGTCAATGAGATGATCAATAGATTTCTAATCAGAAATTTTGGAGGCCAGAAGGCAGTGGGCTAATATATTCAAAATGCTAAAAGAAAAAAAAGAGCAACAAAAAATTCTATGTCTGGCAACACTGTATTTCAAAAGTGAGGGCAAAATTAAGACATTCCCAGATAAACAAAAGCTAAGGTAGGTCGTTACCACTAGACCTATACTGACAGAAATATTCAAAGGAGCTCTCCAGAAAAAACGAAAGGATACCAGATAGTAACTCAAAGGTGTATGGAAAAATAAAGATTTTAATAGAGGTAAATGCATATGAAATTATAAAGCTAGTATAATAGTAATGCTTTCTCTTTTTTTTGAATGTAAATATTTTTTTATTTTATAGTGCTTAACCTATTTTTTTAATTTTATTATGTTATGTTAATCACCATACATTACATCATTAGTTTTTGATATAGTGTTCCATGATTCATTGTTTGCATATAACACCCAGTGCTCCATTCAATATGTGCCCTCTTTAATACCCATCACCAGGCTAACCCATCCCCCCACCCCCCTCCCCTCTAGAACCCTCAGTTTGTTTCTCAGAGTCCATAGTCTCTCATGGTTCATCTCCCTCTCCGATTCCCCCCCTTCATTTTACCTTTCCTACTATCTTCTCTTTTTTTAATATATAATGTATTATTTGTTTCGGAGGTACAGGTTTGTGATTCAACAGTCTTACACAATTCACCATGCTCACCATAGCACATACCCTCCCCAATGTCTATCACCCAGCCACCCCATCCCTCCCACCCCCCACCACTCCAACAACCCTCAGTTTGTTTCCTGAGATTAAGAATTCCTCATATCAGTGACATCATATGATACACGTCTTTCTCTGATTGACTTATTTCGCTCAGCATAATACCCTCCAGTTCCAGCCACATCATTGCAAATGGCAAGATCTCATTCCTTTTGATGGCTGCATAATATTCCATTGTATATATATACACCACATCTTCTTTATCCATTCATCTGTCGATGGACACCTTGGCTCTTTCCATAGTTTGGCCATTGTGGACATTGCTGCTATAAATATCAGGGTGCACATACCCTTTCGGATCACTACACTTGTATCTTTGGGGTAAATACCCAGTAGTGCAATTGCTGGATCATATGGTAGCTCTATTTTCAACTTTTGGAGGAACCTCCATATTGTTTTCCAGAGCGGCTGCACCAGCTTGCATTCCCACCAACAGTGTAGGACGGTTCCCCTTTCTCCGCATCCCTGCCAACATCTGTTGTTTCCTGACTTGTTATTTTAGCCATTCTGACTGGTGTGAGGTGGTATCTCATTGAGGTTTTGATTTGGATTTCCCTGAAGCCGAGCGATGTTGAACACTTTTTCATGTGTCTGCTGGCCATTTGGATGTCTTCTTTGGAAAAATGTCTGTTCATGTCTTCTGCCCATTTCTTGATTGGATTATTTGTTCTTTGGGTGTTGAGTTTGATAAGTTCTTTATAGATTTTGGATACTAGCCCTTTATCTGATATGTCATTTGCAAATATCTTCTCCCATTCTGTTGGTTGTCTTTTGGTTTTGTTGACTGTTTCTTTATGCTACCTAGAGCAATCTACACATTTAATGTAATCCCTATCAAAATACCATCAACTTTTTTCAAAGAAATGGAACAAATAATCCTAAAATTTGTATGGAACCAGAAAAGACCCCGAATAGCCAGAGGAATGTTGAAAAAGAAAAGCAAAGCTGGTGGCATCACAATTCCGGACTTCAAGCTCTATTACAAAGCTGTCATCATCAAGACAGTATGGTACTGGCACAAAAACAGACACATAGATCAATGGAACAGAATAGAGATCCCAGAAATAGACCCTCAACTCTATGGTCAACTAATCTTAGACAAAGCAGGAAAGAATGTCCAATGGAAAAAAGACAGTCATTTCAACAAATGGTGTTGGGAAAATTGGACAGCTACATGCAGAAGAATGAAACTGGACCATTTCCTTACACCACACACAAAAATAGACTCAAAATGGTTAAAAGACCTAAATGTGAGACAGGAGTCCATCAAAATCCTAAAGGAGAACACAGGCAGCAACCTCTTCGACCTCAGCCACAGCAACTTCTTCCTAGAAACATCGCCAAAGGCAAGGGAAGCAAGGGCAAAAATGAACTATTGGGACTTCATCAAAATAGCAATGCTTTCTAACTGCACTTGTGGTTTCTACATGATTTATGAAACTAGTACATTTTTAAAAATTTTTTATTGTTATGTTAATCACCATACATTACATCATTAGTTTTTGATGTAGTGTTCCATGATTCATTGTTTGTGCATAACACCCAGTGCTCCATGCAGAATGTGCCCTCTCTAATACCTATCACCAGGCTAACCCATCCTCCCACCCCCCTCCCCTCTAGAACCCTCAGTTTGTTTTTCAGAGTCCATCATCTCTCATGGTTCGTCTCCCCCTCCGATTTCCCCCCTTCATTCCTCCCCTCCTGCTATCTTCTTTTTTTTTTCTTAACATATATTGCATTATTTGTTTCAGAGGTACAGATCTGTGATTCAACAGTCTTGCACAATTCACAGCACTCACGATAGCACATACCCTCCCCAATGTCTATCACCCAGCCACCCCATCCCTCCCACCCCCCACCACTCCAGCAACCCTCAGTTTGTTTCCTGAGATTAAGAATTCCTCATATCAGTGAGGTCATATGATACATGTCTTTCTCTGATTGACTTATTTCGCTCAGCGTAACACCCTCCAGTTCCATCCGCGTCATTGCAAATGGCAAGATCTCATTCCTTTTGATGGCTGCATAATATTCTATTGTATATATATACCACATCTTTTTATCCATTCATCTGTCGATGGACATCTTGGCTCTTTCCACAGTTTGGCTATTGTGGATATTGCTGCTATAAACATCGGGGTGTATGTACCCCTTCGGATCCCTACATTTGTATCTTTGGGGTAAATACCCAGTAGTGCAATTGCTGGATCATATGGTAGCTCTATTGAAACTAGTACATTTTTAAAAGCCAAGTATTAGTTTAAAAACAAGTCTTAGATAAACTGTAACTCCAATCAAGTTTTCTCTGTAATTTAATATATTAATGCATTTAAATTAATGCTAGTTTATGACTGGGGGCATACAATGTAAAAAAATGTAATTTTGTGATATCAACAATTCAAGAGGGTTGGAATGAGCCAAACATTATAGGAAGAGAATTTTTGAATGTTATTAAACTGGTAAAAATTAAAATGTGAGTGACATATATTTATCATGTTAAATTAAATCCCCATGGTAACACACATAAAAAATAGCTATAGAATATACACAAAAGAAAATGACAAAGGAACTTAAACATTTCATAACAAAGAATCAACTAAGCATAAAAGAAACAGTAATACAGAAAGTAAGGGACAAAAAAGCTCTAAGACATTTAAAAATAGCAAAAGGACACACATAAGTTTCTCCTTATCAGTAATTACATTCAATGTACATGGACTAAATTCTCCAATGAAAAGACAGATATTGGCAGAATGGATAAAAATACAAGAACCAATTGTAATAGCCTTGTATGGTGACAGATGGAAGCTACACTTGTGGTGAGCACATCATAACATGTACAGTTGGAAAATCACTATCTCTCACAGCTGAAACTAATGTAACATTGTGTATCAGCTGTACTTCAATAAAAAGTAATACTTTAAAAAATTAAAAATAAAATGGGATTAACAATGGGGAAAGAGGGTGTGGGGTGTATGGGAGCTTCCTGTACTATCTTTGTAACTTTTCTGTAAATTTACAATTATTCCAAAATAACGAAATGTATTAAAAAAAAAATACAAAAACAAGAAGCTCACACACACACAAAGAAAAATATGATCCAACTATATATACTGTCTACAAGAGACTCACTTTAGATCCAATGACACAGACAGAAAGGCAAATGATGGGAAAAGATATTCCAAGCAAGGAATAAGCAAAAGAAAGCAGAAGTAGATGAGCAAATGCCAAACATAATCGATTTTAAATCAAATAAGATTGCAAGAGACAAAGGACATTATATATTAATAAAGACTCAATATGGCAAGAAGATATAACTATTATAAATTCATATGCACCTAATGAGAGACCATCAAAATAGCTAAAGCAAAAGCGGCAGAATAGAGAGAGAAACAGACACTTCTATGTAATCACTGGACATTTCAACATCCACTCTCAATAATGGATAGAAAACCAGAAAGAAGATCAGTAAGGAAATAGAAGACTTACACACATTGATCCACTAGATGTAGCAGACATATACAAAACACTCTACCGAACAACAGCATACACATTCTTCCAAGGGTACACGGGACATTTTTCAGCAGAGTCCATTGTTCAGCCACAAATAAGTCTCAACAGATGTTAAAACATACTTATCACAGGCTATCTGACCACACCAGGATAAAGTTAGAAATCAACAACAGACAGAAAACCGGAAAATTCACAAATTATGGAAATTAAACAACATCCTTTTAAATAACCCATGTATCAAAAAGAAATCACAAGGGAAATCATAAAATACATAGAGACAAATAAAAATGAGTATACAACATACCAAAACTTATGTTATGCGCCAAAAGAAGGAGTTAAAAGGAAATTTACAGCTTTCAATGCCTATAATAAAAAGGAAGTTACCAAATCAATAACCTATTCTGCCACCTTAAGACACTGGGGAAGAAAGTGCACTAAACCTAAAACAGAAGGTAGAATTAACAAAGATTAGAGGGAAACTAATAAAATTGGAAATAGAAAACCAACAGGAATCAATGAAAGCAGAGCCAGTTCTTTGAAACTTTGAAACAGATCAAGAAAATTTACAAACAAGAAAGATACAAATTATTAGGACCAGAAAGGAAAGAAGGAACACCACTAATGACCACACGGAAATGAAAAGGACTTAGGAGAATTCTATGAACTTTAGATGGCAATCAATTAGACAATGGATGATATGGACAAATTCTTAGAAAGACAGAAACTACCAAAGTTCACTTAAAGAAGAAAAAGACATTCCAAAGAGACCTATAAAGAGGAAAGGTTGTTCCATTTGGGTAAAGAGCACAGAATCTCTTGCCATATAGATATCCAAAATATAAATGAAGGTTACACATGTGTCTCCACACACCAAAGGCACAATACACAGCCTCAAGCAAGACTCCTATCTTCTACAGATTTTCAGACATTACTGATCATGACCAAGGCACTGATTGCCTTCTCTACATGCAAACACTAGTCTTTTAAACAAGACATTCAGTGAAATATTCAACTCCCTCACCAGCCTCAGGCAGCAGGTCTCATAAAATGCCATAATGACTTACTTATACAGGTTCAAACTGAAATAAATGAAACACAGAACGTTCTAGGCATCAGTCAAACATGAAGGGAAACGGCCATTCCAGCCCCAAGACTGACCACCATAAAAGCCCAAATGCATCCTCCTTTTCCTGCTCTCTCAGTGTATGTTTGGACCAGATTGAGACTTGCTTTACTCTCTCCGTGAAGCGTGATTATATTATTAATAAACCATTGTGGCTTTTTTTAAAGATTTTATTTTGAAGTAATCTCTACACCCAAAGTGGGGCTGGAACCCACAAAGCTCAGATGGAGAGTCGAGCTGTTGAATGAGCCAGCCAGGTGCCCCTAATAAACCATTTTATAACCTTTTTGTGTGTATAAAAGGCCATAAGCCTCAACATCCAAACCTAACTTTGGGGTGGGTGGAGACTGTCTCTCGGAGTGGCTAAAACAATTTAGGAAGAAACAGTACTAATTCCAACCAAACTCTTCCGGAAAATTGAAAGAGGAACATTACCTAATTATTCTATCAGGAAAGTATTGCACTGTTTAACATTGCCAGAAAAAAAGAAAAGAAAAGAAAAGAAAGAAAAGAAAAGAAAAGAAAATTATATAATGATGGCCCACGTGGACACAAAAATAAAATTTTAAACCAAAATTTAAGCAAACTAGGGGCTCCTGGATGGCTGTCAGTTAAGCGTCTGCCTTCAGCTCAGGTCGTGATCTTAGGGTCCTGGGATCCAGCCCTGCATCAGACTTCTTTCTCAGTGGGGAGTCTTCTTCTCTCTCCCTCTCCCTCTGCCACCACCCCCCCCCCCGCTTATTATCTCTCACTCTTGCTCTCTCTCAAAAAATCTTTTAAAAAATATTTAAGCAAACTACGTCTAAAATTACATAAAAGTGAAAATACATCTTGACCAATTGGTATTGTTCCCACAATACAAGTTTAGTTTAACATTTGAAAATCAATTAGTGCCATTCATTATTTTGACAAAATAAGTAAAAAAAAAAAATCATATATTCTTACTAATACATGTAGCAAAAGCATGAAATGACACTTCAACAAATTAAAAATTGTGCTCTTCAAAAGACACTGGTAAGAGTGAAAAGATAAGTCATGGACTGGGAAAAAATATTTGCAGATTTATACCTGATAAAATACTTATATCCAAAATATATGTCAAGAACTCTGAAGACTCTAGAATAAGAAAAAAATGGCCCAATTTAAAAATGGGCAAAATTTGGGAAACACTTCATCTGTGAAGATATATGGCTGACAAATAAGCACATGAAAAAAATGTGTAGCATCATTAGTAATAAAGGAAATGCATATAAAAACCACCATGAAATACACCCACACAACAATGGCTAAAACTAAAAAGACTAACCACACCAAGTATTGACAAGGATGTGGTGTGCATGGAACTTGCAGGCACTTCTGGTGAGAATGTAGAATGTTACAGCCTCCTGGGAAAGTGTGTGGCCATTTCTTAAAAACTTAAACATATACTGAAACTATGGTTCAGCCACTATACTCCTACCAATTAATTTGCAGAAAAGATAGTACATAGTCATACAAAAGCTTGTACACAACTCTTCAGAGCAGGTTTATTTGTAATAGCTCAAAACAGGAGACAATCCTTTTTTTTTTTTTTTTTTTTTTTTTTTACAGGAGACAATCCTAATGCCCATCAACAAGCAAATAAATAAACACATTGTGGTAATTCATGCATAGAACACTATTCAGCAATAAAAGGGAATGAACTATGCATATACACGCTATATAGGAAACTCAAAATATTTTTTGCTGATGGACCCCTGGAATGCTCAGTCAGTTAAGCATCTGTCTTTGGCTCAGGTTCATCATCCCAGGGTCCTGGAATGGAGCCCCACATCTGGCTCCCTGCTCAGCAGGGAGCCTACTTTTCCCTCTCTCCCTCTTCCTCAGTCCCTCCCCCACCTTGTGCTCTCTCTCTCTTATATATGAGCTCTCGCTCTCTCTCAAATAAATAAAAACTTTAAAAGAAAAATAAATTTTAAAAATTCAAAAATATATATTTTTTGCTGAGCATAATAAACCAAAATAACGGTACATGATTGTGATCTCATTTATATAAAATCTATGTGATACACTCTAACACATGGTGACATATTAAGGATTGACTGGCAGTGGGGGATAGAAAGGTGGGAGGGCCTGGAGGAGAGATTGCAAAAGGACATTAGAAATCTTCTGGTGGAGGAACAAATATATTTGTTATCTTGATTATGTTGATGGTTTCACAGGTATACACACACACGTGTGTGTGTGTGTGTGTGTGTGTGTGTATACATATATATATATCAGCATATGTATATGTCCAAATGTATCAACATGTATATTTTAAATGTATGCAGTTTATTATATGCCAATATTACTTAAATACGAAGATTTAAATAATGAAGATAAGGAACTTCAGTCTGTGGCACAAGAAGGCCACAGGACCATATTGAAATTCCTGCTTTAAACAACTAAATAAAACCAGACCCAATACATGTTAAAATGGTTTTTAGACATGGCACCCCAGGTAGCACACAACATTCATGGATGGCTGGAGAAAACGTCCAGGATACAGCTCATGGAGGAGAAACCCAGATGTGGCCTGGCCATCTCCCTGAGGGAGCACTTCAGATTTGGGGGAGGTCATGGCAGCTAGAATTCACAGGGCAGAATACCAGAATACCACCAGAGAGCTGTAGGGAGAGAAAGCTCTGGGGTTGGGGTCTTCCTGAGAACAGTCAATGCAAACATGGCAGGAAACTACCCAAGGCGCCATAAAGAATAAACAGAACAAAACCCAGAGGTTATACCGAGCCTCTTTTCAAGCCACTACTCAGCCTTGACAGTTAATGAAGATCTAAAGGAAAGCTCCCTGATCAGCTAGATAAAGGTGCATTTTGATGTAAGTCCTGTAACTTTCTCTCAATAGGTTCTAAAATTCAGAGGGAAAGGTGGTTGTAATTTATGAAACTCTATAAACCCCAGTAATAAGCTTTGACCTGGGGTCGCCTGGGTGTCTCAGTTGGTTAAGCGTCCAACTGTTGGTTTCGGCTCAGGTCATGATCTCAAGTTCCTGAGATGAAGCCAGGCATCAGCTCCATGCTCAGCAGAGTCAGCTTGGGATTCTCTCCCTCCCCCTCTGCATCTCCCCTTCACTCGCTCTCTCTCACTCTTTCTCTCTCAAATAAATAAATAAATTTCTTCTTTAAAAAAGGAGAGAAAGAAAGAAATTGACCTCACCCTGATAACAGCAGACTAAGATACGGGGTTTTTTAACTCCCAGGGCTAAGGTGAGCACTACTTGATAGATTATCTGAGGAGCCCATGAGTCCAATCAAAGCCTGAATTCCAACACAAGGGCTTCCTAATGTAGCTGCTGATTTGCTCTCCTACCTCCATACCCAACAAAAGCAGAAATAACTGGCTGAAAGGGGTAGAACTATCTAGTCCCAATAATGTACCTCTAGGCAAAACTTTGCTTCAGTGTTTGTAGGCAAGCCTCTGAATCAATGATGTAACTGCACAGATCCCCCAAAACAAAGAAGACTTGTCACTTGGAGAATGTCTCCCTGGTAGATGGAGAGGTAGAGCAAGCTCTCTTAGGAAAAGGAAGAGTCAGAACTGCAGACATTTAAGTCTGCTGTAGGGTGGCATCTTATACCTGTGATTTCAATTACTTATTGAAATAATCTTACAACTCAGTATTAGAAACTGAGGTTACTTCAGTATTTCTGAAGTCATTTATTCATTAAAGTTGTAAATAAAAACCCTAAGGAGATTATCCAAGAGATATTTAATACAGGTTTAAAAGTTTCGATACTAAATGTTGAATCAGGTCAACAAAAATAATCCAATCACATGTTTCCTTATTTGCAGACCTCTACCAAAGTCTACTGCTGAAGAGAAAAATAAATAATCCATTTCAAAACCTCAGAAATTCCCAGTGAACGGTAAATATTGCAAGAAATTCTGGACTATTAAAACTTGGAACCAAGAATAAAACTAAGGGAATCCATGGGTAACTTGGATGGTTTGTAGTTTGAGTGTGGGTATGTGTTAAAGTGGTAGAGGGTCTCAAGCTTTCAGCAGTTCCTCAATCCCTGGGAACCACCAAAATGAAATGATGTGGACTACAATTACCATGGTTGGCAGTCAAAGCAAATGCATAATCAGACTGATAAGGGAGATACAAAGGGATGTGTACAGAAAGGATATCTAGTGTGAACCTGATCTAGAGGTTGATTAAACAGCAACAGAGCCTGAAGTTCATCTTCAGAATTTCATAATTGCTCAGACTTGTTTTTCATCAAAAGTGATTAATTTTGGATTTTTTTTTTAATTAAAACTTCAGCAATTCTGAATGAGAAACCCAGCGCTTTGAGTTCTCTGTGTCCTTATCTGTCAACCGAGAAGACTTGACAAGATTGATGAGCTTCATCTTAGCTACAAACTTTTTGGATTTTTTTAAATTTAAATTCAGTTAGCCAAAATATAATACATCATTAGTTTTTGATATAATATTCATTGATTCAGTAGTTGTGTATAACACCTTACATCAGTTAGAATGGCTAAAATTAACAAGACAGGGAACAACAAATGTTGGCAAGGATGTGGAGAAAGGGAAACCCTCTTATGTTGTTGGTGGGAATGCAAGCTGGTGCAGCCACTCTGGAAAACAGTATGGAGGTTCCTCAAGAAGTTAAAAATAGAGCTACCGTATGACTCAGCAATTGCACTGCTGGGTATTTACCCCAAGGACTCGAGAACTTCTGACATCACTATGCACAAGTCATGGGCTGCCAGTGACGCCTCAAGAATATAGGGTCATCTCACTGATAGATTCTGATCCTAGGACATGATTAAAAGAGATCTTTTTAAAAAGCTTTCTTAAAGTTCAGGTCTCATAACAGGAGTAGAAAGTAACCTATGAAACAGGAAGAACAGCTCTCCTTACATAACAGAAGCTATAAATATGGCTGAACACTTCTGTTCAACACAATTAAAGGCACACCACAGAGCAGTAGTTATCAAAATGATTGATAATGATATGTAGAGTTTTGCCTAAATGAAGTGACACCTAGCTGAGGGGGTAAAACATGGAGTTACGGCATGTGAAGGCCAGGTCTACAGATCCTAATATGATATCCAGCAGGTAACATAAACATACACCCACACATTTTTCCCCTTAATTCAATATAGCTAGATTCAAACAGATTTTATGCTAAGCAGAGCTATACAGAAGACATTGTCTCTCTGGGATAGAAGAATTCAATGATGACAAAAACAAAAAAAACAAACAAAAAAACAAAACAAAAAAACATACCTGGGATTAAAAATTCTTCTCCATAAAGAAGCATACTGACATTATGACCATGATCTTGAAGAATCTGAGATACCCGGTCCAGCAGTAGATAATGGCTTCCACCTAGGAAAAATACGAAATTTCATTTTGTAAAGATGAGAGCAGAGGGTCTGAAATTGATGTGGTGGATAGATGAATCCAAGGTAAGAGGGCAGAGAGTGGACGGTGAACAGAGGAAAATGAGTTTCTTCAGTTCCTCTGTCTCACTTTGGGTAAGCAGCAGCCAAGACACCTACACAGTGTCTGCCCAAATCTTAACCTGTGGAAGTCCTCCATCAAGATTTCCTTTTGTGACTCATGGTCTCCATGTCAGTGTGACAAGTTTTTCTTCTTAGGCCTTAGGAGTTCCTGATCCTAGGTACATACTGATTTTAGCCAGCCCTTATGGGGACAGAGTGGAAATTAGGCACAGTACTGTGTATGGGAGTGGGAAGGGTTCTTATTGGTCAGAGCTCTCTATGGAATCCTTCCCTTTGGAAATTTATGCTAGAGTCAGACAGGAACTGGGAACTTGAATATCAGTCCAAGAAATGGCCATTGGAGCAGAAGGAGGTAGACCCACCACTTAGAATCAAAATCTTTGAGATTCAAAAATATTTGGCAGGATGTTTCTGGTTGGAGCTTGAAAATTGCTGAACATGAAATTAAGGCATTCAGGATAACTGTGGGCCCTTGGGAGGAACTACAGGATCCTGCACATGATAGACCGGGGTAACACCCATCCTAAGATTCCTGAGATTCTAATGAAAGAGAAGCT
Source organism: Halichoerus grypus (assembly GCF_964656455.1). Taxonomy (NCBI): domain Eukaryota; kingdom Metazoa; phylum Chordata; class Mammalia; order Carnivora; family Phocidae; genus Halichoerus; species Halichoerus grypus. The sequence continues at coordinate 27,908,331 of NC_135713.1, forward strand.
TGATCCTCTGGGAGGTACCGGTTCTATCACTGCAATGACTGTGTTAAGACCATAAGCCATAATGGGGATTTTTGTTGAATCTATGGGGTCAGCAGCAGAGAAAGTCAAAGTAGGAGGAAAGCAATAGAATTTGCCCACGTGGGAAGTGGGGATTATTTGGAAGATGAAGATCTCATGATGATTGGGTTGGCATAGAGGGATGTCGGACTACAGTAATAGTGTGTATTTGTGGAAATTAGTTTTTTATATCTATACTTGTCTTGCCTGAGGTAACACCAGTTATATAAAACACAAACCCCTACTGCCTCATACTGCCTTCTCTGGCTCACATTAAATCCGTGGAAGAAATGGATACAAGGGAGAAGCCATCCCACAGAGGCAGCCATTACTGAGAGTCTTGGTGAGCCCAATGCATTCTGGGCCAGAGACGGGGCTTCCAGCGCTTCTAAACCACACCTGCTCCCTCCCAGAATCCAGAGGACACGTATTTTTGAGCAGTGAGGAAGCTCTTTTTTTCTGCTACCTCTATCATTAAAAACTAGATTTAAAATAGAAAACAGAGTTTTTTAAATACTGATTTTTAAGAATTCCCTACTGTGAAGAGTAGAGATTGGAGAAGAGGACAGGTTTGAGGTAAGAAACAGTAAGTCTGAGTGTGTCCGTCAGGGAGGTCTGATGTGCTCCTGCAAAAGGCTCCTAATTTCCCTGACCCTCAGGTTCCATGTCAGGAAATAAAAGGGGGATGCCTACACTTATTGCCCAATTAGATGAAATTTGTGGTTTCTTCCAGCTCTAGGATCCTCAGATTCAGAGGGATCTAAAAGTGATCCCGAGAGCCCCCTATCCTTTCACAATGGATCCAAAAAATTCATGGGGAAAATCCATCCTATGGTGACTCATTATCCTAATAAATGTTCCTGTTTCCCTTTGGGGAAAAGTAGGGGGACAAAACTTAGTTGACAAAACCAACTGCTTCACTGTCCTTCAAAACCTTCCAGCAGCAAGGGTAAAAGAGAGGGGGCTCTCAAGAACTTGATTGTTGTCCTGGGGCCCCTTCCTCTGCCCCATCAGTCCTCCAGGTATCCTATTAATGACACATTTTCAGTCTGTGCTGCCTCCTCCAGCTCTGAGCCCCCGTCCTTGGCCTCCAGGAGCCCAAAACTGACCTCAACTTCCACTTTCTACTGGCATCTATTCTGCACTCCAGATTTTTAGGGTGTGCCTCTGAAAGTATCCTCCATTGGAGTAGATGACTTAAGGTCTCCAAGTCAGCACTGGATCTAAATTCTGGCCCAAGCTATGTACAATGGGAAGCACTTCCAGAGCAGATAAAATGAGAGGAAAGGACACCACTGATTTTTCCACAACTAACTTCTCCACCACCAGCAGGAGGGACCCCACTCTGCCACTCCAGGCCCACTCTCTCTTCTCCCTCCTCTAACCTGGGACCCAAGCCCTGTATGGAAAACCACATAGAATGACCATCTGACCCATGGGTGTGTGCCTGAGTCCTGGAGCAGGTGCCTGGGATGCAGCTGTCTCTGATTCTCCTGCCGAGCACTCACCCAGTGAGGAGACAGTCAGAATTTTGGTGGTCTCTGAGAGCAGGAACCCCAGCAGAAGGAAGCCTGCTAGCAACAACATTCTCTTCCCCACCATGCTAGCTCCTGTACCAGCTGTGTCGCCCAGGCCTGTGCCCAGAGCCCTGTGTCCTGAGCCCTGCACAGTGACCTGTGGGCTCTGGGGACACGTGCTTCACTGGCAGCCAAGGAAATGTGCTGGCAGGCAGCTGTGAAGAGGAGAGGGGTGGATCCTTCCTGTCTTCTCTTCTGTTTGTCACTTCTGGCCCTTCTGCTCCTCCTCCCAGGGTGCTTGCTCCACTGGCTAATTTGTCCTCACCCTTCCTAACCCCGGACATCGGGAAGGAGGGGTTAGTGAGCTCTCCTTAACCCCTCTCTGCCCCTGATATCACCACAGTCTCCATAGAGAAGATTCTCTGAACCAGGAATGGTAGGGACCTTAGGAAGTCACTTCCAAGATAGTTCCACCCCCAGGTGACTCAGTTCAATCTCCATTTTAGGGAACTTTTTATGAATTTTCCACTTTCTAACTGCTCTACTGACCTCATTGTGACATCCCCATGCTCCATTTCTCCAGGTACCTGCTTAAAATCTTTGCTAGTATTCCAATCTCAAGATCCCACAAGCTGATTCTCAAAAGAAAATTACCTACATTTATTGCTCAGAGAATTTCTTTGGATACTAACTATTGGTAACAAGTCCTAGTGTCTCCTAAGTGTTGAGCCCCCCCTAGAGAGCCAGGTCTTGACCTGAAGCACTGAACCCTCTAAAGGCCACTCTGTAATTCTGAATGGGCATCACAAAATAGGACTGGGCAGTAGGAACCAAGAAATTCTAGTCTTATAAATGTTTGAACTTATTCATTAGAAAGGTTGTAAAACTCTCCCAACATTATTCCAGTTTTCCCTTATACTATGTGATTGCATTCATGTGCATTCACAATTATCATCTGTTCAGGTATTCTATCTTCCCAGTGAGAAAATTAATCTGCATTAGGAAGGCACCATTTAATATTGATGCGATCACATTACTTTGTCTACAAACCTTATTCCAATCCCTCCAATTGTCTGATTAATATCCTCTGTTGTGATATGAATTTGCTGGTGCAGGAGCCAATCCAGGATCACACATTGCATGGAGTTATCAGGTCTATTCATCTCCTTTAGTGAGGATTGGTTCTCAGCCCTTGTCTTTCATGTCATTGATATGACTGTTTATTTTGAATGATGGATCCCAAGTTGGGTTTGCCTGATGTTTCTCATTATACTTCAGGTTACTAGGGAGTTTGGTGGGAATACCACAAAGGTGGTGTTGATTTCATCCAGTGAATCACAATGGGAAGTACATGATGTCAGATGGTCCTGTCATTAGAGATGATAACTCTATCCCTTGTTTAAGGTGGTGTTCACCAAGATTCTCCACTGTAAAGTTGCTATTTTTTGCCCTATAATTAGGAAGTAAGACATGGGGAGACATTTTGAAGCTGTGTAAATATTTTGTTCCTACCAAATTTCACTCACTCATTTTATCATCTTTTATACTTCTTACCTGAAGCAGTTATTACTGTCATGGTGGCCAATTAGTGATTTTAACTGCATTTTTCTTTCTTTTTTTCATGTTGCCTTGTATTGTTACAAAAACCTTTCCTTTGCCCCATCTATCTAGTTATCAATCCATCCATCCATCAATCAATCTATATACCTATCATCCATCTGTATCAATTTGTTATCATTATTTATTCATCGATTTATATTTATTCAGTGGTCTATCATCTCTTACTCTCATCATGTATCAGGTTACTCCTGCTTAACCTCAACCATTTTGGAACTTTTTCTTTATTTCTTGCACACAATTTCCGGACTCCTCTTGTACTTTTCTTGTCTCTGTCTTAAAATCTTCCATTTCTCAAAGAGACCTTTTAGTAAGAAATGGTATTTAGAAACCTGGATGTGGTTGACAGAAGTGCTCATTGCTAATTTAGCTCCACTGTTTATAAATGCTTCTCAGTGGACAGAGTTATTAAATAGATATGTATATGGATATAAGTATTACAGATGTACATTGCCATATTTGTATTTGTGAAAAATTGTGAATTCATGCTGATACCTTCCATTCCAATACACCACCACAGAGGTGATTTTAAGGCTCCCCATTTCCACATTAGTAAATTCCCCTTCTAAGATTAAGAAATCTCCTTTCAACATCTTTGGTATATTTACTCATTTGCTCAATCGTACTATGCACTGAAAAAAGGTTACCATATACTCATCCACCAACTGTGAATATCAGCCCTACCCAACAAACTACTCAAAAAATAGTCTTCTCAAAAAATAGACTTTTTGCGGTTCTTTTTTTCTTTAGACTGACAAGACAGATATTCAAAGCAATATGTTCAAAATGCAGTTGTGTTCACTGATGTTTTTTAGTACACTGCAATTATGTTACAACATTTGAAAACATTTTGGGGGCGCCTGGGTGACTCAGTTGGTTAAGCATCTGCCTTCAGCTCAGTTCATTATCTCAGCATCCTGTGATCAAGCAGGCATCAGGCTTCCTGCTCATCAGGGAGTCTGCTTCTCTCTCTCTCTCTCTCTCCCTCTGCCCCTCCCCACCGTTCATTCTCTCTCTCAAATAAATAAATCTTTAAAAAGAAAGAAAGAAACATTTTGAGTTCTCTTCTTTCTGTTTGTATTCCATTTTAGAGTTTTCTTCTCCATTATTTTTGTTTTAAATATAATTTTTTATGTAAAATACTAACATGCTTTGGAAAACCAAACTATGTAAATACAGAAATCCATAGGCCTTCATTTGTTTCCCTGACCTTCATGTTATTCAAAAACAGCCTTATAGATAATCTATCACATTATTCTGTTTTTTCCCTCCTCTCCTTTTCTTTTGCAAAGGAATGCAGATAGATTTATATTTCTACACTCCTCCCCCCTTTCTCTTGTCTTAAACATAAAAGTTAGTTTATTATATTTATCTTTAGACTATATTCTTTCTTTTTTAAGAAGATTTTATTTATTTATTTTGACAGAGAGAGAGACAGCGAGAGAGGGAACACAAGCAGGGGGAGTGGGAGAGGGAGAAACAGGTTTCCCGCTGAGCAGGGAGTCTGATGCGGGGCTCAGTCCCAGAACTCTGGGATCATGACCTGAGCCAAAGGCAGACGCTTAACGACTGAGCCACCCAGGTGCCCCTAGACTATATTCTTTCTTACTGAGTAGATTACAATCCAGTCAACATTAGTTTAAAGTTGTTTTGTTCAGTGTAGTTTATAGCTGCCTACCGTTCCAATGTGTGCATTTACCATAGCTTCATCCCTCAATTTTAATAGTTTTTTTTAAATGTTGGGAATAGTAGTCCTGTATATGTAATGAAAGTTACATATATTTCTCTCACTATTTCATTTGTATTTTGACCCTACTTGTGGTGATTTAGCCATGCAAAAGTATTTTAATATTGTCAAATTAAATTAGGTAACTTTTCTTTGTGGCATCAGGATTTTTAAGTCGTACTTAGAAAGTCTTCCCATACACCGAAGTTATGTAGAAATTCACCTTTTTCTTTTTGCCTCAGTATGTGGTCATTTTTGTATTAAATCATGTGTTTAGAGCTCACTCTTAAATATGGTATTAGATATGGATCAAATATTGTCTTTTTTCTAAAAGATTATCCAGTATTCTCAGCACTATTTGTCCGAGCCACCATGCCATGTGCTATAACAACAAGTCCCTGACTGTTAGGGTCTTAGAGTTTCTAAATACAGACACATAAATGTTAACAAACAATTTCAAAATATTAAGAAAAATGCTTCAAAAGAGGATAGACAGTGAGCTCTGTTGCAAGTGTCAAAGTCAAGTCCAGTCACACTAATGTGAACATAAATGTAAAATAAATGTTTGGTAGGAAGGACATGTAGTTTTTTGTTCCAAGGAAAACCGAATGACATTTCTGACAGAGGACACAGCTGGGTCAAAGACACAAGGGTACAAACAACACAATGTGTTGGGGTGGGTTGGACAAAGCTTCCCTCCTTTGCCAGATTTTATCAGGATCCTCTGAATCCTCTTCTAGACTAAGATTCAACTTTGGCCAGCTGCCCTGCCCTTGGCGCACTGAGGCTGCTTTTAGCAAAGAATCTGCATCTTCCAAAGGCCCAGCATGGTGCCTTCTACAAACATAGAATCAGTCAATGTTGGCTGAATCACATTGTTGAACTGGATAAAATGCACTCATATTAAGGATATTCAAAATATGAAATCTGCCTTTCAGAAAGAGCTAGTTCCTTGAACTAAGTAGAAGTTTGCTTGAGAAAACAAGTGTTCTATTTACCTCCTTTTACATGGATAATTTGTTGACACTTAAATAACCATCTCACAGTAGCCTGTGATTAGGATGTGATAAGCCAAACAATAGAAGATTGACATGTGGGGAAATCACAACCATAGAGCATTTAGTGTAACTAGGCACACAAAGAATCAATACGTGATCGTGGCTGGTGCTAATGTAGAAACAGATAAGCAGAAGAATCACTACATTATGAAAGGAAAGATAAATGACAGATTAAACTTCATTCAGCATCTTAAAACATACCTTCAAATACATGTATTTTATATATAGTTCCTTACTGCATGTCATCTTTCATGCCCATGAAAGATCAACAAATTAAATATTTTGCCTGTGTTTATAATTTCTCAAATGTGTTATTTTAGGTTATAATTATGGAAAGACTTCGGGTCCCACTGACAAAATAAACTTGAATTAAATCTGAACTCGAACCCTTACTCTGTTCACCATTAGTCCTCTGATTCTCCAGGAAGTAACTCCTGCTGTTATACACACATATCTCCTCCTTCATCAAAACTGTACTAGCTGTACTATTTTTGAAATTATTGGGGCACCTGAGTGGCTCAGTTGGTTGAGCTTCAGACTCTTGGCTTTGGCTGAGGTCATAATCTCAGGGGCCTGGGCTGGAGCCAGCACCAGGCTCCCCACCTCAGAGGGAAGTCCTCTTGTGGATTCTCTGTCTCCCTCTGCCTCTGCTGCTCTCCCCATTCATGAGTGCACTCTCTCTCATTGTCTCTCTGGAGTAAATAAATAAATCTTAAAAAAAAGAAAGAAATTATTAAAATGTATTTGTATTTCCAATTATATTCAAATGCAGCAATGAATCATGAATACTACACTTTTAAGGACTCAGAGAAAGACACTGAGAAACACATCTCACACACAGAAATTTTAAATCAAATCAATTCTAAAGTATAATTTGTATACAAAAAAACTGCATCCATTATATAGATATAATACAAATGTTACTACATTCACCTAATGGGCATGTAGTTTTTCTCTTAGTCTGGGGTTATTATAAATAAAGCTGCTATGAACATTTGTGTACAGATTTCCAAGTGGACATAGGCTTTTATTAACTTGAGTAAATATCTAGAAGTGGAATGGCTGGGTCATGTGGCAAGTGTTTGCTGAACTGGGAAACTACAGAGCGATTTTCCTGCGTGGCTGCACCATTTTCACGCCCGACTCAGCAATGGAATGGGTGTGAGTCCCAGTAGCTCCGTCTTCCTGCTAACTATTCATATGATCAGTCTTTTTAATTTTAGTCATTCTAGTAGATGTGCTATGATACTAGGTTTTATTTTGTGGTTTTATTTTGCATTTCTCTAATGACTAACATGTCAAGTAATTTTTCATATGATTACTGGCCATTTGCATATCTTCTTTTGTGAAGTGTCTGTTCAACATTTTTTGTCCATTTTTGTAATGGTTGTAAGATTGTTTAGATATTCTAGATACAAGTTTTTTGAGAAATGTGCTACAAAATTTTCTCCTAGTTGATGTTAATTTTTGTCTTCTCATGTATGCCTTTAGAAGATTGAGTTTTTCATTTTGATAAAATCTAATATATCCACTGTTTTTCTCTATGATTTGAGCTTGTGTGATCTGAATAGTAAATCTCTGCAACCATAAGACTACAGTGACTTTCCTTTAGAAAGTTCATAGCTTCAGTGTTCACATTGAGGTCAATGATACACTTTGAGTTAATCTTTGTGTATGGTACACAGTAACAGTCAATGTCCTTTGGTGTATGTCATTAAGTAAAAATCAAAGACCATTCCAGTACAATTTGCTGAAGAGATTTTTCTTTTCCCATTGACTGGTCTTTGCATCTTCTTCATAAATCAACTGAACATGTCTGTGTGGATCTATTTCAGAGTTTTCAAGATACACTTGGAGTGGTAGCCAAAAATAAACCACAGAGGGCTTGTATTCCATGCAATGAGAGCCAACAAAGGATCGGAACCAGAGAATAATGGATCAGATGTCCATACCATCAAGGCCATGCTGACAGTCTGCCTCATGGAGAAGGTTTTGATGGAACAAGGCAGTAAGCATCAATCTGGCTCACTGGATGCCTCCGATCAAATTCCCTGGATGGGAGTGTAGCCCAAGAATCAGCAAGCACAGAGTTAACCTCACTGAGTTACAAGTGTTCAGAGAGGATGACATGGTGGGAGCAGGAACAGGAGTCATCAGCTGGAAGCTATCCCTTGGTCCCTTTGTTGGTTACGAGGGAAAAAATATTGACTATTCATTCTAATGACAACACAGAGAAAGCTTCATGTCTGCCTCTCAAGGAACTATTGCCACAGACCAATTTCAGAGATTTCATAAGAATTGCAGAAATAAAACCTGAATTACACACACACACACACACACACACAAACACACACACACACACGTGTCCTCATGGGACATGCTTGTGGCTGTAGGTGACATCATGCAGCATGAGAACTCACAGAACTCAGTAGACACCTGGCACCAGCTCTGTATTCTACCCAGAAAATCCTATCCTGACATGGGCAAGGATGGGCTTCTTTCCTCTTCTTCAGGGAGTATTTGTAGTAGCTGCTTCATCCTCCATTTGAATTATTTCAAGGTGTGGTCATAATCCCAGAATTAAGTGATCAAAAACCAGGGTGTCTCGGGCCATCCACTGTATCTACCATTTTCATCACTATGTATTAATACAGAAGATAACATACATTTGAAACTTTTAAGGAGACACTGAATTCCATGTGAAAATGCAAAAGTAAATGTGAAGACACAATCATAGGAAGGTAAAATATATTATACAAGGAAATTGCCAAAGAAGGAGCCTGGTGTCTAGTAGAGGAGAAAGAAAAATAAAAATAAGAACTTAGTTAATTTTAAAAAGAGGAGGGAGCTACAGACAATAAGATGGAGCCACTACACCAGCCCTTATAAAGAAACAAAGCAAACAAACAAAAACCCTGGTGGTTAAGGCATACTTCTGGGGTAAATTGCTAGGAACTGAATATAATTCCTAAGTGTCCACCACATACAGAGATACTCTCTGCCACAGTTGGGAGGCAGATGGGTGTTTTATCAACAAAGTCCTGGGAACTGCTGTAGACACTGGACCATGAGGCCTCAAAATTCATGCAGAGGTTCTGCACTTGAGGTCTCCATGACTAGATTTTTAAGACTGGAGATCTTGAGATGGGAACTGTGAAAAGTGAAAACCAGAGGAACAGCTGTGGCCCAAAGGCAGGCTCTGGGCCTGCCCTGCAAAGGAAGTGCTCTTCACAGGAGGGGACCCAGCAAAAGTGACCACAGAAGGAGTCCTGGGGGACCATACCTGCCTAACTGCAGGACAGAGACCAGGCTTCCTGTGCTTGGAGCTGAAGTGAAAAAGAGATACAAGAGAAGGCCCAAAATAGAAAAACTGGTCAATATCTTCTGTCATATCATAAAAAGTGAGGATGGAGAAAGGGAAGAGAGAATGAGAAGTGTTTAGGCACCCGGGATGCAAGAAGCAGGGTCCTGTGTCTAAGAACAAGAAGTGGGGAGGAAGGTGGAGCTGTCTGCTGAAGGTTTGGGTCTCAGTAAGGTATCCATTGATGAGGGGCAAATCATGAAACCATGATATAATTCATAGACACAGTAAGTACAACCAGGGTTGCCTGGAGCTTGCTGAGTTGGTAGTGGGGGCATGGATATGAGGAATTACTGTTTGATCAGCAGGGTGTTTGAGTTTGGGAGGCTGAAAACAGTTGTGGAATGGGTGGTAGTGATGTTTGCACGATAATGTTAATGTGCTCAATGCCATTGACTACACTAAATGGTTAAAATGGAAAATTTTATGTAATATATATATTGCCAGAATTTAAAATAAGAATCCCAAGAGTGCTTCATAAGAATTCTTAAACACAAGCAGAAAATAGGGAAAAGCAATTTTGTGCCACCCTCAAGTGTCAACACAGGGAAGATGCCAGGGGTGTCCTGTGCTGGGGAAAGCCTTCTATAACCTGTGGTTCCCCAAACACCCATCATGGATGCACCTCCATCAGGCCTTCTTCAGCTTCCTGGCCCCACACAGCCACCTGGCCACCACGCCCAGCAGCTTCCCACAGAGCCACAGGGTGCCCAGGGTGACCAGCAGCAGGAACAAGAAGACGTCCAGCAGGTACTGCTCATGCCACGGCTGCTGCAGGCCGTGGGGCTTGAGGTGTGCCGCACCCCCTGTCTGGAGGATGTGGTCGACCCAGCCCACCAGCCTCTGAGCAGGGGTCAGGGGGTGGGAGCGCCTGATGATGCTGGCGGCCACTGCTGCTGACTTGTACCTGTTGGCAGAGACAGAGGCAGGGTGTTACTCACGTGCTCTCAGAAGTCTTAGAGACCTCGTATCACACACACACACACACACACACACACACACACACACTTTCATCTATATGCACAAAAGACTCAGTTTCAAGGAAAAGTTGTTGGCCTGGCCTTGTCACAGTCTAGCTGGGTCCCACTGAAAAGTTCTAACTGGTCTTTCCATGCAAAGATCCATGCTTTGTGCTAAAAGAGCTAAACTATAAAAAAAGTGACTAAGCTGTAAGGACAAGTCTCTAACCAAGAACACTTATGGTACAATAAAGGAAAAAGTATATAGGTATATATGTGATGCACCATACATCTGATTCAGGATAAATGTCCTTGAGACCCTAATAAGATATTCGGTCCATCATGGTTACCACATCCTTGTGCTGGAAGGGAATTTACCTAAGAGAACCTTTTATTGACTCACTTAACAGAAATTCATCCTAACTTACTTTCTGGCAGACCCTGTGCTAGGCCCTGGGAACACAGGGGAAGCAAGAGACACATTTGGCCACCCAGAGGAGCTTACTCTCTATTTTCTAGTGTGAGGGACACACAATAAATTAAGACAGAAAGAACTGGGTTAGTTACTGATCCTGAGAAGTGTTAGGAAGGAAAAATGAATTATGATTGAAGAGGGTGGGAGGGAGGAGCACATTTAGGCCTGTCAGACAAAGACCACCTGCCCCTCTGAGGAGAGGACACTGGAGATGAGTCCAACTGTCAGGAAGGAGCTAACCCTATGAAGAGAAGGGAAGGATGTTCTAAGGAACAGCACTGACAAAGGGCCTGATGCAGGAAACAGTGTGGCATATTGGGGGACAGAAAGGAAACCTCCTGCCTCAGTGTAATTCTACTAAGCACCCCAAAATATAAGACCTCTCACAGACCCTGTGTAAGTAGGTTGGAGTCTTCACAATCCCTAAGGTAGAAAATTGTTGTCAGTAGGGGCGCCTGGGTGGCTCAGTTGGTTAAGCGACTGCCTTCGGCTCAGGTCATGATCCTGGAGTCCCGGGATCGAGTCCCGCATCGGGCTCCCTGATCGGCAGGGAGTCTGCTTCTCCCTCTGACCCTCCTCCCTCTCATGCTCTCTGTCTCTCATTCTCTCTCTCTCAAATAAATAAATAAAATCTTTAAAAAAAAAAAAAAAGAAAATTGTTGTCAGCATCAACCTAAATTGCCCAGTCTTGTTCTCAGAGGAAACAGGTCAGCTGTTAGCATCACACACATATTATTTTGTGTCCTGGAAGTTTCAACTTTTATTGCAAAAAAGTGCCACACAGTGCCCTTTGTATTTGATATCTTCATTTAGCCTAAATGACCACAAGCCCAGAGAGCTCCATACCTCTTGTCTTCTATGACTTGCTTCATCTTCAGAGCCAATGTCTCTGCCTTGATATGCTTTAACTGGATAGAGACACCAAACTTTTTGGCTTCTACTCGGACCAGGTTGTCAGGTTGGTCTCCAAGGACAGGAATCCCCACCATGGGCACACCATGTTGGATGGCCTCCATTATGCTATTCAATCCACCATGGGTGACAAAGAGACGGATGCGTGGGTGAGCTGTTGCAGATCAGGAACACAGCAGAATATTTCAGGGTAAAACTTTCAGAATACCAAGGAAAGCATCAGGGTGGAAGAAAATACCAAGGCATTTCAACGTATATTGGAGAAAATGGATTTACTGATTTCGCTCTGGACATACTCAAGGGTGAATATTTCAAGATATGAAATTCTGGCCTTGTCTCTGTACAGAAACTCCTCTAAATCAATCCATCTAAGACTCAGAACCTAGAGAAAGCTGGAGAACACAGTGCTAAGGCATATTCCTCCTCCCATCTATCCATCCATCTCTCCATCCACCCATCCTTGTCTTTCCACCCTGTCTCTCTCTTTATTTCTCTTCTCTGTTCTCTATTACTCTCTCCTAGTTTCTCCTCTGATTTTCTATCTTTGTCTCTCTCTATCTCTGTCTCTAGCTCTCCAGGTCTCACACTCTCTCCTTCACTGCCCATTCACTTCCCTCTTATCTGAAGTCTTAACACTTTCACTGACATCACATCTCATGTGTCATTCATCAAACTTACACTGTATGTGCTATCGCCTCAACTTCATAAGAAATCCTCTAAAGTAGGCAATGGTGGACCACCCAACTCAGTATTTCCAGTTTCTGTGTGTTCATCCCACTCTTATTTAGAGAAAACTAAAACAAGTGTTGATAATGAAGAGTTCATCTCAAACACTGCCTCTCAACAGAGATGTGCATCAGAATCTATTTGTGTTTCTTTGAAAATCAGAATCCTTTTCCCTATACCATGCCCTGTGAATAAATATGCAGAACCCTCCATCTTAAGTTCCCAATATGTTTGTGAGCCATAATCTGGGGATGAACCTCTGATGTATTTAGTGGTTATGGCACTAAGGGGACTCCAAAAAGTGGCACAGGACAAAAAAAAACATATTGGGGTGTAAAGAGCCCTATGTGACCAGAGAATCTGATGGACTAAAAAACCACCCAAGAGGTTACTCAGCTAGACATTCAGATATTTTGGCTCACCCTTCAAACACCATCAGCATCAATGTTGAGGAAGCATGAGTACATCGTTTGCAGGGTAGGAGAATGTACTAAAGTGTGTGGGAGTGTGCGTCTCTAACGGCACATGGCCTCACAGATACTCGGGAGGCCAGGAACAGCAGCGGCCACAAGACACCCGGTATGGGTTCTCAGAGTCTACAAGCCATCTTTGATTGTGTCTGGGCTACCTTGGTCTGTGCCAAATATGGTAAGATCAAAACAACCTGACAACAACATCATTTCTGGCTGCAGGTATCAGGACTGCAATAGAAAGGAAGAAAACATGGCAATTTTAGCCATTTGGGAAGCATAGCCTGATTTCCCAAGAACTCCAGCTGGCTGCTCCATTCCTGTCCTCTAAAGATTACCTTTAGCTACTAGCTGCCCTTTCTCATGCTGGTGGTGTTGCCCAGTGGAAACCTAAAGATACATAAATGGAAAGAGAGAAGTAGATCTGAACAGTCCTTACCCAAGAGGTCATTCTGAGGAAGCCAGTCCACAATTTTCACATTTGCTGCCAATTTGACGTCTTTGGGCCAATGAGAAGGATTACACTTCCATATCACCCCTTGAGACAGATGAGCAAAGGCACTGTTCATCTCTCTGACAACTTCCTGGGACTGACAGATGCCCACCAGGGAGCCCAGGGCCACAAGGACAAAACCAGAGTCTCCAAACTTGGCAATGAAATTCTCAAATTCCTGGAGAGAAGTAGGAAAAGAAGAAAGGAAAGCAGGTGAACAAAGCTGTTCATCAAAGCCTAGACAGCCATGAAATAAAAGTCAGCTATTTACTAAATACACCCTCCTGTCAGTGCCTAGAGCTCACTGTCTTGAAAAGTTTCTCATAGCCCCTGGAGAGCTCAGTGCCCTCTGCACTGTGCTCATATCCATTGTGTCTGGTGGCCTTGGAGTCATTTTTCTGAGACCTCAGGACACATCCTATCATATAAACACTTTCAATAATCACAAATAAATGTGAAGACAGCTGTAGGTGTCCAGTCACTACCACAATAACCCACATTGCCCTTGAGGCACTCAAAGCACACTGTAGCACCAACATCTAGATCCAGGACTTCTGTGTATAATAGTTTTATAGAAGAGGAAAGTGGAGGTGGTGGGAATTTCTTTCTTCATTGAAAACATGGTCTCAGTACCAGGGTCATCCTCATCCCTCATTCTAGGTGTGGGGAGATATGGTCATTTAGGAGGGTTCCAATGCCAGACCAGAGGTGCTAGTGCTTGAGAGAGTGCCAGTTGCTGTCCTGGTCCAGTAGGAGGCAGCATGCCTTCTGGAGGCTCAGGTAGATGCTGGGGAAATGTCTCTGTGGTGTGTCTCCTTCATATGCTTATTAGCCATCTGTCTATCTTCTTTGTTGAGGGGCGTGGTAAGGTTTTTGGCCCATTTTAAAATTTTTAACTGATTGGGTTTTTTATTGTTATTATTGAGATTTAAGAGTTCTTTGTATCTTTTGTATATATGGTTTTGTACTTGTGTGCATAAGTGTATATTTTGAATAATAGTCTTTATCAGATATGTCTATGCAAATATTTACTCTTGGTCTGTGGCTCCTCCTTTCATTCCTTTGACAGTTCTGTCCCAGAACAGAAATCTTTAAGTTCAATTTGCCCACTCTTCAACTCTATCATAGAACATGTCTTAGGTTTACCTCTAAAAACTATTCACCAAACACTAGTTCATCTATTTTCTCCTATGTCCCCTCATAGGAGTTTCATATTTTTGCATTTTACGTTTAGTTCTGTGATCCACATTGAGTTGATTTTTGTGAAGAGGTAAGATCCATTTGTTGGAAAGGCTATCTTTTTTTCATGGCATTTCTTAATGCCTTGTCAAAGATCATTTGACTAAATTAATGTGGGCCTTTGTGTACTCTCTATTCTATTACATTGATCTATTTGTCTATTATTTCGCTTACACCATACTGTCTTGATTGCTTTAGCCATATAGTACGTCATGGTGTTGACTAATGTAAGACCTCCAACTTCACCTTCAGTTCTTCATCTTCAATTCTGTGGTGGTTCTTCATGGTTTTTACCTCTCCGTGCAAATTTGAGCATCATTTTGTGAATATCCACAAAATAACTTGCTGTGATTTTCAATGGGATTGCATTGAATCTATAGATCGAATTGGAGATAATGAATATCTAGCAATATTGAGTCTTCCTATCCACAAACATGGACTTTCTCTCCGCTTATTTAGTTCTTTGATTTCTTCCATCAGTGACTTGTAGTTTTCCTCAAATAAATTTTATACGTATTTTGTTAGATTTATTCCCAAGATTTCATATTTGGTGGTGCTAATGTAAATGGTATAGTGTTTTAAATTTCACATTCCTCCTAGTCATTGCTGATATATAAGAGAAAGGATGGATTTTTTATATTGAACTTGTAACCTTTTGATATTGCTATAATTGACTATTAGTTCCAGGAATCTATTTCTTGAATTTTTCAGAGTCTTGAAATGGACCATCATGTCATCTGTGAACAAAAAAAGTTTTATCTCTTCCCTCCTAATCTACATTCCTTTTATACCTTTTTTTGTCTTATTAATTTACTAGGACCTCCAATACGATGCTGAAAAGCAGAAAGAAGGGACATATTTGCCTTGTACCTGATAAATTGTTCTTTCATTTTCTATATATGTGTCCTTCAATATAGAGAAGTTTTCAATCCTGATAAAGTCCTATTTATCTATGTTTTTCCTCTGTTACTCATGCTTTTGGTGTCACATCTACAAATTCATTGCCAAATCCAAGTCCATGCAATTTAGCCCTTTCTTTTCTTCTAAGAATTTTTTGTCTTTTAGCTCTTTATTTAGGCCATTGATCCATTTTAAGTTAATTTTGGTATGTGGTGTGAGGAAGGTTCAAACTGCATTCTCTTTCGTGTGAATGAATATCCAGTGGCCCCAGTACCATTTGCTGAAGAGACTATTCTTTCTATTGATTGCTCTTGGCACCCTTGTCAAAAATGAATTGGTTACAGTTGGATGAGTCATCCAACTCTGTTCTTTTACTTAATGTTTTGGTTATTCAGGGTCTCTTACATTTCCATGTGAATTTGAAGATTTTCCATTTCTGCAAAAAATAATAATAATAATAATAAGGCCATTCAAATGTTGATAAGGATCAGATAAACTCTGTAGATCGATTTGAGTAGTATTGCTCTCTTAACAATATTAAGTATCACAATCCATGGAGTGGAGAGGTCTTTCCATTTATTTAGGTCTTCCTTAATTTCTTTCAGCAAATTTGCAGTGTCCATGTCTTCCACCTCCTCAGTTTAATTGGATGCTGTTGTAAATAGAATAATTTATTTAATTTCATTTTCAGGTTATTTATAGTCAGTGTATGGAAATACAACTCATATTTGCATATTGATATTTTTCCCTGCAACTTTGCTGGATTCATTCATTAGATCTAATGTAAGGTGTATGAATTCTTTGAGATTTTCTATATATAGGATTATGTCATACGAAAATCAAAAAATTTCTACATTGACCATTCCAATTTGGATGCCTTTTATTTCTTTTTCTTGCCTACTTGCTTTGCCTAGGGCATATTTGAATAGCAGTGATGTGGGCATCTTAGACTACTGATCTTAGGCAGCACGATTTCAGTCTATCATAAAAAGTATGATGTTAGCTGTGAGTGTTCCATAGATATTCTTTATCATGTTCAAAAAGTACCTTTCTACTCCTAGTTTTGTGAGTGTTTTTATCATGAAAGGATGTTAGTTTTGCCAAATGTCTTTTCTGCATCTCTTGGTATGATGTGCTTTTTTATCACCTTGATTCTATTAATGTGTTATATTATGCTGATTGATTTTGTATCCTTTATCTCCTATAAAAGTTTTGACATCAGTCTATTTTGTCTGATATTAGTTAGTATGTAGCCACCCCCAGATGATTCTTAAAGAATTTCATGATCTAATACCCTAAAAATTAGTTTTTGTCAATTCTGCAAAACATTTGTTTCTTCTTTTCTCTGCATTTGTTGGCTGTCCCCAGCTGCCCGCCCCTTACCTCACTGTGCCATTCTGGCCCTACTTAACTCCATCCAGCATAACACTTTAAGAATTACCATCCCAAAGGACCACTAGAATCAGCTTTCTTCTCATTTGACATTTATAAGATCAGTGTAAATCTATAATCTAATATTGGCAAGGGCAGAGCATGATGTCATAAGAAGCTACATACTTCCAGTCCCTCAGAGAAAAAATAACAGGAGAGAAAAAGCTAAAGACTGACTCAAATAATTTTACAGGACTTGGAAAAATAGTCACTGATATACAGAAACCAACCAAATAAACACACTCAGAATGGTGAGAATTTCCATGCCATTTTTACTCTTTCTTGCCCCACAATCTTCCTGGGGTGGCATGACATGATCCTGAGGTAGCAGTGCTGGCCCTGACTTCAGCAGCAGGAGCAGAACTGAAATAATTTGCAACATTGTAGCCACTCTGTAGCCTCCCAAGTGACAAGTTTAGGCCTCACTAGACTTGAAGCTCTGACTGGAAATGGCAATATAGTTAAGATATCAGGCTGGTGGGAGTCTTGCAAGAGGGCACCATGCCATGTAAAACCTTCAGGGACATTACAGAACTTAGAATCTTGGGGGCAAGAAATTATGGGAATAAAATACAACAGAACACCTAAGGCCCGGAGCAGAATCTGGGTAAGACTCTTTGGGAATTTAAGACATTAAAATCAGCCAAGTGTACAAGAAGAATTAGGTGAATAAAAGCTTACACAAAGGTCCAGACAGGAAAAATGTTCAGAAAATACCTAAGAAGACTTAGGTATTCAGTTGTCTTCTCTGGCTGATCCAAAGTATTAAAACATTCCCCACTAATTAGTGAAGGTGTTCTATGGCAGCCTGCAAATACAAGTAGAGGTGACTGTTTTTTACAAATGCCCAAAACTCTCTACAAAAGATCACACGGCATACCAAAAAAAAAAAAGAATAAAAAGCCAAAATGTGTCTTATAAAGGGACAAAATAAATCTCCAGAAACTCTCTTTGAAGAAACAGAAGTTGGATTTACTAAACAAAGCCTTTAAAATTGACTAAATATATGCACAAAGAGCTAAAGAAAAATATGGACAAAGATCTAAAGTAAATCTGGAAGACAATATATGAACAAACAGAAATTATTTTTCAAAAAGAACAAACAAAACCAAAACAAAAAAATACAATAACTGAATTGAAAAATTCACTAGAGTAATTCAATGCAGGCCCAAACAGACAGGAGAAAGACTTAGTACACTTGAAGACGGGTCATCTAAAATATCAAGTCTAAGGAACAAAAAGGAGAAAGGACAAAAAAAGTGAATAGAGTGTAAGGGACTCGTAGGACCCCATCATGTGGATTAATATATGCATTATGGAGGTCACAGGAGAGGAGAAAGGGAAAATAGCAGAAGGATTGCTTCAAGAACATATGGCACATGACAAGATATTATATGTAGACAACCCTAAGATTCCTCACACACCAAAAACCTGTCAGAACTAATAAACAAATTTAGAAAAATAGCAAGAAACAAAATCAGCTCAAAATATCAATTGCATCACTATACATTAATAATGAACATTTCAAGGAGATTAGAAAAACAATTTCATTTACAATAGAATCAAAAAATAAAAATATACTTAGGAATAAACTTAACTAAGGAGGTGAAAGATTTTACATTGAAAACTATAAGACATTGCTGAAAGAAATTTAAAAAGGCACAAATAAATGGAAAAAGAAATCCAGGCTTCATGGATTAGAAGACTTAATACTTCAAAGAAGTCAGTACTTCCCAAGGTGATCCACAGATACCATGCCATCTCTATCAATAGTGAACAACATTTTCTTTTGGCAGAAATAAAAACCAATCCTAAATTTGATATGGAATTTCAAAAAACCTAAGTACCCAAAGCAGTGTGGAAAAAAAGAACAGGATTGGAGGTCTCACATTTCATGATGTCAAAAGTTACTACAAAGCTATAATAATCAAAATAGTGCGCTATGACAAAAAGACAGATATACAGATCAATAAAATAAAATAGGAAGTCCAGAAATATCCCCAGGTACATTTGGTCAAATAACTTTTGACAAAGGTGTCAGGCCATTCATTAGGTAAAAGACAGTCTTTTCAGCAAATGGCATTGGAAAACTGGATATCCACATGCAAAAGACTAAAATTGAACATTACATTATGCCATATACTAAATCAACTTACAATAGACTGAATATCTAAAGAAATGAGCTAATAGGATAAAACTCTTAGAAGAAAATAGAGGGAGAAATCTTCATGCCATTATATTTCGCAGTGATTTCTTAGATAAGACACCAACAGCACCCAGTCCTGCCTCATTACACTATGTCTCTCTTTTTTTATATTTCATCACGGATAACCAATCTCCTTAAAATCCTTTCATGTGGTAGCCTCTCACTTCATAATTATTGTACATGTGATCATTAAAAATGAAAATTAAAATAGCAACATAGTGAAGCATTTTTACCAGCAAGGCTAGGACTCAGGTAAGGCATAGGAAGAGCTTAGGGCTGTTCCTCAAGGAGGTTCTCAGTAACAGGATCATGTAGGACCTAACAGTACTTCCATGACCCTTACAGGAAGGGCTTCCTTAAAAGTGGGCCCTGGGATCAGCAAGATGGCAGAGCAGGAAACTCTGGACACTCCTTCCCCCTAAAAACACACCAATTTGGCAATGTTTCATGGTCAAATTCCCCTTGTAAGAAATCCAGAGACTAAATGAAAGGGTACTTCACCCCAGCCAAATGTGTAACCAGTCTCACCAAAGCCAGAGGATAGTTATGAAAACACCCTCTCACCAGAATCCTTACCCCCAGCATGTGGATATCCACATGAACAAGAATAAAATTGGATCCTCACCTTACACCATGCAAAAACTCAAAATGGATTAAAGATTTAAACATTAGACCTGAAACTGTGAAGCTCATAGAAGAAAACAGGGCAAAAACCTTTGGTATTGATCTTGGCAATGATTTCAATGATAAAACACCCAATGCACAGGCAACAGGAACAAAATAAATTCAAAAAACAAACAAACACAAGTGGGACTATATTAAACTAAAAAGTTTCTGCACAGCAAAAGAAACAGTCAACAGAGTAAAGAGACAATTTACAAATGGAAAATATAGGCAAACCATATTCCTGATAGGAGATTAGTCTCTAAAATGTATTGAAAAGGCCTACAACTCAATAGAAAAAAAAAATCTTATAACTCCATTAAAAAATAGGCTAAGAACTTGAATAGACATTTATCCAAAGACAACATACAAATGGCAAACAATATGAAAAAATGCTCAGCAACACTAGTCATCAGGGAAATGCAAATCAAAACCACAATGAGATATCACTTCACACCTGTCAGTATGGTTATTATCAAAAAATAGAAGACAAATGTTGAGGATATGGAGCAATTACAATCCTTACATACTGTTGTTGGGAATGCAAAATGCTGCAGCCATATAGTTGCTCCCACCCCTCCCTGGCCAAAAAACATAGAATGAGCATATGATCCAGCAATCCCATTTCTGTGTATATACACATGAGAATGAAAATCAGAATCTCAGAGAGATATCTGTATTCCCATGTTCACTGACGCACTATTCAAAATAGCTACGATGTTGAAAAAACCTAAATGTCCATCAAAAGATGAAAGGTTAAAGAAAATATGGTGTGTGTATATATATATATAGATATATAGATATAGATACACACTATATATTGATATATATATACATACACCATATACAATATATATATACACATCATATATATACAATAATATACAGAATATATATACACATCATATATATACAATATATATACACCTACCATATTTTGTGTGTGTGTGTGTATATATATATATAGTGTGTTTATATATATTGTATATATATGTATATGTATATTATATATTGTATATTGATATATATATCAATATTTATTGAGATATACACACACACATATTTACTAAGATATATATACACACACCATATACAATATATATATACCCACATATACAATATATATATACACACCATATATATACAATATATATAAACCCACCATATTGTGTGTGTATATATATATATATATATGCTGTGTATATATATTGTATATATATGTATATATGTATTATATATTGTATATATTGTATATTGATATGTATCAATATTCATTGAGATATATATACACACACCATATACAATATATACACACACATATATATATACACCACACACACACACACACACACACACACACACATATATATATATATACACACACAATATATATAATGTCCTCAGGGTTCATTCATTTTTTCACATATTGCAAAATTTCCTTCTTTTTAAAAGCTAAATAGTATTGCATTGTGTGTGTGTATATATATGTATTGTATATGTGTATATATATATAGTGTGTATATATATAGTATATATATATAATATATATAGTATATAATATTATATATAGTACACATATTGTATTTATTGTATATTGAATATATATATTGTATTGTGTATATATATGGTATTGTGTATATATATATGGTGTGTATATATATGTTGTATATATATTGTATATATTGAATATATTGTATAAATATTGTATTGTGTATATACTATATATATATACTGTGTATATATAATATATGTATGGTACGTATATATACAATATATATGGTGTGTATATATATATTGTACATATATATACTACACAATGCAATACTATTTAGCCTTTAAAAAGGAAATTTTGCAATATGTGAAAACATGAATGAACCCTGAGGACATTATGCTAAGTGACATAAGCCAATCACAGAAAAGCAAGTATTGCAGGATTTCACTTATATGAAGCATCTAAAATAATCAAGGTCATAGAATCAAAAGTGGGAGTTAGTTTCCAGGGGTTGGGGGAAAGGGATAACAGACAGTTACTATTCCATGGAGAGGAAGAGTTCTAAAGTTAAGTGAGATGAGTAAGATACAGAGATCTGAGGCACAACATGGTACCTACAGTCAATAATTCATATTGTACTTTCAAAAACTTGTTAAGAGGGCAGATCTCATATTAAGTGTTTTTATGAAAACAATTAAAATTTTAAATAGAATAGAAAAAATAGAATAGCAAATTAAAAATAAAATAAAATAAAAATGTATATTCTAGGTGTTTTGTTTGTCTCACCCTACTTTAATCCCAGTTCCCTCTGCCAGGGAAGCCACAAGTTCTGTCTGCACTAAAGAGCTCTGCATGAAGTCCATATTGAGAGCTAAGGTTTTACTTACCTGTGGTACTGGTTTAACAGGTCTGGACATTAAGCCTCCAATATACACAGTGTTGGGAAGCAGGGGCCGAGGAAATTCAAGGGCAAAGTCAGAGTTAACAAACCACAGCTCTGCTTTCTTTAGAAGATGAGACAAAACTGGCCTAGAACCTTCTGGGAAATGTTCCTTAATGGTGCTGTCAAATGTAGACTGGATTCGCCATTGCTTCATGGTGAAATCAAAGAGCATCAGAAAATTCTTCACTCTGCCCCAGAAGTCCATGTGGTCGGTTAGCAAGGAATTGAATACTGGAACATAAGACACAGGGTTAGGTTGTCCAAGGTCCACACTGCCAAAGGCAGTGGGAAGAATTGACACAAATGGCTTCCCAAGCTTCTCAGCAACCAGGAAAGAACAGAAGTCAAATGCTTCAACAAATACCAAGTCAAAATTCTCATTTTTTAAAGAATCCATGATATCACTTCTTAGCAAATCACTGCACTGAATCCCCAATTGTTCCATTAACTTTACAAAGTTGTCAAATGCTTCTCTGAAAAAAAAAAAAAAAATGTAAGGGCAAACATTCACTGGAGGTGTTAATTTCACAGTACATAAAGGAATTATAAGCTACAAAAAAATATCCCAGGAAAGTAAGACCATATCTGGCATCAGCCCACCTATTTTACCAGTGTCCGAAGAATAACTCTGCTCTGGTCATTCTGCCCTGGGTATTTCTGCTTCCTAAAATGTTCTCACTTCCTCCCCTCCCCTTTCACCAGCCAATCGTATCCACCCATGATCCATGCCAACTCAAGAGCCTTCCACTTTGGGAGCCATCTCTCACTGCAGCAGACCTCATTGTTCCTTGTCTACTTGACACATTCTATTAACTTTTTTCTGTATACTGACTTTTTGAGTGACTTTTCTTTCTCAACCTACCTGTGGAAGTAACTTGGTAGCAGAATCCACCAATATTGATAATATAGACCTGTTTTGTTCTTTAAATTTTGTACAGTCTACATTTGACAAATTGCCTCATACAAGGAACTTTTTGGTGGTTAAAAATTAGAACCCAAATTCTAAGCTGAACACGAGATGTACATCTTTCTAGCGTATGAGGTAAAAATTTAAAATAAAAATACAAGTCTGCTTGAAGCTTATTATTAACCTTTCCATTTCATGCTTCCTAGAGTATTTAAAGAAGTAATGCTAACATTTTATTGATACCTAATTAAGACACTGTCTATGGCACTATTCTCCTTTAATATTTTCCCGTCAGTGCCTGCAAAGAAAATGACCCTTTTTGCACAACATATGGGCAATAGATGAGAATGCTGACCAGAGGTTACAGGTGCAGGTGTTTTGGAGACCCGTGGGCCTCCTACTTGAATGAAGGACTGAGAGAATCAATGGCCCAGCCAACCTGTAACCTATACAACACTACACCATGTCAGCCCACTTAAAAAAGGCCCACAGGTGAGAGCTCCTTAGCAATATGCAGATGCCCATGAGTGCTTTAGAATTGATGTTAAGTGACAACAGATGACTAGCTGAAGTGATCCTCTATTATATTTTTAAATGATTTTACATAATGAATGACTGCTACATATTGTGGATAAATTCAAGATAAGAAGTACAAATTCCTCAAAAGTAGAGCATTAATAATATTTGAAATTAAGTTAATAAATTGAACACAATACAGGAAGGTACTGTTCTCAGTATATTGCACCATATTTAACATGTGTGTACAACCAATCTTCAAAGAAATAAAGTGAGGGAAAAGAGACAAGACATATACTTAAAAAAATTATGAATAATAATCACAAGATGATATAGACAAAGTTTAAAATGAGTATTTTAGGTAAGATCTCATAGACAAGAGAATTTTGTCTTCTAGTTTAGGTAAGGAGAAAGGCTTTATGTAAAAAGCCAGATTTTAAGGCCACCTTGATGACTGAATAAAATTTTTAAGGAAAAAAGGGAGGTGGGGTTAGGCCTGTATAATTAACCAAGCAAGGCATGAATATGTCTTCTCTCACTTATGTCAAAGATGAAGATCTTTGAGGGCACCTGGGTGGCTCAGTTGGTTAAATGACTGCCTTCGGCTCAGGTCATGATCCAAGGGTCCTGGGATCAAGTCCCACATCGAGCTCCCCCTGCTCTGTGGGGAGCCTACTTCTCCCTTTCCCTCTGCCTGCCATTCCCTCTGTTTGTGCCTCTCTCTCTCTGTCAAATAAATAAAATCTTTAAAAAAAAAAAAGATGAAGATCTTTCAATACATCCCAGGTAATGACAAAAACTCACCCACTCCATCCATCCACTGCCGCCCATCATTGATCTCCCCATCCATCTACTCATCCACTTTTCTTAAATTCACTCCAAGTATCCATGCATCCAACCATTTATTTGTGTCACTAAAATGGTAAGTCTTTCATTCAGAGAATAAAAGAAATTACCTGCCATGCAAAACTTCTGTCATAAAGAAATCAAAATAGTTCTTTAATTCTTTTTCATGTTCCTCAGATAGAAGCCAAGTGATAACTTGGTATGCATTTTCCTTCTTTTCTAAATAAAAGAAAATTTAAAACACCAATAAAAAATATGTAATTATGTCATACAACCCAGATTAATATTCGCATGATGATACCATAGTCTTTTTTATTCCAATAATTTTATATATATTTGAATATTTGCTTTTAGAGGGGTTTTTTTGCTTGCTTTTTCATTTCTTCAATCATAGGATCTGATCATTTTACTGAGAACCTTATGATAATTCATTTATTTTTATTCAATTTAAAGCCTTCAGGTAAAGGCATAGATATTCTTCATTTTACAGGTGAGAAAACAAAGATAAATGGAGTGTCAGATAATTTGTCAAGGTTGCACATATAGTAAACAGTACACTTTGCATTTAAATACAGATCTCATTTTACCCCAGTTCCCCAGTCCTTTGTCTCTTAGGGAAAAAAACATCATTTTTGTTACTTAAAAGAGATACCCGCAAAGGTTTTTCATTCTGCCAAAAATATGCCAAAAGCTAAGTTAAAAATAGTAGTCCTCTGCAGCCCTACTTAAAATCCTGGCATTTCCCCAATAACTCATGTGTAATAGAGTCTGACACGATTTTTGAGGTTGGACTGATGACAGCTTAGCAAGCTCCATCTCCCCCTTAACCCTCTGTGACATATCTTGGCAAACAGAGAAGAAAGCCTCAACATGCCATCCTTTTTGTGAGCAAGAGTTTCAAGCCAAGCAAGCCAGACCCAAGTAGGGGAATCCTCACCTCCACCCTACTCAGAAGCTTCCATAATTGGCATTTAGAGACAAAAGTATGGGTTTAGCCTTTCAGTGGCCCTGGTCACGTGTCTCACACAAACCTATTTTCTGTGTCAGCTTGGATTGTGCTTCTGGATCCCAGCATGAGCCGTGATTGACACTAGGCTAGGTAGAACCCTGTGACCAATGGTTGTGTGTCTCAAGGACTGCCCCCATTATAAACAGTGCTCTGGGTAAGACTGATACCAGTTTACAAGCCCACAGAATGGTGGAAGAATAGTCACTATGTCATATGATGATATTCACACCTGTAAAAGTAGAAGGCACACTAGAACCCCAGAAAATGCCTTTGCTACTGCTGCTGATTATAGCTCTGTAGCTAAAAGAAAACTTGATTAACACAGTAATGAGGAAAAACATTGATGACACCCCCATGGAGTTAATTCAAAGAGTTTATTCAAACTCAATCTCAGGTCTTTCAAAATCACCACTAGGGAGGCCCCTAGCTTTGATGATACTAATTGGGACGTTCTGAGGAAGAAACATGTAAATATGAGCAGGTTAGAAGGGACACCTGCCCCCAAAATATATTTAATGACAACCAAAGGAATGGCAAAAAAATGGGAAATTGCAGGATGGAAGAGTCAGGAAAGAAATTAAAACAGAGTTCTCAGTTTTAACATATGTAGAATCTAACATTACTTAAAAAAGAAATTATTACAGAGAAATGACACAGACTGGCTTTTGTGACTTTACATCAGAGGTTCTAAAATACTTTAAACATCGGATGGGATGCACCAAAACCAAACCTTAATCATCTTGGTCAGTACTGGGGGAAAATAACAGATATATCATAAACGCTCACCAAATTTGTCAAAGTACATTTGTACTCTTAAGAGTAACAAAATATTAGATAGAGGACAATTGTGCATGCCCTGTCTTAACTACTGGGATTAAATGTCTCATAGTCATAAGAGCCATTGGTTAAGTTATTTCATAGTAGCAATGGTTGCTCTTATGTAACAAGTCATAAAATAAAATTAAGGTTTTAGTACTAACAGCATGACAAAAAAGGATTCATTGGATCTGCCACATAAATTTAAACTGTTAATACAATCAAATATATATATATATATTTTTTTTTTTTTAGATTTTATTTATTTATTTGAGAGAGAGAGAATGAGAGACAGAGAGCATGAGAGGGAGGAAGGTCAGAGGGAGAAGCAGACTCCCTGCCGATCAGGGAGCCCGATGCGGGACTCGATCCCGGGACTCCAGGATCATGACCTGAGCCGAAGGCAGTCGCTTAACCAACTGAGCCACCCAGGCGCCCCTCAAATATATTTTAATAGAGTGCTCTAAAGGATTAAATCCCATTAAAAAGAATCTATTAACAAAGGAGTGATTATCCCACTGGTTCTCCATTTAATAGCCTAATTTAGACTATTCTTAAACCTGAATGAATGGTGCCTCTCAATGGACTGCTGTAACTTGACTGCCAATGTCATCATATTAGGGCTACCATTTCCAATGTTACTGAAATTGCTGACTATATCTAAGTACTAATAGATACTCTGCAAGCATAGCTTTGGTAATATGTTCTGTTCATTTCCTATTTCAATAAGCTCTCAGCTGCAGTGTCTCTTCACCTTCATCTTGGCAGGATACAAACCATTTGTAACTGGTTTCTCATGGACTGTCTCAATAGCCTTGCTCACAAGCTTTGCTGGCAAGATCTTAACCACATTCAACTTTCTCCAGAAGCACATGTATGACATTACATTGAGGACAATCTCCTTTTGCAGAGATTTGTCCAGCACATGCACTCAGGACACAAACATTCACCCAGGAGCTCACAAGAGGGATGTGCTGCTGCCCTACACAAAGCACAAGCCATGGCAGCTCAATTGAATTCTTGGGAAGAATTACTTGTCAGCTGAAGGTCTTTCCACCCCTAACACTGTCAAACACCTATTACAGTTCCACTTCCAGCATGAGAGTATAAGGAGCTTTCTTGGATCTACTTTCAAAAGAGGAACTGGTGAAAAATTTTTATATGTATGAAATATAATTATATGAAAATTGTATTATATATACACATATATGTGTGTGTGTATATTCACATATATATTCAACTATATCAATATATATAAAATTTTGAAAAGAAATAATAGGTCAAAAGGCAGTGGGGAAGTTTCTGCTACGATGGTGGAGTACCAGGAATCTGTCCCCTGACCTAGACAACAATTCCACTGACAGAATTTGTCTGAAATAACTGTTTGGGAACTCTGCAGTCAATTGATGGTTTCCAACTACCAGGGGAAGTCTTTAACTGTAAATTGCAGATAATTTCAGTCAATCTCAGCTCTTTTCACAGTAGCAACTACCCATCCCCCACCCCTCAGTGTCTAAGAAGAAAGCTGTATAAATGTGTTCATATAGCAGCTTGTACACAGGTTTCAAGAGCCTGAGTGGGCAAAAATGACCTTCTTCCAATATCAAATATCAGAGCTCTGATTGCTGATTGCTGCTTCTGAGCACAGACGTACAGACAAAGAAGTCAGCAGCAACATTTTTGCATCACACTTATTGTTGCAAGCATATCCCTCTGGCTGAATGGATTTCAAGGGGTCTCAAAAGACTGATGTCCCCCTTTTCCCCTCATTTTTCTCCTTTTCTCCTTTTGGGAGGGAGACGTTAAAGACTGGGACATTGTAAAACAACTACATATACCAAGAAAATTAGAAAGTGTCCTTTCATGCCCAGGAAAGACTCAGAAAAGACCTAAGAATACCGAAGTTTATACCTCACATTGATCCTTACCACAAAGGCAGCCTAGAAAAATTATAAAAAAAATGAACAAAATTAATAACAAAAATCTGCAAACCCTAGAGAAAGGAGTCTCATCTCCAGATATAGCACATTGTCAGATTCAAATGGACAGTTTTCAACAAAAATTACAATACACACCAAGAAACAGAAAACTCAGGCTTATTCAGAGGGAAAAAAAAATAAATCAACAGAAACTGTCCCTGAGAAAGACCTGATGGCAGATATACTAGATGATGACTTTAAAATAACTGCCTTAAAGGTCCTCAGAGAACTAAAGGAAGATGTGGAGAAGGTCAAGGAAAAAGTGTATGCAAAATAGAAATGTCAATAAAGGCACAGAAAATCTAAAAAGAAACCAGAAACAAAATCTAGAACTGAAAAATGCAATAAATGAAATGAAAATTTCACTGGAGGGATTCAAACGCAGGTTTGAGCAAATGGAAGAAATAATCCATGAACTTAAAGATAAGACAATGGAAATGATCAAGTGTGAAGAACAGAAAGTTAAAAGATTGAAGAAAAGAACACAGCCTAAGGGACCAACATATGCATTGTGGATGCTCACAAGGAAAAGAGAGAAAGAAAGGGATAGAGAGAACATTTTAAGTAATAATGGCTGAAGACCTCCCAAATGGATGAAAGATAGGAGTATAAGCATCCAGGAAGCTCAACTCCAAGGAAAATGAACTCAGATATTCACATCAGGACACATTATAATCAAAATTTAGAAAGATAAAGAGAGAATATTAAAAGCAGCAAGAGAAAACTGACTCATCACATACAAGTGTTTGTCAATGAGATTATCAATAGATTTCTAATCAGAAATTTTGGAGGCCAAAAAAATAAATAAACAAATCGGAGTCCAGAAGGCAGTGGCCCAATATTCAAAATGCTAAAAGAAGGGGCACCTGGGTGGCTCAGTGGATTAATCATTCAACTCTTAGTTTCAGCTAAAGTCATGATCTCAGGGTTGTGAGATGGAGACCTGTGTCAGGCTCCATGCACAGTGGGGAGTCTGAGATTCTCTACCACTTCCTCTCCCTCTGCCCCTCCCCCCACTCACACTCTCCCTCTCTCTCTCTCAAATAAATAAATAACATCTTTTTTAAAAAATACTAAAAGAAAAGAACAATCAACAAAAAAATCTTATATCCAGCAAAACTGCCTATCAAAAGTCAAGGAGAATTGAGACAATCCAAGATAAACAAAACTAAGGGAGTTTGTTACCACTAGACCTGCCCTGGGAGAAATACTCAAGGAAGTTCTCCAGGGAAAAATGAAAGAACACCAGAGAGTAACTCAAAGGTGTATGAAGAAATAAAAGGTAAATGAATGGGCAATTATAAAAGCTACTGTTATTGTAACAATGGCTTATAACTACCTTTTTGTTTTCTACATGATTTAAGTGACTAGTACATTAAAAAAATTATTAGTTTAGAAACTACTACCATTATTTGTACTTTATTTGTAAGTAACTTCA
Organism: Halichoerus grypus; assembly: GCF_964656455.1. Classification (NCBI taxonomy): domain Eukaryota; kingdom Metazoa; phylum Chordata; class Mammalia; order Carnivora; family Phocidae; genus Halichoerus; species Halichoerus grypus. The sequence continues at coordinate 27,938,087 of NC_135713.1, forward strand.
TTCAAATTTTCTACATAATTTAAGATACTAATATATTTAAATTAATGATAGATTATATTTGGGGGCACACAATGTATAAAAATGTAATTCTGTGACATCAACTAACCAAAAAGGTGGGGGTTGAAGGCATATAGGAGCAGCATGTTTGAATGTTATTAAGCTGGTATAAATTAAAATCTGAGTGTCATAGATTTAGAAGGTTAAATGAAATCCCCATTGTAACCACACACATAAAATAGCTGTAGAATATATACAAAAGAGAATGAGAAAATAATTTAGTGTTTTGTAAGGAATCAACTAAACACAAAAGAAACAGTGATACAGAAAGTGAGGGACAAAGAAGCTATAAAGCATATAACAAACAAATAGCAAAAGGACAGAAGTAAGTCTCTCCTTATCAGTAATTACATTAAATGTACATGGATTAAACTCTCCAATCAAAATACAGAGAATATCAGAATGGATAAAAACACATGATCCAATTGTAATATCTCTGTATGGTGACAGATCGTGACTACACTTGTGGTGAGCATAGCATAACATACACAGTTGTGAAATCACTATGTTGTACACCTGAAACTAATGTAACATTGTGTGTCACTATACTTCAATAAAGAATAATAATTAAAAAAATTAAAAATAAAATGGGATTAACAATGGGGGCAAGAAGGTGTGGGGTGTATGGGAACTTCCCATACTATCTTTACAACTTTTCTGTGAACCTAAAATTATTCCAAAATGAAATGTATTAAAAAAATAAAAAGGCCACAAACACACAAAGAAAAGCATAATCCAACTATATTCTGTCTACAAGAGACTCACTTTAGATCCAATGACACAGATAGACTGAAAGGGAAATGATGGAAAAAGATATTCCATGCAAGTAATAACCAAAAGAAAGCAGAAGCAGATAAGCAAATATCAAACACAACAGATCTGAAATCAAAAAAGATTACAAGAGACAAAGAAAAACAGTACATATTAATAAAAGGTTCAATATAGTAAGACGATATAACAATTATAAACATATATGCACCTAATAAGATACCATCAGAAGGTCTAAAGCAAAAACTGACAGAATTGAAGGAGAAATAGTTCTATAATAATCATTGGAGATTTCATACTCCATTCTAAATAATGGGTAAAATAACCAGAAAGAAGATCAGCAAGGAAATAGAAGACTTAAACACATTAATCCACTAGATGTAACAGACATACAAAACACTCTACCCAATAACAACAGCAAACAGATTCTTCTCAAGGGTACATGGGACATTTTCCAGCAGAGACCACGTGTTAAGCCACAAGTAAGTCTCAATAGATTTTAAAAGATAGATACCATACAACATATTTTTTCTGATCACAACAGGTTGAAGTTAGAAATCAACAGAAGGAAAACCAGAAAATTCATAAATAATGGAAATTAAACAACTTTTATATAAGCAATGTATCAAAAGAAATCACAAGGGAAATCCTAAAATACTTAAAGACAAATGAAAATGAAAATACATACCAAAACTTAACATAAAACACATACACACATTTTTTTTTCCATCTTTTCAATATGACTAGATTAAAAAAGATTTTGTGTTAAGCAGTGCTATACAAAAGACATTGTCTATCTTTTCCTGGGATAGAGAAATATAATAATTATAAAAAAACATACTTGGGATTACATAATCTCCTCCATAAAGAAGTATGGTGACATTATGGCCATGATCTTGAAGAATCTGAGAAACCCGGTCCACCAGTAGATAATGGCTTCCACCTAGAAACAATACAAAATTTCATTTTTGTAAAGGTGAGAACAGAGAGTCTGAAATTGATATTGGGATTTGGAAATCTAGGGTAAGGCAGCAGAGAGTTGATGGCAGTAGAAGAAAATGAGTTTCTTTTGGATAAGCCCCAGACCAGATACCCACATTCCTTCTGACCAAATCTTGACACGTAGCAATCTTACATAAAAGATTCCCTTTTGCAATTCAAGGTCTCTGTGCCAGCACGATGAGCTTCTCTATACTTAGGCCTGAAGGAGTTCCTGATCCTCAGTACATGCTGCAATTTAGGCAGGCTTTATGAAGATACTGTGTCCTAAAGAAGTAACTATTCAGTGGAAATTTTGGCACAGTGCTATGTATGTGAGAATAAAGGGTTTCTATGGGAAAATCAATCAGAGATATTTCTGGAATCCTTGTCTCTGGAATTTACGTTAATGTGGAAGCCAGAAACATGGGAACATGAATATCAGTCCAAGAAAGAGCCACGGAAACAGAAGGGGATTAGAGCCACTTTTCAGAGCCAAAATCCTTCAGATTCAAATATATTTGGCAGGAGGATCTTCAGTTGGGGCCTGCATCTTGCTGAATAGCAAGTTAAGGCATTCTGGATAACTGTGGGCCCTAGGAGTGAAACTGCAGGATCCTGTATGCAAGAGAGACTGGACATCACCCATCCTAGGAAAATCCTGGGATCCTACGGAAACAGAAGCTTGATCATCTGGGGAGCTACAGGTTCTGTCACACCAATGTCTAAAACCATGTGATATCACAGAGCATTTTTCTTGAATTGATGGGTTAAGGAATAGAATTTGCCCACATTGGGAAGTGGGGGTTATTTGGAAGATGAAGATCTCACAATGATTGGGTCAGCAGAGAGGGATGTAGAACTATAGTAATGGTGTGTATCTGTGGAAATTACTCTAGTTTTTTATATCTATACTTACGCTGACTGAGATATCACGGATTATGGAAAACACAAACCCCTACTCGCTCAGACTGTCTGCTCTGGCTCACATTCAGCCCATGGAAGAAATGGAACAGGGGAGAAGCCATCCTGCAGAGGCAGCCATTCCTGAGGGTTTTGGTGAGCCCAGTGCAGTCTGGGCCAGAGATAGGGCTTCTAGCCACACCTGCTCCCTCTCAGAGTCTGGAGGACATGTGCTTTCAAGAGGTGAGAAAGCTCTTTTTTTTTCTGTTACTTCTAGCTATCATTAAAAAGTAGATTTAAAATAGAAATCAAGGCTTTTTAAATACTGATTTTTAGGAATCCCCATGGTAAAGAGTAGAATTTGGGGAAATTAAACAACTTTTAATTTTTAACTTTTAACTTTAACTTTTAAGGACAGGTTTGAGGTAAGAAACAGTGAGTAAAGTCCAGAGTGTGTCCATCAGGGAGGTCTGATGTGCTCTTGCAAAAGGCCCGTCCTTTCCCTCACCCTCAGGTTCCCTGTCAGGAAATAAAAGGGGGATGCTTACATTTATTGCCCAATTAGATGAACTCTGTGGTTTCTTCCAGCTCTAGGATCCCCAGATTCAGAGGGATCTAAAAGTGATCCTGGGAGCCCCCTATCCTTTCACAATAAATCCAAAAACTTCTTGGGGAAACTCCATCCTATGATGCCTCCTTATCCTGAAAATGTTCCTGTTCTTTCTGTTCCCTCTGGGGAAGAGTAAAGGGAATAAACCCGACTTCACACAGAATTAACTGCTTCACTGTCCTTCAAAACCCTCCAGCAGCAAGGGCGAAAGAGAGGGGGGATTCCCAAGAACTTGATTGTCCTGGGGCCCCCTCCTCAGCCCCATCAGTTCTCCAGGTGTCCTATTAATGACATTCCCAGTTTGTGCTGCTGCCTACAGGAGCCCCCGTCCTTGGCCTCCAGGAGCCTGAAATTGACCCTACCTTCCACTTTCTACTGGCAACTAGTGCACACCCCATAACTTTTAGGCTGTCCCTCTGAAAGTCCCTACCTTCCCCGGAGTAGGAGGCTCAAGGTCTCCAGGTCAGCACTGGATCTAAATTCTGGCCCCAGCTATGCACAATGGGAAGCCCCTCCAGAGCAGATAAAAAGAGAGGAAAGGAAACTGTTTTCTCCGGAACGGACTTCGCCAGCCCAGCAGTGGGGACGCCTCTCTGCCACAGGGGCCTGCCCACTTCTCCCTCCTCTAGCCTGGGACCCAAGCCCTGTTTGGAAAACCACATGGAATGACCCTCTGACCCAAGGCTGTCTGCCTGAGCCCTGGCTGAGGTGCCTGGGATGCAGCTGTCTCTGATTCTCCTGCCGAGCACTCACCCAGTGAGGATACAGTCAGAATTTTGGCGGCTTCTGAGAGCAGGAACCCCGGCAGAAGGAAGCCGGCTAGCAGCAGTGCCCGCTGTCCGGCCATGTTCACTGCCGTACCGGTGTGGAGCCCAGCCCTGAGCCCCGAGCCCCGCACAGCGCCCTGTGCGCCCTGGGGACACGTGCAGTGCTGGCAGCCGAGGAAATGCGCTGGCGGGCGGATTGGGAAGAGGTTAAGAGGTGGATCCTGCCGGTCAGCTCTTCAGTCGCTGCTCGCCCTTTGCTCCTCCTCCCAGGGTGCTTGCACCACTGGCTACTCTGTTCTCACCCTCCCTAACCTGGGGCAGTGGGAAGGAGGGGTTAGCGAGCTGTCCTTAACCCCTCTCTGTGCTGTAATCATCACGCTCTCCGCAGAGAAGATACTCTGAACCAGGAATTTAGGGACCTTAGGAAGTCGCTTCCAAGATAGTTCCACCTCCAAGTGACTCAGACCCATCTCTATTTTAGGGATTTTTTTCCAAATTTTCCCGCTCCTAACTGCTCTGTTGAATGCATACTGCCATCCCCATTACCCATTTCCCCACGTACCTGCTTAAAATCTCTGCTAGTGTTCCAATCTCAAGATCTCAGAAACTGATTCCCAACGGAAAATTACCTACATTTATTGCTCAGAGAGTTTCTTTGGAAAGTAATTTACTGGTGACCAGTGTTAGTGTCCCCTAAGTGTTAAGCCCCACTGGAGGGCCAGGTCTTGACCTGAAGCACTGAACCTCTAAAGGTCAGTCTATTATTCTGAATGGGCATCACAACTAGGACTGGGTGGTGGGCACCAAAAAGTTCTATTCTTATGTTTCAAATTATTCATTAGAAAGATTTTTAAACTCTCTCAATATTATTCCATTATTTCCCTTCAAGTTCTCTCTCAGTTTGTGCTATGTAGTCTTTGAGGCCATGTGATTACATGCATACACATTCACCATTATCATCTGTTCAAGCATTCTATCTTCCCAATGAAAAAAATAATTTGTATTGGGAAGGCACCATTTAATATTAATCTAATCACATTACTTCATCTACAAACCTTATTTCAATCCCTCCAACTGTCCGATTAATATCCTCTGTTGTGATATGAATTCGCTGGTGCAGGAGTCAATCCGGGATCACACATTGCATGGAGTTATCAGGTCTATTCATCTCCTATAGTGAGGATTGGTTCTCAGCCCTTCTTTGTCTTTCATGTCATTGATATTTTTTGAAGAGTACAAGCTGCTTATTTTGAATGATGGACCCCAAGTTGGGTTTGCCTGATGTTTCTCATTATACTTCAGGTTATTAGGGAGTTTGGTGGGAATACTACGAAGGTGGTGTTGATTCCATCTCAGTGAATCACAATGGGAAGCACATGATGTCAGATGGTCCTATCATTAGAGATGATAACTCTATCCCTTGTTTAAGGTGGTGTTCACCAAGATTCTCCACTGTAAAGTTGCTATTTTTTGCCCTATAATCAGGAAATAAGAAGTGGGGAGACATTTTGAAACTGAAATTCCGTTTCTCATCAAATTTCCCTTGTTTTATCATCTTTTATATTTCTTACGTGATTCAAGTATTACTGTCATAGTGGCAAATTAATGATTTTTTAAATCAACAGAATCCTGGGAACTGCCATAGTACTGGACCTGAGGCCCCAGAGCCTCACACAGAGGTCCAGGTACTTGAGGTCTCCATGACTACATTTTTAAGAGTGTTAATCTTGAGAAGGGAATTGTGGGAAGTGAAAACCACAGCATGAGCTATGGCCCAAAGGCAGGCTCCATGTCTAAGCAGCAAAAGGGGTGCTCTTCACAGGAGGGACTCGGGACACAGACCACAGGTGGAGTCCTGAGAGGCCACACCTGGCTAACTGTAGGACAGAGACCAGGCTTCCTGAGCTTGGAGGTGAGGTGAAAATGAGGTGCAAGAGAAAAGGCCAAAATGAAGAACAGGCCAATATCTTATGTCATATCATAAAAAGTGAAAAAAGCAGAAAGAGGGAGAGAGACTGAAAAGTTTCTGAGATGGCGAGTATATGAACCAGACTAAGGCCATCTTGAGAAATTCCACCACGATAACTGCTCTGTGGCCTAAAGCCTTCTTGAGTACAGCCCCTTCCTCCATTCTTTTCTTTTGTTTAACACACCCTTAAGTATACCCTCCAGGCAAAGCTTCCTTGATCTGCTCAGGATATGACTCCTCCAGGGAGCCCCCAGTATGTACTGCCCAGTCTTCAGGGCCATAAAAGCAGGTCTAACTGGAGATGGTGTTGCGGAGATCTACTCATCTTGTGGCAGCCCAAGACAGGCTTCTGTTCATATCATAATTGTTTATAATAAACCATTTCTCATCAAGCTGGACCTGTTTGCCTTTTTCTTCAGTCTCATGGCTTCTTTGGCCTTTGAAGTTAGTTTTGCATATACCTCCCTTTCAGAGAACAACAAGATGACTAGGCAGGGTGTTGTGTCTAGGAACAGGGAGTGGGGAGGAAGGTGGGGGCTGTCTGCTGAAGGTTTGAGTCTCAGTGAGGAGTCCACTGATGAGGGTTAAGAAGCCTGAGATCAAATTCATAGACACAGAAGTAGAACAGGGATTTGCCAAGAGTCAGGGGTGGGGGCATGGGGTAGTATGGGGAGTTATTATTTAATCAGTGCAGTTTTAGTTTGGGAAGATGAAAAGTTCTGGAGATGGATAGTAGTAGTATTTAAACCACAATATGAATGTACTTAATGCCACTAAACTCTATACTTAATGGCTAAAATGGTCAAGTTCATGTGATGTATATTACCATAATTTTTTTGAAAGACCCCCAAGAGTGCTTCACAAGAATTTCTGAACAGAGGCGGAAAATAGTGAAACACAATTCACAATTTGTGTGCCACATCAAGTGCCAATATGGGGAAGACACCAGGGGTGTCCTGTGCTGGGGAAAGCCTTCTACAACCAGTGGCTCCCCAAACACTCATCATGGATGCACCTCCATCAGGCCTTCTTCAGCTTCCTGGCCCCGCACAGCCACCTGGCCACCACGCCCAGCAGCTTCCCACAGAGCCACAGGGTGCCCAGGGTGACCAGCAGCAGGAACAAGAAGACGTCCAGCAGGTACTGCTCATGCCACGGCTGCTGCAGGCCGTGGGGCTTGAGGTGTGCCGCACCCCCTGTCTGGAGGATGTGGTCGACCCAGCCCACCAGCCTCTGAGCAGGGGTCAGGGGGTGGGAGCGCCTGATGATGCTGGCGGCCACTGCTGCTGACTTGTACCTGTTGGCAGAGACAGAGGCAGGGTGTTACTCACGTGCTCTCAGAAGTCTTAGAGACCTCGTATCACACATGCACACACACACACACACACACACTTTCATCTATATGCACAAAAGACTCAGTTTCAAGGAAAAGTTGTTGGCCTGGCCTTGCCACAGTCTACCTGGGTCCCCTGGAAAAGTTCAACCTGGTCCCTCCATGCAAAGATCCATGCCTAGTGCTAAAAGTGCTAATCTATAAAAACTGACTAAGTCTTATAAGGGCTAGTCTCTACCCAAGGAGGCTTATCACATACTATAAATAATTATATATATAATAAGCAGCTATGTTGTGCTGGTGTCTGGGCTAGATGTCAAACGTGACTCTGGGGATGGGGGCCCAGGACAAGGCCTGTACTTACTGCCTCTTCAGAGCATCATATTGGCCAGCACTGGCTTCATGGGCTGCAGCCCACACATTTGCACAAGACCCTATACTTAGACAGGTCCTATGCTTGCTTTAATTCTCTGCTGTCGTTTTTTGAAATTCTTAAACTTTATAACAATGGGCTCCACATTTCCATTTTACTTTGGGCCCCACAAATTATATACCAAGCCCTGATGTGCAATGTGTAGGGACCATCCCAGCCCAAATGACACCATCATAGGGCTAGCAAATTATGGACATTTCAGATCTAGGTCTTTGAATAGCCAATGAAATTCACAAACTCATTCTTCAGAAAGTGACCATTTGCTCTTCATGAGATACCAAACATAATGAAATGTCTGAGGTTATCTGACCCCTGGAGCTTACAACTTTTCTAGGGTTAAGAATCATAAGCTATGTGGGGACTTCCAGTCATCTAACAAGAACTTATTTGGGTCTCCTTTGTGCAAGGTTATATGATAAGTCTTGAGTTCTGAGTCAGTTTATGCCCTTGAAACTTTAAGTTATTCAGTCCTTTTTATTTATAAAGTAGAGAGAATAAATTTTTCTCTTCATATGAGATCACTGTACTAGATGGGAATTTACCTAAGAAAACATAGGCCCTTTTATTTACTCATTTAATGGAAATTCATCCAAACTTACTTTAGCAGGCCCTGTGCTAGGCCCTGGGAACACCAGGGAAAACAAGAGACACACTTGGCTGTCCAGAGGAGCTAACTCTCTACTTTCTAGTGTGAGGGACACACAATAAATTAAGACAGAAAAAACTGGGTTAGTTACTGATCCTGAGAAGTGTTAAGAAGGAAAAATGAATTATGATTGAAGAGGGTGGGAGAGAAGAGCACATTTAGGCCTGTCAGACAAAGACCACCTGCCCCTCTGAGGAGAGGACATTAGAGATGACTCTGACTGTCATGAAGGAGGCAGCACTGTGAAGAGAAGGGAAGGATGTTCTAGGGAGCAGCACTGACAAAAGGCCTGAGGCAGGAAACACTGTGACATATTGGGTGACAGAAAGGCAACCTCCTGACTCAGCTGGAATTCTACTATAAGCACCCCCAAAATATAAGACCTCTCAGAGACCCTGTGTGAGTAGGTCAGGGTCCTCCCAACACTTAAGGCAGAAATTGTTTTCAACATCTAACCCAAATTGCCTAGTCTTGTTCTCAGAGGAAACACATCATCTGTAGGCATCACCCACATATTATTCCGTGTCTCGGATGTTTCAGCTTTTATTGCAAAAAAGTGGCACACAGTGCCCTTTGTGTTTGATGTCTTCATTCAGTCTAAGTGACCACAAGCCCAGAGAGCTTCATACCTCTTGTCTTCTATGACTTGCTTCATCTTCAGAGCCAATGTCTCTGCCTTGATCTGCTTTAGCTGGATAGAGACACCAAACTTTTTGCCTTCTACGTGGTTCAGGTTTGCAGGCTGGTCTCCAAAAAGGGGAATCCCCACCATGGGTACACCATGTTGGATGGCCTCCATTATGCTATTCATCCCACCATGGGTGACAAAAAGACGGATGTGTGGATGAGCTGTTTCAATTAAGAAATAGAGCAGAATATTTCAGATTGACAAATTTCAGAATGAAAAGTTTCAGAAAACCATGGAAAACAGGAAGGGTAGAAGAAAATGCCAAGGGAATTTCAAAGTCTGTTGGAGCCATTATAAAGATATTTTGCTTGGGACACATCCAAGGTGCATGTTACTAACATAAAGGGTTCCAAACCTTGACTTTTTATGAAAATTCCTTGCCCTAGCCAGAACCCAGCTAAGACTCAGACTCCGGGGACTCTCTAGACAATACTCCTAAGCAAGGCACATATCTCTCTCCATCCACCCATCCATCTTTCTCTCTAACATCCTAGTCATTCCCTTTGTTTCGCTCATCTCTATTTTCTCATTGTGTCTGTCTCTCTCTCTCTCTCTTTCTCTTTGTCTTGAGCACTCTTTTCTCACCTGCCAACTTATTTCCCTCTTCTCTGAATTCCTGACACATTCATTGGCATCATAACTCATGTGGCAATCATAAAGTTTATACTATATGCATTGTCTCCTCAAATACATGATTAGCCCCTTGAAAGAAGAGACTAGACCCTACACTTGAGTATTTCCGTTTCCAGCATTTCCATCCCATCCTATTTAAAGCTAACTAAGATTATTGTTGAAAATGAAGAGTTTGTCTCAGCCTGTGTCACTCAACTGGGATGCACATCAAAATCTCCTTGTCTCTTCTTTGAAAGGAGCACCATGTGCCCCACTCCAGACTTAAAGAATTAAATTTGCAGAAGAGGAGCCAGGAATCTGTTCCTTCAATTCCCCAGGTTATTTTGAGTCATTATCTTGATCATGAGCCTTTGATTCTGTCAGTGGCTATGGGAGTAAGTGGTCTGTAAAAAGCAGCACTGGGCACAAAGAAAACCTATTGGGGGGATGGTGAGGGAACTCTCTGGTTCCAGAGACAAAATGGACCAAATAACTGACTATGAGGTTGTTCATCTTGGCACTCAGGTATTTTGGCGCATCCTGAAGACACTATTGGCATCAATGCTGTGAAGCTATGAATTGCTCCCACCTTAAAAACTAAGAAAGATGTGTTTGTGGGAGGAGTAGGTGTATATATATACATGTAAGTGCATGTGATGAACAGTTACTCTTGAAGCCACTAAATACAGTGGCAACATCCTTCCGGTATGTTTTCTTTAGAATCCATAGGTTGTTTCAGATTGTGTTTGCGTGACCCTGTTCAAGACCAAATGCAGTAGGTCAAGGTGACTTGGATGTCTGCCGACATCTGGCCTGGGATAGAAAACAGTGAAGGGGAGATGGCTGTTTGGGCACTGATCTCATTAGAAGTAGGGTCTGATGCCCCAAGAACTCCAGCTGGCTGCTCTGTTCCTGCCTTCTGCAGACTTACCTTTAGCTATTAGCAGCTCCTTCTAGTGCAAATGGGATTGCCCTACTAGAGGTCAGAGCCTGATGAGTTCTAAAAATATGTAAATGACAAGGGTGATGCAGACCTGGGCAGTCCTTACCCAGGAGATCATTCTGAGGAAGCCAGTTCACAATTTTCACATTTGCTGACAATCTGATGTCTTTGGGCCAATGAGAAGGCTTATATTTCCATATAACCCCTTGAGAGAGATGAGCAAAGGCACTGTTCATCTCCCTGAGAAGTTCCTGGGCTTGAAAGTTGCTCACCATGGAGCCCAGGGCCACAAGGACAAAACCAGAGTCTCCAAACTTGGTGATAAAATTCTCAAATTCCTGGAGAAAGGTAAGAAAGGAAAAGGAGGTGAGCAAAGTTGTTCATGAAAGCCTAGACAGCCATGAAATGAAAGCCAGATATTTACTGAACACACCCTCTTATCCTTCTCTGAGCAAATAGCCTCTGGCACAGCTCAGTACCCTGTGCATGGTGCTTACACCCATGGTGTTGGTGGGAATATCTTTCTTCTTTAAAATCCTGATGTCAGGGCCATCCTAGACCCTCTGCTCATCGTAGGTCAATGGAGACATGCTCACTTGGGAATTTTCCAAGGCCACCAGAAAATGGTAGCATAGGAAGAATACTGGTGGGGTGTTAGGGTCCAGCAGAGAGAGGTGCTACATCTGAGGCTACATTGGAGAAGCTGGGAGAAGGCCTCTAGCATAAGTATTAGAAATGGAGAAAGGCTCCTGACTACTCACACTCTGTACCACGTACAGTGCTTTGCTCTGATACATTGTGATATTCTTATTAACTGATCTTTGTAACTTATCTTCTACCTCAGTGGCTCACCCACACAACTGCAAATTATATCCACATAAGAAGACAAAAAATGGTAGTGCCCAGTCCTAACTCCAAACTTGGGCAGTTTATTTTTTAAAGTCCTCAGGCAATACTTAAGGAAGGTTGGGATTTAATGTTGTAATCTTGGCTTTAACACAGTTGTGGTGAATTCTTGCTTCAAGTATTTCTTCAGACCCTGACTCTGGACTACTGGAGCCCCCGTTCCCCAGCTTCTAGACCCTCATCCCTGGAATGATTCCATCCAGCATAACACTGCTTGATTTACCATCTCAAAGGACCACTTTGACTACAGCTTTGTTGTTCTTCTTAATTAAAAAAGCCACATGAGACACTACGTAAAAACTGGAAAACATAGAGAAAATTTTTTGAAAAAAGCTTCTTCTTCTCACAGCCATTACAACCCTTACTTCCATTATGCTCCTGTTTAACAATCCCCTCCCCCTACCCTATAACCAAGGCCTAACCCACCTTCCTATCAAGTAAAGTCTCCTGCAATCTGGCCTGGCTATATTTATGCAATTGAATCTTCTAGTCCAGTCTAGCTAGAGTCACCAAAGGAACCCAGAGTCATGCCTGTCTTATTTTTACTTTGACACTTTGAGCTATTTGTTCTCTCCAACTGGCACTCCCTCCCTCCTTAGCTCCATCCATAAAAAATCCTGCCATCAACTCAAAGCCCATCTAGCCCATGGATCATTCTCCAACTCTCCCTGCTTACTCACTTTAAGGTCAGTCAATGAAGGGTGGATGCCTGGGGGCCTGGAAGACCCAGGCCAAATCAAGTCTCCCTCACTCTGAAATGAATGGCAGTGGGAAAGTCACTTATGCCAAATCCCTGTCTCCTTGTTTATAAAAATGGAGATCATCATACTTCCCTCCAGGTGGCAAGATATTAAATAAGATAAATTCCATAAAATGGCAACCCAGTGCTGATAGGCAACAGGAAGCCAACTCATCTTAGCTCCCCTCCCTTTAAAAACTTCTACTGCAGTAGTTCTGAGTTTACGCCTTCAAACCAGCTCAGCAGCTTTCACAATTTACAATGCCCAGGACTGACCCCAGATCAATCAAATCAGAAGGCCTATGTGGAATCAGGAACTAGGGCTCTACAGGCTGGGGATGCTGGTGATGATGTCCACAGTTCTTACTGTCAGTCCCACACAGTTCCACCTCGGTTACATAGTATTGTGTGTTTCATTGTGACTAACTCATCTCTTTAACAATTCTCACATGTAATGGATGCTTGCCCCACAGTTACTATACATATGATCATACAAAATGCACATGAAAATATTAACTTATTAAAAGCCTTATCCCAAGGCACCTGGATGGCTCAGTGGAAAGAGCATGCAACTCTCAACTTCCGTGTTGTGAGTTTGAGCCCCTTGTGGGGTTTAGAGATTACTGAAAAAAAAAAAAAAAATGAAAAGCTTATCCCACCAGCGCCAGAACTGAAGAGGACCCCGGGTATACTATGTAAGGAGGTCCTCAATCTCAGGGTTATTCAGTCCTAACATTATAATTGCATGACCCTGAGAGTGAGTCTTCCTTAAAAACCATGTCTTAGGTGCACTTGCCTCACCCTACTCTGTCCCAGTTCCCACTGGCATGGGAGCCACCAACTCTGCACTGCAGAGCTCTGCATGAAGTCCATATTGAGTACTAATCACTTACTTGTGGCACTGGTTTAACAGCTCTGGCCATTAAGCCTCCAACATACACAGTGTTGGGAAGCAGGGGCCGAGCAAATTCAAGGGCAAAGTCAGAGTTAACAAACCACAGCTCTGCTTTCTTTAGAAGATGAGACAAAACTGGCCTAGAGCCTTCTGGGAAATGCTCTCTGATGGTGTTGTCATATACAGACTGGATTTGCCATTGGCTTATGGAGAAATCAAAGAGCATCAGAAAATTCTTCACTCGACCCCAGAAGTCCATGTGGTCACTTAGGAAGGAACGGAATACTGGCACATAAGACAAGGGGTTTGGCAGTCCAATATCTATAGTGCCAAACGAGGAAGAGAGAATGGACACAAATGGTTTTCCAAGCTTCTCGGCAACCAGGAAAGGACAGTAGTCAAAATTTTCAACTATCACTAGGTCAAAGTTCTCATTCTTTAAGGTGTCCATGATATCCTTTCTCCTTAGAAAATGACTGCACTGAAGCCCCAGTTGTTCCATAAAGCTTAAAAACTTTCCAAATGTGTATCTGTAAGAAAGAAAAGAAAAATGGTGAATATTCACTGGAGTTGTTAATTTCACAATACATAAAGGAACCTTGGTCTACAAAGAAAATACCGCAGGTGAGCAAGACCACATCTAGCAGCAGTGCACCTATTCTACCACTGTCCATAAATACCCTCATCTCAGTTACTCTGAGAACATGCTCTGCTCTGGAGAGTGTTCCCTTCCTCCCCTCCTCTTCCTTCTCTCATCCAAATCCCAAGCACTCTCTATGCCACTTTATTCAAAAAACTATGACTTTGAGTTCTTAATTCTTGAAATCCATGAGCACAACTGAATTATGTTAACTGAAAACAAATTGTCACTGTTGGACCTTCTGCTCTGGGAACCTTCTCTGACCATAGCAAATCTCATAGAACTCCTTCTACTTGATAAATTCTGTAATGTTCTCATTACCTTTCTTTTACATACTGACTTTTTATGAGTGATTTTCTTGTTTACTCAGCCAAACTGTGGAAGTCACTTGATGACACAGTTCCATAAATATTGATCATATAGGCTATTTTTAAAAATCACTGTGTATTCTAGGGCATGTGATGTGATGAGCACTGGGTGTTATACGCGACTGATAAATTATAGAATACTACATCTGAAAAAAAGATCACTGTGTATTCTAAATGTGATAGATCACCTCACCCAAGGGACTATTTTATCACATTAGAACTCAAACTTCAGCTAAGATGGGAATTTCACCTTTCTATGCCCACAAGTTTGGCAATGAAAGAAACAGAAGAGAAGAGAGAGAAGAAGAGAGAGAAGAGAAGAGAAGAGAAGAGAAGAGAAGAGAAGAGAAGAGAAGAGAAGAGAAAAGAAGAGAAAATAAAGAAAGGAAAAGCAAAGCAAAGCAAGGCCTGGTTAATAATAAACATATTATTAGCTTTTTTACTTCAATGCAGATTGACATGTCCAGAGAAGATAGTGATAAAGAGTACTAACATGTAATTAAGACTTTGCCCATGGGAATATTCCAGGGACCTATCTCCTTACAAGGCTCTCCCATCACTGCCTATATAGAATATGACTCTTTCCTTCCTGTTTGTACACCTATGGGGAAATAGATAAGAATGTCCACCTGCACTTTAAGGTATCAGAGGTAACAAGTGCAAAAGCTCAAGACATCAGTGGCCTGCTGGCTACATGGAGGACCAAGAGAATCAATACCCTGGCACCCTGTAATTGTACACTACTGTACCATTGCACCCCAGATAGAGAAGGACCAGAAGCGAAGAACTTATTAACAATATACAGATCTCTGCCTGATATTTAGGAACAACTTCAAGTCATACAATGGAAGTAATTGGCAAAAATCATCCTTGGCTGTGTATTTTTGAAGATTTCATGTAACAAAGGAGTGTGATTGTCAGATATTTTAGATAATTTCAGTAGTGCTGTAAAAATTCCTAGGATGTATTGCATTAATCATATTTAAAATTAAGCTAACAAACAGAAGAAAATATTTAAGAATGCATGGTTACCTATGCCTGTCTCCAAAAATATTACATTAAGGGAGAAGAGACAAGGCATGTATTTAAAATATATAACTAACAGTGCAAGATAATATAGACTAAGTATCAAATGAATAGGTTACATCAGACCTAGACAAGAGGGACTGTGGCTTCCCAGTTTAAGGAAAAAGACTTTCTGAAAAAAAGTAAATGTAAGCAAGATCTTGACTAGTAAGTAAAATTTTCAAGGTGAAAAGAAGGCAAGGCCACTGTAATTATTCAAAATAGGCATGGATTTTTGTCTTTCCCCATTTATGTCTAAGACGAAGGAGTTATGTGTTCCTTTCCATTCAGATAAGGCAAAAGGAGTCATGTCTTATTTTGCATAAGACTGATGGCTTTTTACAAGGACTTTATACGGCCAGGTGCCTGGGTGGCTCAGTCGGTAAAGCATCCAACTCTTGATTTCAGCTCAAGTCATGGTCTCAGGGTTGTGAGACTGAGCCCTCCATCGGGCTCCACGCTCAGCAGGGAGTCTGCTTGAGATTCTCTCCCTCTCCCTCTCTCTCTCTCTGGCTCTTACTTTGCCCCTCCCCCCACTCCTGCTCACTCCCTCTCTCTCTCTCTCCCTCTTTCTCTCTCTCTCTGGGTTGCCCCAGCATATAAATCTTTTTTTTTTTTTTAAAGGACTTTACATGACCAGATGTTCAACTACTATAAAATCAATGTTCATAAGTCTCCTCCACCATGAATGGAATATATGTGAAGAAAAGAAGGAAAAATAAGTGGAAGAAGGTCACTTTCATTTCCCTACCAACAGTGATAGGTTGAGGTACCTATACTTCTGTGTTGGGGAGGTTATAAGCAAAGATGTAAGAGAAGTGTTGAAAGGATGTCCCAGAAGGAACAGCTTCTACTTTCTACAGAAATCCATTCATGGAACAGGGACAGTGCAGAGCAAAGAAGAATCTCCAGTGACTGAATTGGATAATTTGGTGTGAATACTTGTTTCCCCAACCATCCACTCATCATGTATCCCTTCATCTGCCCACCCATCCATCCATCCCTTTCTTATGTCTTCAGTCCAAACATCCATCCATCCATCCATTCATTTGTATCACTAAAATTGACTCTTTGGTTCAAATAATAAAAAATAACAATTACCTGTCACTCAAAGCTTCTCCCATAAGAAAATCAAAATTCTCCTTCAATCTTTTGTTATAATCTTCAGGTGGAAGCCAAGAAATAACTTGGTATGATTTTTCCTTCTCTTTAAAATCTAAAAAACACCCATGGGTTAAAAATGTTAAGTATGTCACAAAACATGGATTAACATTAGCGTGATAAGATCAATATTTGTTTGCTCAAATAATTTTATATTTATTTGAATGTTTGCCTTTTGAACTATTTTTATATGGTTTGGTTGCATTCTCATTCATTCAATCTTATAAAATGATAACATGTATTGAGAACCTTACACTGATTAAGGAGTGCTTCTCAATTTAAAGTTATGGAAGCTTCCATTTATTTTTTTTAAGATTTATTTATTTGAGAGAGAGAGAGCACATGTGAGTGAGGGAAGGGGCAGAGGGAGAGAGAGAGTGAGGAAGAGAATTTCAAGCAGACTCTGCTGGGTGCAGAGACCGATGAGGGGCTCAATCTCAGGACCCTGAGATCATGACCTGAGGCAAAATCAAGAGTCATATGCTTAACTGACTGAGCCACCCAGGCGCCCTGGAAGCTTCCTGGAATCGAGCCCCACATCTGGATCCCTGCTCAACAGGGAGCCTTCTTCGCCCTCTCCCTCTACCCCTCCCCCGTGCTTGTGCTTTCTCTCTCACACTCTCTCGCAAATAAATAAATAAAATCTTAAAAAAAATTTTTAAAAAAGCTTCCATAAGGTATAGCTATTTGTCTCATTTTACAGATGAGAAAACAAAGGTAATTGAAGATTATCTTAAGCAAATTAAGATACTTTGTCAAAATTGCACACATAGGAAGTGATAAAGTCTGTTTGATTCCAGAGCCTCTGCTCTTTCTGTTTTAGAAAAGCTCATTTTCATTATTTAGAGTGATAAATCCAAATCGCTTTTTGATTCAGTAAAAAGTACAAAAAAGTACTAAGAAGCTTACATAAAATAGTAGACCTCTGTACCTCTACTTACCAGCATGACTTCTCCCACATATCCATGTGTAATGAAAAGTCTGAGTCCATTTATGATGTTTGACTCCTGACAGTTTTCAAGCCCTATCTCCCACTCTCTCTTCAGTGTTTCACTTGGGCAAACTATTAAGAAAGTCAACATGCTCCTACCCTTGGCCACAGTGGAAGTTTCAAACCATGCAAGTAAAGACCAATGAGGGGGAACCCTCAACACATCTCAACTCTCTACCCACAATGAAAACTCAAACTAGTCATCCCTCCCTCCTCTGGAAAGCCATTTTTCAGATTTACTTAGGAGCCTTTCCTACTCTTCTTAAAAAAAAAAAATAGTGAGCCTTATTATTTGAGTAATAAATATTCCATACTCTCTTATACATGTATGCTTTCATCAGTCATAACATCCAATCAAATGTGTGTAAACTGGGGATAGATTAATGCACAGTCTTACACATTGAAACTACCAAGCCCAATCTTAGTGAAAGTACTGCTATCCAAGTATGTACTGGCAAGTACTTTGCAATCACAGATTTGGCTAGTATGTTCTTCAGTACCTATGTCAACAGACTCTCAACATCAGTTTGCCTTCACTTTGGAAAGGACACAGTGCACCTTTAACTAGTTATCCATGGGGTATTTCAACATCCTACCATTGGCCACAATTTTATTGGCAAAATCTTAACCACATCCAACTTTCACCAGAAGCCCAGGTAGGACATTATATTGAAAATATCCCACTCTAAGGAGATTCATTTGACATACTTCTTCAGGACAGAGCAACATTCCCACAGGAGTGCACAGAAAGGGATGTGCCATTGTCCCACGCAAAGCTCAAGGCCTAGGACCTCGGTTAAATTCCTAGGAAGTATTTGATCAGTTAAGGCCTCTCTATCCATGACACTATCAAGAAACAACTACTGGGCCACCTGGGTGGCTCAGTCGGTTAAGCATCTGACTCTGGCTCAGGTCAATCTCGGGGCCCTGGGAATCGAGCCCCAAGTTGGGATCCCCTTTGAATGAGGAGTCTGCTTCTTCTTCTCCCTCTCCCTCTGCCCCTCCCACTGCTTGTGTGTTATCTCTCTCTCTCTCTCAAATAAATGAACCAAATATTTATTAAAAAAAAAAAAAGAAACAACTATTGACTCATAACACCACAATATCTCAAGAAGTCCAACAACTTTTAAGCCTTTTTGCAATCTGGAGGCAATATATTTCTGATTTATACATTTTCCTTAAATCCATTTATACTTATTTTTGAAAATCAGCCCACTTTGAATAAGGCCAAATAACAAAAAGATCTAAAATCTGTCCAAACTACAATACAATACGCACTGTCATTAGTGCCCCCCACATTTGCATTCATTATAAAGGCTTCAGCAACCTCTTCCCATGCTTTCTGGAGTTCTCTAGACCACCGTTGATAGCAGTATTAGTCTCCAATTTCTACTGTAGTAAATTACTACAAACTTATTACAAATTTATTATCTTATAATTCTGGAGATCAGAAGTCCAAAATGGGTCTCACTAGGACAAGAGCAAGTTGTGGGCAGGCCAGCATTCCTTTTGGAGGCTCTGAAAGACATTTTCTTGCCTTTTCCATCTTTTAGTGATTGTCTTCATTCCTTGGCTCATGGCCTCCTTTTAACTGACAATGACATCATCCATCATCTGACTTTCCTTCCATTATCACATTTCCTTCTCTTACTCTCCTGTCATCTCTTTTTTTTTAAAATCGGTTAATTAACATATAGTGTATTATTAGTTTCAGAGGCAGAGTTTAGTGATTCATTAGTTGCATATAACACCCAGTGCTCATTACATCAAGTGCCCTCCTTAATGTCCATCACCCAGTTACCCCATACCCCTCCCACCTCCCCAATCATCTCTTTTTTTTAGAAGGACTCTTGGAACTATATAGAGCCCAAATGGATAATCCAAGACAATCTTCCCATCTCAAAATCCTTATGTTAATCACATCTGCAAAGTTCCTTTGCCATGTAAGGCAGCATATTCATTGGTTCTAAAGATTAGAGCATATCTTTGGGTGGGGACATTATCTTCTACCACCATGTTCTGCTTTCTGGACCTCAAACACTCATGTCCATATCACATACAAAATATAATCACTCCATCCCAACATTCCCACAAGTCTCAAACCATCACATCACCAACTCATAGTTCAAAATTTCATCTAAATGTCATTAGCTTGAATGTCCCAAATTATATTATCCAAATAATTCAATAAAGTATGGGTGGGACAATCTGGATACGATCCATCTGTGGACCTATGAAAATTAGGAAATAAGTTTATCTGCTTCCAAGAAACATTAAGATACCAGTTACAGATATTATCATTCAAAGTGGAACAAAATGGAAGGAAAATATGAATTTCTGGTCCTAAGAAATGTTGACATCCAACTGGGCAGACCATGTTAGGTTTTAAAAACTGGAAATAACCTGCTGTGACTTGAAGCTCAGCACTGTAAGCTTGAAGTTCTACCCTTTGTACTCACTGCTTCACACTCAGACTTTTCATTTGTTCTTCATGAAAGGTAGCATAAGTTCTCAGCTAAATAGTTTATGAGCGTGTTTCTGAGTTCAATGACCTTCTTTCATGTCACTCTTTCTCTGTCCTTTTAGTCCAAATTGGCAGTATTTATCCTGTATAAAATTCGCAAGTACCTTATGGATCTTCTGGGTATATCATGGGAATTCACTCTGCTAGACAAGAGCTGCTACACAGATCTTTAAAAAGAATTTCACCTCTACTTTTGGCTTCAGCCAACAGGGCTGAGGGGACTCATGATTCACACACCCAATATTTAAAGAGCTCTGTGAGACTGAATATTCTGACCTATTCAGAGGCATCAGCAAGAGGTTATCGAGCCACACCACTGGTTTTCTCTTTGCTGGCAGCAAATCCCCTAATTTTAGAATCTTTTGCAATCTGGATAGGCTGAGAATTTCCCAAATCATGAAGTCTTCATTTCTTTATGCTTAATGGTTCTTCCTTCAATTTATCTCTTTCCTCTCACATTTTACTATAAGAAGCAAGAAATCCTTACCATCTGTATTTTTACCAGAAGTGTGTTTATGATGATTTACATATTGTCTCAGACAATACAGATTTTCTCTACCATGCTCCTTACTTCCTTCTTAGTCCTCATTAGCAGAGTTCTTATATTTTTTATTAAGACACAAATGACATGTAACATTACATTAGCTTCAGGTGTAAAACATAATGATTTGATATTTTTATATATTGCAACAGAGTTCTTAACATCCACATTTCTACCAATAGTCTCTTCAAGACTATCTAGACTTACTCTATCATGCTTCTTAATATTTTTCCAACCTCTATCAATAACCCAATTATAATGCCAGATATTGGTTGGAGCAGTAGTGTATGTGAATATTGAAAATCTTTGCTTCTTCAATCTGATATCATTTCTTTATTAAAGTAGTAAATAAATGAACAAGACGGGGAAGTGTGTCCAAACAAGGAGTTAATAAATGGTTCAAATGTTACAATGCACTGAAATGGGCATCAGGCCAGAAATAATAACTCAGTCATGTGTTTTCCCCATTTGCAGACATCTAGTCAAGCTCTATTCCTAAGGTAAAGAATTAATACGCTGTTTCAAAGCCTCAGAAATACCTGTGATTGGGGAATATTGGAAGAAACTCTAGACTTTTAAACCTGGAAACTAAGGATAAAACTGAAGGGATCCAAAAGAAGACATAAAAATGGCCAACAGACACATGAAAAAATGCTCGACATCAGGGAAATACAAATCGAAACCACAATGAGATATCACCTCACACCAGTCAGAATGGCTAAAATTAACAACTTAGGAAACAGACAGATGTTGGTGAGGATGCGGAGAAAGGGGAACCCTCCTACACTGTTGGTGGGAATGCAAGCTGGTGCAGCCACTCTGGAAAACAGGATGGAGGTTCTTCAAAAAGTTGAAAATAGAGCTACCATACGATCCAGCAACTGCACTACTGGGAATTTATCCAAAGTATACAAACATAGTGATTCGAAGGGGCACCTGCACCCCAATGTTTATAGTAGCAATGTCCACAATAGCCAAAATATGGAAAGAGTCCAGATGTCCATCGACAGATGAATGGATAAAGAAGATGTGGTATATATACACAATGGAATACTACTCAGCCATCAAAAAAAGGAAATCTTGCCATTTGCAACGACATGGATGGAACTAGAGGGTATTATGCAAAGTGAAATAAGTCAGTCAGAGAAAGATAAATACCATATGAATTCACTCATATGTGGAATTTAAGAGACAAAACAGAGGATCATAGGGGAAGAGAGGAGAAAATAAAACAAGACAAAATCAGAGAGGGAAACAAACCATAAGAGACTCTTAACTCTAGGAAACAAACTGAGGGTTGCTGGAGGGGAGGTGGGGGGGTATGGGGTAACTGGGTGATAGGCATTAAGGAGGGCACTTGATATAATGAGCACTGGGTGTTATATGCAACTGATGAACCACTAAATTCTACCTCTGAAACTAATAAAAAAAAAAAAATACTGAAGGGATCCATGAACTCCCCAAATTGTTTATAGATTTTTGTGTACATATATTTATTAAAGGGGTAGAAGGTCTGAAGCTTTTATTAGTTTCTCAAAATTCATGGAAACTACCAGGATTATTTTTTAATCAATCTAAAATTTTAATTTAACTTAATTTCATTAAAAATTTTAATTAAATTTAATTGCAATTTTCAAAATTAAGAATAACTACCTTGAAAATAATACACTACAGCTATTTAATCATGTCTGTGGTCAACACAGATGCAAAAAGATATGTATATAAATCATGTTCAGTGATGAATGCAGAACCTAATCTAGAAGGTGATTTAAATGATTTTAAGTAGGGACTCAAATAGATATTGGTACACCAGTTTTCATAGCAGCATTATTCAAAATATCCAAAAGGTGGAAACAACCCACATGCCCATCGACAGATGTCTGGATTAACAAAATGTGGTATATACTTACAATGGAACATTATACAGTCTTAAAAAAGGAAGGAAATTGTGATCCATACTACAGCATGGATGAGCCTTGAAGACATTATGCAACGTGAAACAAGCCAGACACAAAAAGACAAATATTGTATGTTTCTACTTAAATGAGGTATCTAGAATAGCCAAATTATTGAGAAATAAAGTAGAATAATGGTTACCAAGGGCTGCCCACAAGGGGTAGTTGGCAGTTACCATATAATCAGTACAGAGTTCTCGTTTGTGATGAGGGAAATGTTCTAGAGAGCAACAGCAGTGATGGTTGCTTAACAATATGAATGTACTTAAAGTCACTAAACTTAAAAATCAAATGTTTAAGAGGTCAATTTTATGCTGTGTATATTTTACCACAATAAAAATCTTGAAAGAAATTTTCACAGAAAAAATTGTTTTAACAAAATCTGAACAATAACAAAGCCTGATCACCTTCAAAGTTTTATAATTTTTCAGAATTTTATTCCCTGAAGATGCTGCTTAAAATTGCATCTTTTTTTAAATCAAAGCCTGAGAAAACTTCAGATTGAGCAATCCAGAGCTTAAAGTCCTAAATCCACCCAACACTATTATTAACCTGCCATATCACCTTAAGCAAACCATTTCAGTTCTCTGGGCTGCTGTTTTCATGTCTTTCAACAGAAAAGAGTTGATAAGATTTGCTCATTTTAGCTAAAATTCATTGGATTCAATGATTCAGTTAAGAACGTCCAACATCATTATACACAAACTGTTGACCAGGCATTGATTTTTCTAGAAAACAAAATCATCTCAGTGATAGATTCTGATCTTAGCTGGATAAATAAGGGATTTCTTAAGAAAGTTTTCTTAGATTTCAGATATCATAAAAGGAGAAAGTGATCTATGATATAAAAAAAAGGAATCTGTGATATAAGAAAAGAAAATGGCATATTTGGCTGAACACTTCTGTTCACATGCTTTCAAGCTGTTATGAAGTACCATTTACCAAAATAATCTGCAATATATGGAGGGTTGCTTGGGATGAAGTGGAAGGCAAGGTAAGGGGGGAAAATATGGGACTACAGAGTGTGGAGTGCTGGGAGATAGAGCCAAGAAGTTTTCCAACACCTTACATCAACACACACACACACACACACACACACACACTTTTCATTCTTTCAGTCCAATTAGATTTTAAAAACAGTTTTCTAAGCAAAAGGTATTGTTTTACTCTACACTTTGCATAGAGTAAAAGAAACAAAAAAATTGGTGAGAAAAGATACCTGATATTAATGAATTTCCTCTCTGGTGAAGCATAGTGACATTATGACCGTGATCTTGAAGAATTTGAGACACCCGGTCCAGCAGTAGATGATGGCTTCCACCTAGGAACAATGTACAACTTCACTTTTGAAATGAGGATAATAAAATGCCTAAAGCTGATAGGTTAAGAGATCCAGGAGATGAGAATTAGCCGACAGAAAGCTGATGGTGAGTAGAGGAAGATGAGCTTCATCTCCATTTGGGTAAGCCCCAGCCACTCACTCAGGGCCCAGTGGCCCAAATCTTGACTTTGGCAAACCTCCATCAGATCCTCATTGTGACTCCAGTCACAAAAATGACCAACCATCAGTGTGACGAGCTTCTCTGCTTATGCCTTAAGGAATTCCTGATCCTAAGTATATGCTAATTTTAGCCAGGCCTTATGGAGACACTGTGCTCTAAAGAAATAACTGTACTTGTGTAAAGTGTGGCACAGTGCCCTATATGAGCGTGAAGGATTCCCAATGGACAATTAGTCAGAGTTCGTTCTGGAATCTTACTCTTTGGAAATCTATGCTAGTGTAGGAGGCAGAAACATGGGAACTTGAATATCAGTCCAAGAAAGAGCCATTGGACCAGAATGAAGCTGAGCCACCACTCAAGCCAAAATCCTTGAGCTTCAAATATACTTGGCAGGATGTTTCTCAGTTGGTGCCTGAATTTTGCTGAACATCAAATTAAGGCATTCAGAATAACTGTGGGCCCTTGAGGTGGGATTACAGGATCCTGTATGCATGAGAGACTGGGGCATCACCCATCCTAGGAAAATCCTGGGATCCTAAGGAAACAGAAGCTTGATCATCTGGGGAGGTACAGGTTCTATCACACTAAATCTTATCCAAAACCATATGAATCATGGGACATTTGGTTGAATCTATGAGTCTCAGTAGCAGAGGAAGTCAGACCAGGAGGGAAGGAATAGAATTTGCCCAAGCTGGGAAGTGGGAGCTGTTTGGAAGATGCAAGTCCCGTGATGACTGGGTCAGCAGAGAGGGATGTCGGCCTACTGCAACGGTGTGTATCTGTGGAAATTACCGGAAATTACCCTAG
Organism: Halichoerus grypus; assembly: GCF_964656455.1. Classification (NCBI taxonomy): domain Eukaryota; kingdom Metazoa; phylum Chordata; class Mammalia; order Carnivora; family Phocidae; genus Halichoerus; species Halichoerus grypus. The sequence continues at coordinate 27,962,888 of NC_135713.1, forward strand.
TTTTTAAATCTGTGCTTGTGTTGCCTGAGGTAACACGGATTATATAAAACACAAACTCCTACCCCCTCAGACTGCCTGTTCTGGCTTCACATTTAACCCTTGGAAGAAAAGGAGACGCGGGAGAAGCCAGCCCGCACTCGCGGCCTTTCCGGAGCGTCTTGGTGAGCCCGGTGCATTCTGGGCCAGAGGTGGGGCTTCCAGCGCCTCCAAACCACACCCGCTCCCTCTCAGAGTCCAGAGGACGCACGCTTTGAAGAGGTGAGGGAGCTCTTTGGTATCACCACTATTAACAATCAAAACGCGACAAAAAAAAAAAAAAAGAGTTCAAAAGGAGTTACAGGGTTTCTTAAAGAGTTGTTTTTTTTTTTTTAATCCCCACTGAAAAGTGCGTGAGACTGGAAGCTGTGGACAGGCTGGTCTTGGGATAAGAAACCCCAACTAAATTCCTGATGTGTACCATTAGGGAGGCCTGGTGTGCTCTGACAAAAGGTGCCTGATGTGCTGACCCTTAGTTTCCTGTTCAGGAAAACACTGTGGGGCCTAAATGCGATTATTTATGGTTCTTTCCAGCTCTAAGATTTCCCCGATTCCCAGTGATCTATACACAGTTACGTAAAAGAGCCCACTGTGGGTGGAAATACAATCTTGGGAAATCTCCATCTTATGATAACCCTTTATCCTGATCCTTGTCCCTTTATCTTATGATGACCCCTTATCCTGATCCTTTTCCCTTTATCTCTTTTCCTTTTCATCTTCTATTCCCTTTGGTGCAAAAGTAAAGGAAGTAAAACTGGGGCCACAAAATGCAGAATTAACAGTCCCCCGAATCCTTCAAACACTTCCAGCAGCACCGGTGAAAGGAGCGGGCATTGGCGAGACCCGAATGTCCAAGGCCCAGTCCCCAGCCCTGGCCAGTTCTCCAAGTTCCCTCGGGATGGAAAGCACTCCACCCTCCTAGGTGTCATTGAAATACCTTCCCTGCTCCACCTTGGCTCCCCTGCAGTGTCAGAAAATTAGTGCTTCTGCCCCCCGTAAGCTCCTTTCCCTGGCCTCCAAGAGCCTGCACACGCTCCTACAGTCTCTTTTGGCAACGGCTGCGCGCCCCCCAGAAATTTAGGGTGAGCCTCTGAATTTGCAGCCCGCTCCCTGGAGGAGGCAGCCCCGGGTCTCCAGCCCTGAGAGGGATCGCAAACTTCTGGACCCATTTCCCGCGCCTCAGAGAGCAAATCTGAGTAGGAAGAGAGAGGAAAAAGTATTCTATTTTCTCAGGAAGTTTCTTCACCTCTCGGTGGTAGGGGCCCCTCATTTCCCCACAACCCCCTCCTGCCTCTTCCCCCTCTAGCCTGGGACCCAAGCCCAGTCTGGAAAACCACCTGGAGTGACCCTCTGACCCAGCGCTGTTTGACTGAGCCTTCCCGCGGGTGTCTGGGACGCGCCTGATTCTCCCGCCAAGCACTCACCCACCAAAGACAGAGTTAGAATTTTGGCGGCCTCTGAGAGCAGGAACCCCGGCAGAAGGAAGCCAGCGAGCAGTAGCGCCCGCTGCCCCGCCATGCTCGCTCTGCTGTGAGCCGGGGAGCCCAGCCCAGTGCGCTGAGCCCTGCGCCCCGCGCCCCGCGCCTCGCACAGCGCAGCGACCTGTGCGCCCTGGGCACACGCTCCGCTCGGAGCCAAGGAAATGCGCTGGCGGGCAGATTGGGAAGACGTGAGAGATGGACCCCGCCTGTGTTCTCTTCCGTTTGCGGTTTCTTGCCCTTCTGCTCCACCTCCCAGGGTGCCTGCTCCACTGGCTAATTTGTCCTCACCCTTCCTAACCCCGGACATCGGGAAGGAGGGGTTAGTGAGCTCTCCTTAACCCCTCTCTGTCCGCGTAATCACCACACTCTCCGCAGAGAAGGTACTCTGAACCAGGAATGCAGGGACCTTAGGAATTTGCTTCCAAGATAGTTCCACCTCCAGGTGACCCACACCCATCCCCATTTTAGGGACCCTTCCACGAATTTTCCCACCTCCTAACTGCTCTGGTGACCTCATACTGTCATCCGCATACTCCATTTCCCTAGATATTTGCTTAAAATCTCTGAGACGCTACTCCCTGGAGGTAGTGTCTACTCCCTGGGAGTAGCTTATGTCTACTCTCTAGAAGAAAACCCGCAAGAGAAGTCGACCTACCATTCCTGGATTGTGTTCTGAAGACCTCTTAAGGAGGTCATTCATTCATGAAGAGGTGCTAGAGTCCTAACTCCAGAAGTCCAAGTCTTTACCTGGAGGTTTGAACCTCTAAAGCTGAGATTATAATTCTGAATGAGAATTATAAAATAGGACTGGGAATCTTATCACAGTCTCCTCAGGCACCAAACTGAAGACATCTTGTAATTCTGCCTCTTTGTAATGTCAGCCCTGGCAAGGACAGGGCATGGAAACCCCAGGAGGCATCTTTACATTCTCTATCCCCAAAGCAAACCTCTTGTAAAGGTTTTCAGTGCAGCTTCCCTTACAGCCTGTCACAGGTAACAATTCTCTTTTCCAAGGGGCAGGGGAGGATAATTCTGTGAAAACTTTTACTTTCCTGATCAAAGAGCTATATTTCTTTGAAAGCTATATTATATAGCTTTCTGAGCTTTGACAAGAGTTTGCAGGAAAGGCAAATAGAAAATGAAAGGATTTGTAAAGTACGCATTTTAGGTGTGATTCCAAGTGGTAGAGGCAGGAGAGAGGGAAACAGGCTGAGAAGATACTGGACATGGAGGCTGGAATGGTTCAGGCTCAGTGCTTCGAAGAGAGGCGTGACGAGGAAAGTGGCTTCAAGGCTTAAAATATGAAGGTCACTGTTCCAAATTACCCTGGGACAAAATCACAGAACAGCCCTTGCTGACTGGCAAATAAAGAAGGCCATAAGGGCCGAATAAAGAATTCCAATTTTAGGAAGAAGCCAATGAGCAGGAATTTGCAACAAAATTAGCAAGTGGATATGATGTGGGGAACAGAAATTGCCAGAATCGGTGGGAATTTCCTAAGAAATGGTAACCCCCCCCCCATACTTTGTCTCCTAAGGCTACCCTTGGCATCAGGTCTTCTTCTGTTTCCTGGTCCCACACAGCCAGCTGACCACCACACTCAGTAGCTTCCCACAGAGCCGCACATTGCCCAGGATGACCACCGGCAGGAACAAGATGTTGAGAAGGTACTGTTCATGCCACGGCTGTTGGAAAGTGTGGGGCTTGAGGTGTGCTGCACCCCATCTGGAGGCTGTGATAGATCCAGCCCACCAACCCCTTGGGTGGGACAGGAGGGAGACGGGGTAGGAGTGTCTGATGATGCTGGCAACCACTGCTGCTGATTTGTACCTGTTAGCAGAGACAGAGGGGTGGTGACAGCATTAGATGATAGGTTCTCACCAGCTTAGGCTAGACAGAGAAGGCTGGTTTTCAGGTAATTATAATCTGGCCCTGAAATTTACCTGCTGGGTGCCTATAAACAGTTTAATTTTATAGATTCTTGTATGCACAGAATCCAAATTAAGGCTGAAAGGTAAAGTTGTGCCTAAGTCAGTCCCTGTCTTCATGGAGTTCATGATCTACTAGACCAAAAGATACCCGTATGGTTTCTAAGTGTGCTCATTGCTAACAAAGCACCACTGTTTATAATCCTTTCAGTGGACAGAGCTAGGAAATATATGGTTATAGATATAGATAGCAAGATCCCATATTTATTTCTCTACTTATAGATGCTGTACCTATGTCTATTACCTAGTTACAAAAAATCAATTTATAATTTATACTGATATCTCAATTCAATACATCACAGGGGTTGTTCTAATCTTCCCCATTTCCACATTTGTAATTTTCTTTTCCAAAAGTAAGAAACAACATCAATACATTTACTCATTTGCTCAGTCCTATCATGCATAGAAAGTGAGGTCAAATATACTAACCCACACAACTGTGAAAAACCTACTCAATAGACAAGTTTTATTTGCAGTTCTTGTTGTCTTTAGACTGGATATACATAGTTGACCCTTGAACAAATGCGTTTGAACTTCATGGGTCCGCTTATATGTGGATTTTTTTTCAATAAATAAGGTACAGTACTGTAAAGGTATTTTCACTTACGATTTTCTTAATAACATTTTCTTTTCTCTAGCTTATTTACGGTACATATTACGTACCATATGGCTTTTTTATAATACATTTATTTATAATACATATAACTTACACATGTAGTGTATGTTATACATGTACTAGTAATACATATACACTTAATATATAATACATATGACATACAAAGTATATGTTAATCAACTCTTTATGCTATTAGTAAGGCTTTTGGTCAACAGTAGGGTATTAGTAGTTAAGTTTTGGGGGAGTCCAAATATATGCAGATTTTTTACTATGTGAGGGATTAGCACTCCTAACCCCATGCTGTTCAAGGGTCAATAGTACTAGCAAACCAAATTCAGCAGCATATAAAGTTGATTACACACCAATACCAAGCAAGAATTATCCTGGAATGCAAAGAGGGTTCAACATGTGGAAATCGATCAATGTAATATACCACATTAACAGAATGAAGGAAAAAACCCACATGATCACTTTAATTGATGCAGAAAAAGCATTTGACAAAATTCAACACCCTTTCATGATAAAAACATTCAACGTAATAAAAGCCATTAATGAAAAACCCACAGCAAACAGTGTACTCAATGATGAAAGACAAAGCTTTCTCTAAGATCAGGAACAAAGCAAGGATGCTTGTTTTTACCACTCTATTCCACATAGTACTACAAGTTCTAACCTGAGCAATTAAGCAAGAAAGAGAAATAAAAGCCACCCAAATTGGGAAGGAAGAAGTAAAATAATCTCTATTCACAGATGACATGATCTTACATGTAGAAAATTCTAAAGATTATATACACACACACACACACACACACAAACCTGTTAGAACGAATAAATGAATTCAGCAATATAGCAAGAATACAAAGTAAGCCACAAAAATCAATTGCATTTCTATACTGACAGTAAACAATCTGAAAAGAAATCTACAAAACAATTCCATTTACAATAGCATCAAAAAAGAATAAAATACTTAGGAATTAACTTAGTCAAGGAGGTGAAAGACTTGTACAATCAAAACTGCAAAACACTGCTGAAAGAAATTAAAGAAGATACAAATGGAAACACATCCCATATTGGTGTGGAGCCATAACCCTGATCCTGCAGCTCCCTCCTTCAGCTTCTGTGAGTCCTGGGCCAAGTGCACATGCAGCTCTGTGATAAAGGGGCCAGCTTCTCTTATAGGTCCCCCAGGGCATTGAGGTTGGAGGTATGAGAAACATAGACAGATTCTAGTCATCCTTACAAGTCCCAGGTCATCCTTGCTGGTTCCAGTTTATTCCTGCTCTCATCTCATCCACTTTTTTTTTTAAAAAAAGATTTTATTTATTCATTTGAGACACAGAGATACAGAGAGAGAGAGCATGAGCAGGGAGAGAGGCAGAGGGAGAAGGAGAAGCAGGCTCCCTGCTGAGCCAGGAGCCCAATGTGGGGCTCGATCCCAGGACCCTGGAATCATGACCTGAGCCGAAGGCAGATGCTTAACCATCTGAGCCACCCAGGCGCCCCTCATCTCATCCACTTTATTTTTCCTCGCATCCAGTCTGGCTGACTTAAATCTCAATACTAGAAGCTCATATGGGCTGTCCCACCTGCTACCACAGATATGTAAGTTCTAGCCCCAATGATAAATCTTTTTCTCTACATAATTCATAGTGTTCTCTCTTCTCTGATGAAAGCCTGACCTAATATTCCTTTTCCCATTCTGTTTTACTAACCAAACCTCAATTTTATTTGGAATAAAACTTATAAACAAAAGGAAAGCCTCTACATTTTCCAACCTCTCTTGTAACTAGGAGTCATCATGTGACAGAGTTCTTATTAATAGAAGTTAAATGGGAGTCACTGAATAGTTAACAGCTTTCAAGGATGACATGCTCTATTAAGTTTCTATTTCCTGCTGTAACTAATTACCACAAACTTGGTGGCTTAACGCAACATGACTTTATTATCTTACCCTTTTGTAAGTTAGAAATCTGATGTTGGTTTTATGGGCTAAAATCAAGGTGTTGGCATGGCTGTGCCTTTTGGGGACCCTAGGGATGGATTCATTTCCTTGCCTTTTCAGTTTCTAGAGGTCCACATTCCTTGGTCATAGTTCCTCTTCTGTTTTCAAAGCCAGCTACATTGCATCTCTCTGGCCATTCTTCCATGGTCACATCTCTCTGCCTCTCCTCTCCTTCAACTATAAAGGGCCTTTGTGACTGCATCGGGCCCGCCTGATAACCCACGGTAATCTCCTTATTTTAAGGTTTGCTGATTAGCAATCTGAATTCCATTTGCAATCTTAATCACCTTTGCCATGTAACATAACATATTTACCTGTTCCAGGTATTAGGACATGGACATTTGCGGGGAGCCATTATTCTGCCTGTATTGCACAGAACTCTTTTTTCCTCCTTCTTCCTTGCCTAGAGCACATATATTCTGGCTCCAGCTACAGAAAGTACATAGCACCCATGAAGAAACCTTTTGATGGAAGCAACCAGCAAGAGTGGCTAGCCAGAAAGGAAAGAGGGGACTGGGGAACTGTGGACATTAGGGAACTGCCATTCTAGTCCCACATTTCCAACCTCCAGCCATCTTTCATGTGAGAAGGAAATAGACTCTTCATATGGTTAAGCCACTATTTTTTGAACTTCTATGACTACTAGTCAATTTAATTTCTAGTGATACATAACATATAGGAAGGTCCATTGCTATGAAATGAAAAGGGGATGGAATTCTTTTCCTGAATCAAAATAGTCTTAGAAATCACCACATATCCTGCTGCTTGACTTACAAAAACATATTAAGGCTAAGTACAACTTTCATGGTCCCGTTTGACTTTCTCATAACCCTATTTTAGAAAGCAGGTGTCATGGAAAGATTTCATGAAAGTAGAAACTGTAGAACAACCTGTAGGCCCTATGTGTAGTCAGCAGAGATGGTGCTCCCCGCCGGAGAGGATACTGTACCTGCAGTGGAGTTCTAAGAGGGAAGATTGTGGGAGGGAGGATCTGCACATGTTTAGGGGGCCGCTTTCTGGAACTTTGAAGAGAGCTCAGAAGAAGAGGCAATTTGGGTTTCTCTTACTCAGTTCTGGCTACTATATCAAAATACCATAAATCTGGTGGCCTATAAACAAAAGAAATTTGGGGCATCTGGGTGGCTCAGTTGGTTAAGCATCTGCCTTCAGCTCAGGTCATGATCCCAGGATCTTGGGATCAAGTCCTGCATCAGGCTCCCTGCTCAATGGGGAGTCTGCTTCTCCCTCTCCCTCTGCCCTCATCTCATGATCTCTCTCTCACACACACTCTCTCTCTCAAATAAATAAAGTCTTTAAATTTAAAAAAAATTTAAAAAACAAAAGAAATTTATTTCTCACAGTTTTGGAGGCTGGGTAGTCTGAGATCAGTGTGCCAACATGGTTGGCTTTGGGTGAGGACTCTTCCTGGCGTGTAGACAGCTGACTTCTCATTTTATCCTCACATGACAGGAAGGGAACTAGGGACGCCTGGGTAGCTCAGTCGGTTAAGCGTCTGCCTTTGGCTCAGGTCATGATCCCCGCATCCTGGGATCGAGTCCTGCATCAGGCTCCTTGCTCAGAGGGGAGCCTGCTTCTTCCTCTGCTTCCCACTCCCCCTGCTTGTGCTCTCTCTCTCTCTTGCTCTCTCTCTGACAAATGAATAAATAAAATCTTTTTAAAAAATAAAAAAGTAAAAATAAAATAAAAAAAAAGAGAACTAGCTAGTTCTCTGGCCTCTTCCTATAAGGGCACTAATATTCACGGGGGCTCTATCCTCATTACTTAATTGCCTCTCAAAGGCCCCACCCCCAAATACCATCATATTGGGGTATGGTTTTCAACATATGAAATTAGGGGAAACATTCAGTCCATTGCAGTCCCAGAAGCAGACGCTGAGACAAGGACTTGAGTACAAGTAGTTTATTTGGAAAATGCTTGGGAACACTGGTGTGGAAATGGGAAACTGATACAGAGAAGGGAAGTCAGTCAATAAAGGGTGACTCAATAAGTCAGTTACCATACTTTAATTCCATAGGAAAACTGCAAAACAGTGCAAAAGACATGACTCAGAATTATCCCACAAGAGAGAAAAGGGAATTGGGCTATTTACATGCTAAATCTCAAGAACCACTGGTTGAGGGTTGCTCCCAAGGCTGTTTATTAACTGGAACTTCCAGACTGTCTTATACATGGGAAGCATAGCCTACCACAGTTCTGGGGAAAGGATCGCTCATGCTTATAGTTGCATATACTGATCTCTGGCACTTGTAAAAGCACGCTGGAAAGTCCAGAGCATGAAGCAGGATTTGATAGCATCTACTACAGGAATGGAGGCAAGAGCAGGAGGAAGAGACTGAGAAAGTGGCTGAATCAGGAGACTGGAATCACTGGAGCATAGTGCCTAGGAGAGAATAGTGATGAGCTAGGGACAAAGTTTTAAATCTGAAAAGTAGGTCAAATTACACATGGGCAGAAACACAGCATAGTCCCAGCTATTCAGTAAGCCAAGAAACCAAAGAGTTCTGGCAAGAAAATGTTAATAGACAAAGACGCATCCATGGGTGATATATGCAACTAATGAATCATTGAATACTACATCAGAAACTAATGATGTACTATACAGTGGCTAACTGAACAACAACAACAACAAAAAAACAGTTTGTGCTAATATAAACAAGAGGAGTTGATGTCAATTGGAGCCAGGGTAGTGGGAGACCAGCATGGTCTATGCTAGTGTGAGACATACCAAGAACCAGTGACTTCCCAACACACCCAACCCTAGGATGTATCCATGTCACATCTGTTTCAGCTTCCTGGCCCCACACAGCCTGACCATGCCTAGCAGCTTCCTACACAGCCAAATGGTACACAAGGTGACCACTAGCAGGAACAAGAAGACATCAAGAAGGTACTGCTCATGCCACGGCTGCTGGAAGGCATGGGACTTGAGGTGTGCTGCACCCGCTGTCTGGAGGATCTGGTCTATCCAGCCCACCAGCTGCTGGGTGGGTGTCAGGGGGTGGGAGCACCTGATGATGCTGGTGACCACTGCTGCTGATTTGTACCTGTCGGCAGACACACACACACACACACACACAAGCACACACAGTATACATATATATAAATATACATCTGTGTGTGTGTATATATATAGAGAGAGAGACAGTTTGGAGAAATGTCAAAAACCAAATGTTAAATATTCAGCTGACTCAGGCTAAAGTTAATTCTAATCACCATAGAATGAACTTCTGAAGAATTCCCAAGTAGGGCTTTTCTTGACATTCTCATGTCCTAAATGAAATTAGGTGATTAAAAAATAAGTTTTAAATTAGCAGATCCTTTAGGTTATAAATTCTAGAACAACAAACAATTCTATAAAACGTGAATTATGATATAATAAAATCTCTATTACTCTTCCTTATTTTCTGTATTTAAATTCTTATAAATTTTAAATGGAAGACACCTAAATTTTTGGTCTAATAAACTGTAAAAAAGGAGTTACAATTTACTGAAATGGAGATTTGATGAGCAGGTTTAGGGGTGTTGGGAGCAGTCCAAAGTTGATATCTGGTCATGTTAAGTTTGAGATGCTTACCTGACAGCAAAGAAGAGATGTCAGTTAGGAAGGTAAAATGATATACTGCCATTAGCAGAAAGGTTTGGGCTGTAGTTATCCATTTGGGAATTAACATTAGTCTACAGAGAGGATTTCAAACCATAAGACTGGACAAGCATCCCAAGAGTGAAGTGCGGATTAGAAATTAGATGAGATCCAAACACCAGACCTTGATCTGGAACCCGAGCACATCTGGAGGTGTAGTGTTGAAGAGGTATCAGCCATAGAGATTGAAAAGGAGCAGCCAATGAGGGGTGAGAACTAAGAGTGTGGTGTCTGGGACCATGTGAAGGAATGTTTAAGGTGGGGCAGTCATCAGTTGACATAAATGATGCTGGTAGGATAGGTAAGGTAAGAACTGAGAAGTGGGCATGGGCTTTGGCAGCATAGATGCTACTGGTGACCTGCGTGAGAGCAGTTTTGTGGAGTGATTAGGAAAATACAATCAGGTTGTCAGGCTTGTTGGGGGCCCACGTCAGGCCTATGGTCATGAATTTAAGTTGCAACCGGTCAGGGTGGTTGTGAGTTTCCTCTTTCTGGGGAGGCAGGCTCATAGTAGTAAAGAGGACCACAGGAAAGTGATAGTCAAGGCATCTCAGAGGAAGAAAGCCCATTGCTTCTGAACTGCCCAGATGTGTCTTCAGACCAGAGAGTCACCCTGATACACAAATGACTGAATCCAAATATCTTGATTCTCAATACAGTCTGCACCATTTAATTTATTTATTTGCAAATATTAACTGCCTGCCGGGAAGGGAGCTAGATGCTAAAAGTGTCCTAGGGAATGCTGGTCCTGCATTTCATTAGGTGTCATGCTGAACATCATCCAAGAATTACTTCAGGTATGGAATGACTCCTCCACAAGCAGCAGTTCTTGGCCTTTCTGGGTACTAGATCCCATTAACAATCTGATGAACATCATAAAAACACACTCTAGGAAATGTATATATGCAAACACATACCATTCACAATTTTACATTTCTAGGGGTTCATGAGGCCTAGGAGCCTAACTACGTTGCTTGGGCCAAGAACCCCTGATATAGAGGACTAGTATTTAGTTACTCTTTACTTGTTCAACAATTACTTATGCAGTGCCTACTGTGTACAAAGCAGTGAGAGAGGCCATGATAAATGAGAAAGATATGACCCTACTCTCATGAAGCTTACATTCTAGTTGGAGGAAAGAGTCAATAAACTAATAAACAGAATAATTACAAAGTATTACACATTTTGTGAAGGAAATTATATGGAATAACTGGCATTGATCAGAGAAGGCCTCTCTGAAGAGGTGACATTGGAGCTAAATGGAAAGAATGTTCCAGAACAGCCAAGGGCAAAGATCTCTAGAGGAAAGAATGTTGTGTTTGAAGAAGTAAAAGGACACCCCTGTACCTGGCTAGAATTGTACATTAAACATCTCAAGAGAAACAAAAACTCTAAAAAGAGAAACTTTTGTAAGTTACTTCTAAACACAGAAAGTTCTTCCTTCATCTGCCTTCAATTTGCCTTATTGAAATATAAGACTCATTTCTTTAACTTGGTATTCAGTAAAAATAGGTCAGCTGGTATCTTAGGTTAGCTGAGTTTTAGCTTATATGGGGTAAAAAAAAAAAAAAAAAAAAACTTCCAGCCATTTCCCCTAGTGCTACCCTAAGGGCTACATACATATCTCTTGTCTCCCATGACTTGTTTCATCTTTAGAGCTAGGGTCTCCCCTTTGAGCTGCTCTATCAGAATGGAGACACCTAGGTCTTTGGCTTCTACTTGGAGTAGGTCTCCAGGCTGGTCTGTGAAGAGAAGAATCCCCACCATGGGCACACCATGGTTGATACATTCCATCACACTTTTCTACCCTCCATGAGTGACAAATAGGTGGAGGCTGGGGTGAGCTTGGACAAGAAAGGTGATGCTGGAGAAAGAATGTGGGGAATCTGGAAAAGCAGCAATGTCAGGGAAACACGCAGGGGACTCTAGAGGTATTTGGGAACAATTTAAAGAGTCAGTTACCTGGAAGACACTCTATAAGCACCCTCAGAAACATGGGTCTAACACCTGAACTAGAGTCCAGCTAAAGCTAAGAATGCAGAGAGAGCACTAAGTTCAGCATATACCACCATTCATCCATTTATTCCTTCATTGTCTCTCTACATCATTTTAAAGCTGGGATTATGCCTTATACCTTAACACTGCCTGTCCCTGTCATACTGCTTCTCTCTTATTTGGAGTAAAATAAAGTGTTGACGAGGAAGAGCTTATCTAGCTCAAGGACTTAGAAACTGTTAAAGTGCTTTTGGAAAATGCAATTTGTGGTCTCTACCACAGGCTATTGAAATATATTTGCAGGGACAGAATCAAAAACTTGTATCTCCAATTCACTGAGTGATTCTGATCCAGTCTGCAGCTATACACATGAAGCGTCCCCAGAATGCAGCACTGGCCAGAGAGAAACCTCCTTGAAGATGCGGTAAGACATCTCAGACAGGACAATGAGGAATTGTCTCACATTAGAAAGACACCATGGCACCCAGGTCTCTCACACTGGGTACTTCCTTCCTGCTCTGCATAGTTATATCTCAGAACATTTGTAGGCACTTCTTGGAAGGTGTTTGATCCTGATCACCTACCAATTACAAGAGGCCACAGTAACCCCACTTGAATATCACTAGCGGCTACAGCTAACCGGTCTGGGTTACAGATGGATGAAGTGACCCCAAAGTGCCAATCTCTTCTGGTGCTTTGACTTTTGCTAACAGATGCTTTCCTTTTCAAGGATGGTGGAGTGCCCAGGCAGGGGTGACAGCGGCAATAAACCCTAAAGAAAAAGTAACTGGAGAGAGAGAAGGGCAGAACAGCTGCAGCCCGTAGAAGGAGGAAGTCCTTACCCATGAGGTCATTCTGAGGAAGCCAGTCCACAATTTTCACATTGGCTGCCAATTTGACATCTTTGGGCCAATGAGAAGGCTTACACTTCCACATCACCCCCCTCCCCCGCCCCGGGGGAAGGTGGGCAAAGGCAGCATGCATCTCCTTTAGGACTTCCTCAATCTGTTGGGTGTAAACCATGGAGCCCAGTGTCACAAGAACAAAACCTTTATCTGCAACTTGGCAGTAAAGTCCTCAAATTCCTGAGAGAACAGAAAAAAAAGAGTCATACCATTCACGGAGCACACATCTGAACTCTCTGTGTTTCCCTTGTTTAGGATAAATCGAAACCTTTCTTTTCCACGGGCTAACATGTGCTGGATGGCCTGGAAGAAAGAGATTTTTCTAAGCCTTGATTTATCCTTTTTCTCCAGGATCACAGGAATGGTGTATCCTTTCCCTGCAGGCTTTATAACTTGATGAACTAAATTTCAATTTCCTCTCTTGTGGGTCAGGAGGAAAGACAGGGAGAGTTTTTGATAGTATCCTCCAGAGGACTATGTGAACACCTTCCCTCATCCTGCACTATGGGCTTCCCCCAGAGGAGACTGGGAGATAAGCAGGATTCCCAAATGGTCAGGAGCTGGATCTCATCTACCCCTGCTATGGAGGCAGCAAAAATACATAGTGCTGGAAGATGGTCAGAGAGATACCTGTGTCCAAATGATACAATATGATCTCAAATTCTCAGTTTTCTGAAGCTTTCCAGTGACCTATGTGGGCTTTGCCACAAGGCAAGCTAAATTTATGGGTATTTTTGTCCTTCCCAACCTCCACTCTCTCCCTATGATGTTCTACGGGTACACTTCTGAGAAGGCCTGTAATCTCTGCTCTCTCCTTTTTCTGGGCTTCCGGAGTCAACCACTACTCATGTGCTTCAGCTCATTCTTTTCCCCATGGTAGTAGCTGCTATAGGATAAGGGAGGACCTAATGAAAAAGATGATGATAAATCTCTCAAGAATGCATAGAAAACTATAAGCCAGACTGAAATGTAGAGCATCAAAAATAAAGAAGTAGGTGGATCTTTGCCTCCCAGTTAACACTAGCCAAGGGACATGTGGCTGGTTTTTCGGTCCTTGTTAACTGAGATGTAACAATAATAATAATAAAGACCCACTTAGTCATGCCCAGCATGTGTCAGACACTGCAATGGAACTCTTAAAAACATATATCCAATTCTCTCAACAATCCTGAGTGCTAAGATTATCCCTCTTTCACACCCCCAGAAACTGAGGCTTAGACACAGGCACTTGTTGGAGAGAATATATCAAATGAATGGCAGAACCAGGATTCAATTCAGATTGTGTCTGACTCTGAAGTCCAAGTTTTTTCTACTATAAACATCAAAATGGACTAACATTTGGAGAGAATGATGATTTTCATATATTTCTCTTAGAATATTCATAGATGGACTCATAGTGAAAATATATTTTAATTTGCTGGCTCACTTTGGGATTTAGCACAAACTGTGGAGGGAAAGAGTAAAAAATAGTGGTTGCCTCACAGTCAATCTTACAGATTCAAATATTTAGTCTGTATAAATGCAGTTTGGGTGTTGTTGAAAATGCAAATTACCAGGATTCAAACCTAGAGATTCTGATTCAGTAGGTCCAGGGTGGGGCCTAGAATCTACATTTTTTTATAAGTATCTCAAGTGAACCTGACAAAGGTGAGCTAAGAACGACACTTTGATGAAGACTAATGCAAAGCATGACCTGCATAATCTTGAAGCATCAGTGCGGAAGGGTACAGCTCACTGGAGCTATCTACACATCCTGGGGCGGGGCTGGGAAAGGCTCTGACAAAGCAGCATATATAACTGATAAGATACCCATAGTAGAGCAGCAATTGTTTCAGAGCTCCCAGTTCCCATATATCTCCTCGTTTCTATGAAAAATGAAATATCTGGTTGTCAGATATGTGAAGTGAGCATTATTTGGATAAACACAATTTATCAAAACTGGCACTAGAAAAATTAGAAATTTTCAATAGCTTTAAATAGCTTAATTTAAGTTTCAAAATTTTTTTACAAAAACTGAATTCAGAATTGAAACCTCTAGAAACATAACCTCATAAAGTACAAGAAGAGAGTACAATTCCAATGGAGTTTTATGAGGCCAGCTTATCCTTTAAAATATTTTTAAATGGAGGGGCACGTGGGTGGCTCAGTCGTTAAGCGTCTGCCTTCAGCTCAGGTCATGGTCCCAGGGTCCTGGGATCGAGCCCTCTGTCAGGCTCCCTGCTCCACGGAAGGCCTGCTTTTCCCTCTCCCACTGCCCCTGCTTGTGTTCCCTCTCTTGATGTCTCTCTCTCTCTGTCAAATAAATAAAAATAAAATCTTAAAAAAAAAAAAAAAAATATTTTTAAATGGAATCCAGCAATATATAGAAACCAGTACATCATGACCAATTCTTTTATCCGAGGATGCAAGGTTAATTTAACAGTCAAAAATTAATCATTATAATTCACCACAATAAAAGAGTAAAAAGGAAGTATCATATGATCTCCTCAATAGATGCATAATAAATCTTTAACAAAATTCAATATCCTTTTATTATAAAAACTCTCAACATGGCTAGGAATAGAAAGGCATATGTTGAAAAAAATTCTTGATCTATAATCATACTTAATGGTAAAATATTGAACTTTTTCCACCTAAGACAGTAACAAAGCAGAGAGGTCTACTCTCACCACTTTTATTCAACATCACGGTATAAACTCTAGCCAGAACAATAAAACAAAAAAAAATAAGTAAAAGAAATAATGATTGGAAAGGGAAAAGAAAATGTTGTTAGTTGTATGAGACACCATTGTCTATATAGAAAACCCTGTGCATCAGGCTCTGCACTCAGCACAGTCTGCTTGAGATTCCCTCTCCCTCCCTCTCTCTCTCTCACTACCCCTCCCCCTGCTTGTTTTCTCTCTCTCTCTCTCAAATAAGTAAATAATATTTTTTCTTAAAAAAAAAAGTAATATTTTTTTTCTTAAAAAAAAAAAACTACCTAGATTTAACCTTTGTCTGAGCAATTGCTATCTGTGCACTAAAGACACATGAGGGTGATTCCTCACGTCCAAATGAGGCATAAAGGTTTTACTTACCTGAGTATTGGTTCAACAGGTTTGACCATTAAGCCTGCAATATAAACAGTGTTGGGAAGCAGGGGCCGGGCAAAATAAAGGCATAATCAGAATTAACAAACCATAGCTCTGCTTTCAGTTAAAGATAAAATAGCTCTGGCCTAGGGCCTTCTGGGAAATGTTCCCTGATAGAGTCATCAAACAGCATGAATATACCATTCTCTCAAGGTCTAAATGAAGAACATCAGAGAGTTCGTCACTCGGCCCCAGAAATCCATGTGATCTGTCAGGGAGAGTAGAATGCTGGAACCTAAGACACAGGCTCAGGCAGCCCAAAATCATAATTCTAAATGTGTTTGGTAAGGATGGTCACAAATGGCCTTCCAAGTTTTTCAACGACCAGGAAAGTGCAGTGATCTCTAGCATCAACCACCACTAGGTTGAAACTCTCATTAAGGAGCCCATCATATCTGTCCTTCCTAACAAATGACTACACTGAGTTGCATGTAGAGCTTCATGACCTTTAAAATGTTTTAAATGAAATCCTGCAAAAAAGAAAGAAAAAGAAGAAAGAGAAGAAAGAAAGAAAGAGAAAGAAAGAAAGGAAAAGAAAGGAAGAAAGAAAGAAAGAAAGAAAGAAAGAAAGAAAGAAAGAAAGAAAGAAAGAAAGAAAGAAAGAAAGAAAGAAAAAGAAAAAGAAAGAAAGAAGAAAGAAAAGAAAGAAAGAAAGGAGGGAGAGATATTCAATATTCATGGACGGTGTTAATCTTGAAACACACGAAAGAATCTTGGCACCAGAAGTGAATATTTAGAAAGCACTTTTGGTAATAACCTGTTCTATTGTTCTCTCCTGAGAACTTTCTGCTCTAGATGCTGGTCTTTTCATGATCTCTAAATCTACCATGCCATTTCCTTGTTTTTTTTTTCTTTGCTACAATTCTTTCTGAGGCTTAGAATATTCCTGTTTTCCTCCCTCTTCCTTTCTTCCCCTCATGGAAATCCTACCCATCTTTTGATGCTCTTCCTGCCCTGGGAGATGTTAACAGCTATAGCTGGTGCCCATGATCTCTGTCCACTGGCTAAATGCTGAAGCTCATCCGTGATGCTCTGTATGACCTTCATTCATATGTGAACTTTGTTCTTGAATGTACATGTGTAGGATTTATTTTCCCGGGGCTATAAGCATCTTGATGTCAGGGTCCCATGAACGTAAGTGAAAAAACAGCATTTTCCATTGGAGAAACCACTGTAGAAACTGTGTGCATGTGACATCTGCTGGTTTCTTGCTTTCAACTACTGGGCCAATGGATGCCTTCACACTCCACTGGCAACAAAACTTTCAAAAAGGTCACTGTTGCTTGGGCTTCCCACTTAAGGGCCAGTGAATAAGGACTTTGAACTTTTGTCTACCTCTAAGGGCCTCTTCTGTGGTACAAATTCTGAAAACCTTGCTGAAGATTAATGTCCTGTGTCAGCTTTTTTTTTTTAAGATTTTATTTATTTATTTATTTGAAAGAGCGAGAATGAGAGAGAGAGAGAGCACATGAGAGGGGGGAGGGTCAGAGGGAGAAGCAGACTCCCCGCTGAGTAGGGAGCCTGATGTGGGACTTGATCCCGGGACTCCAAGATCATGACCTGAGCCGAAGGCAGTCGCCTAACCAACTGAGCCACCCAGGCGCCCCCTGTGTTAGCTTTTACTTGAGCATTTACTTTGTTTTACTGGGGATTCACTTACTTTTCTTCTAATAATGTTTAAACATTTGCTATGGTGATTCTGCACTGAATTCAGGATCCACAATTGGGCTGAAAAATGAGATTCCAACTAGGATGCAGACTTATAAACTGAAGATCAGCCATCAGTTGCTTGATTTCCTTTTGCTAAAGTGAAGACCCACCACTTAAAGATTACCCTTAGGTGAGAGCCCTGCCCTATGCCCTCTGGTGAGTGGTGAAGGGAGAGATAGAAACATGGCTCCAGGGGGAAGGTCTCTACCCTGACTACGTGCTATAATTCCTAGGGAGCTTTACAAATATAGCTATGCCTGGACTTCACCATAAATAATTTACATAAGACTTCCTGAAAGTGGGCCCCAAACATAAGTATTGTTCAAAGTTCCTCAGGTGATTCTAATATGCAGCCAGGGTTGAGAAATACCATCCTGAGAGAGAGAGAGAGAGAGAAAGCAAATACGCATTTATCCTAACATAAGGACACAGGGTATACCACTATTCATGTGTATTTAAATGGTTCAACTATTTTTTTAAAGATTTTATTTATTTATTTATTTGAGAGCGAGAGAGTGGTGGGAGGGGCAAAGGGGTTGGGAGAGGGGGAGAGAGAGAATCTCAAGCAGATTCTGCGCTAAGCACTGAGCCTGATGTGGGGCTCAGTTTCACAACTCTGAGATCATGGCTTGAGCTGAAACCAAAAGTCAGACTCTTAACCAACTGAGCCACCCAGGTGCCCCTGGTTCAACTATTTTTTTAAAAAATTTGTTCAGGAGAAAGAAGAAGATAGAATGAACTAATGTTGGGACAAAAGTTGTTAAAAGTTATGTTTCAATGAAGAAAATTCTTTCTCTGAGGATAATTTCTGATAATTATTGGGGGCAAGAGAGAGGAAGATGTTTTGTCATTTCAGCAGAGTGCGATGGGCAGGGCAGGCTTCTTCCAAAAGGACACAAGATTATGAGGAGAAAATAAATGGGACCAAACGGCAGTCAGTTTAGTAAGTTTAACGAGGGTGTTCTGATTGGATCGGGGAGTGGGGGTGGCAGACAGACCACTACTTTAAGCCAGAGAGGAAGCCAAGGAGGCTTCTTGAATTCAATGATCAAATCAGGATAATTTTCCTAATTATATCTGGGGCAATATCAAAGGTTTCAATAACTGTAAAAAGCTAGTCAGATAAGATGTAACTTACAATCTGACCTAGTCTTTTTATAAATCTTGACCTTTCAGTAATAAATGTTTACCTTCTGCCTACTCTGTGCTATACACTATGATAGATTCTGTGGATCTAGTACTATGCAAGGAAAACATGGCCTTTCCCCTGATGGAGCTTACAGTTTGACAGCAGAAGCAGATGTCTAGCAAATCATTACAAGTAAAAAATTATCAGTGTGTTAAGTGTTTCAAAAGAAAGAGCTAGGCATTATGAAAGTGTACAAACAACCTAGTTAGCTTAGCAATTAGTACCGTGATTCTCTCTGTGTGCTACTACCAATTCCACATACATCGGTAGGGATACATTTTTAAAATTAAACATTTAAAAAAATGTTTAAAGGGGCACCTGGCTGGCTCAGTTGGTAGAGCATGTGACTCTTGATCTCAGTGTCATGAGTTCAAGCCCCATGTTGGGTGTGGAGCCTATTTAAAAAAAAAAAAAATTAAGGTAACATATGGAATAGTTTTGAAAAATTCAAGACATCTGGTATAAATTTTTGGAAATTATCACATGAAAATATAAACATTAACTTAATACGAGAGAGAAAAGACTTGCAGAAACACAGTGCCAGGCCCTATAGGTCACACTCTGAAAGTGTTAAACCTAGTTGGAGGATGGGAGAACAGAGGGAAGACTTGGGGATTTTTTGTTTGTTTTTCCAATAGCTTTCATTCTCTGCTCTGTCTCTAACCCCTTCGTTGCCTGGCACATATTAAGTCCCCAATAAATCTTTTTTAATGAAAAAGAGAAAGCACAAAAGTAAATGTTAAGTCAGTCATACAGAGAAGCTTAGAGGAAGAAATGAGGTAAATAAAACAGATTTTATGGAGGAGGCATTATTTAAGAAATGCCTTGACTAGTGAGTCACATCTTTTCTCAGAAATAAGGGAGGAGCAAGGGCATCTCTTAACACAGACAGCATGATTTTCCTCTCTATGCTTTCATACTTCAAATGAGTACTTCCTTGTCATTTTGAGATTCAGATGAGTGGAATTTCCAAGAGTCAGTCTCATGACTTACCGTCTGCAAGGCTAAAAGTGAGTCTTAAATAGCCAAGTTCCAGTTCTACAATGAATGAATCTTAATGGCCGTCTTCAAGTTCTGCAAAAATCAATCTTTGTAAGTGACCCCCATCAACAAAAAATTTATGAAAAGAGAAAGGAAGAGAAAGAAGTGAAATTGAGTGACTGTGACTTTATCCAACAATGAAATGGTAAGCTGTCCATCACTGTCCCTAAGCTGAAGAGATTGAAGGCAAGGAGAGAAGTAGGAGAATTTCATAAGGTGAGATTCACCCCAATTTCTAAGGGTAATATCTATTCATTCAGCCTTGGAAGCTGAACAAGCTGGGAATGTCTCCAGGACTGTCTGAAGTGATCGGTTCAGAGATTATTTAAATTGTTCAATTCATTCATTCATTCATTCACTCATTCATATTTCTCAAATAATAATTGCTTTATTTTTGTTTAAAAAAAAAAAACAAAACAACTACTACCTCCCAAGCAAAGTTTCCTTTAAAAGGGAATCAAAATTTTTCTTGAATTCCTGTTTATATTCTTCAGGAGGAGACCAACTGACAATTTGGTATTTTTTTCTCCTTCTTTTTAAAATCAAAGAGACAGAAGAGAAAAACTAATCAAATATGTCACACACCTAGATTAAAAAAAATATTAAGAGACCCAATTTTAGTTCTTTCCCTTATTTATAACTCAGATTTTTTTCATTTTCTTTTCTTTAATAACATCTCTATTGAGTTATAATTCACATAACCTAAATTTATTCTTTAAAAATATACAATTTAGTGGGTTTTAGGATATCTGCAGAGTTGTGCAGCCAACACCACAACCAATTTTAGAACATTTCCTCACCCTCAAAAGACAATTAGTAGTCACTCTCATTGTTCTCATACTTTCATTTAGTTCTTTAGACACGACTGCCATTAGTTTTTTGAATACATTTGTAATCACTGGATTAAAGTGGCAGGATATAAAATCAATGCACAGAAATCAGTTGCATTTCTATACACCAACAATGAGACAGAAGGAAGAGAAATTAAGGAGTCAATCCCGTTTACAATTGCACCCAAAACCATAAGTAACCTAGGAATAAATCTAACCAAAGAGGCAAAGGATCTGTAATCAGAAAACTATAGAATACTCATGAAAGAAATTGAGGAAGACACAAAGAAATGGAAAAACGTTCCATGCTCATAGACTGGAGGAACAAATATTGTTAAAATGTTTATGATACGTAGAGCAATCTACACATTCAATGCAATCCCTATCAAAATACCATCAATTTTTTTTTCACAGAACTGGAACAAATAATCCTAAAATTTGTATGGAACTGGAAAAGACCCCAAATAGCCAAAGGAATGTTGAAAAAGAAAACCAAAGCTGGTGGCATCACAATTTTGGACTTCAAGCTCTATTACAAAGCTGTCATCATCAAGACAGTATGGTACTGGCACAAAAACAGACACATAGATCAATGGAACAGAATAGAGAGCCCAGAAATGGACCCTCAACTTTATGGTCAACTAATCTTCGACAAAGCAGGAAAGAATGTCCAATGGAAAAAAGACAGTCTCTTCAACAAATGGTGTTGAGAAAATTGGACAGCCACATGCAGAAGAAGGAAACTGGACCATTTCCTTACACCATACACAAAAATAGACTCAAAATGGATGAAAGACCTAAATGTGAGATAGGAATCCATCAAAATCCTTGAGGAGAACACAGGCAGCAACCTCTTCAACCTCGGCTGCAGCAACTTCTTGCTAGACACATCTCCAAAGGCAAGGGAAGCAAGGGCAAAAATGAACTATTGGGACTTCATCAAGATAAAAAGCTTTTGCACAGCAAAGGAAACTTTCAACAAAACCAAAAGACAACTGACAGAATGGGAGAAGATATTTGCAAATGACATATCAGATCAAGGGCTAGTATACAAAATCTATCAAGAACTTATCAAACTCAACACGCAAAGAACAAATAATCCAATCAAGAAATGGGCAGAAGACATGAACAGACATTTTTCCAAAGAAGACATCCAAATGGCCAACAGACACATGAAAAAGTGCTCAACATCGCTCGGCATCAGGGAAATCCAAATCAAAACCTCAATGAGATACCACCTCACACGTCAGAATGGCTAAAATTAACAAATCAGGAAAGGACAGATGTTGGTGAGGATGCGGAGAAAGGGGAACCCTCCTACACTGTTCGTGGGAATGCAAGCTGGTGTAGCCACTCTGGAAAACAGTATGGAGGTTCCTCAGAAAGTTGAAAATAGAGCTATCCTATGACCCAGCGATTGCACTACTGGGTATTTACCCCAAAGATACAAACATAGTGATCTGAAGAGGTACCTGTACCCCACTGTTTATAGCAGCAATGTCCACAATAGCCAAACTATGCAAAGAGCCAAGATGTCCATTGACAGATGAATGGATAAAGAAGATGTGGTACACACACACACACACACACACACACACACACACACACACACACAGGAATATTACGCAGCCATCAAAAAATGAAATCTTGCCATTTGCAATGACATGGATGGAACTAGAGGGTATTATGCTAAGCGAAATAAGTCAGTCAGAGAAAGACAATTATCATATGACCTCACTGATATGCGGAATTTAAGAAACAATGCAGAGGATCATAGGGGAAGAGAGGAAAAAATGAAACAAGATGAAACCAGAGAGGGAGGCAAACCATAAGACTTTTTTTTTTTTAAAACACTCAATAAATGTTATTTATTATCCTATTAATTTGATAATTATTGAGGATTATTTTTTTAGTCTTGATATTTATTTATTTATTTATTTATTTATTTTTTGGTGTTGAGTTGTATTAAGTGGGTTTTTTTTTTAATTTTATTATGTTATGTTAGTCACCATACAATACATCATTGGTTTTTGATGTGGTGATCCACGATCCATTGTTTTTGTATAACACCCGGTGCTCCATGCAGTATGTGCCCTCCTTAAAACCCATCACCAGGCTAACCAATCCCCCCTCCCCCCTCCCCTCTAAAACCCTGTTTGTTTCTCAGAGTCCATAGTCTCTCATGGTTCATCTCTCCCTCCAATTCCCCCCACCATTTTTCCCTTCCTTCTCCTAATGTCCTCCATGCTATTCCTTATGTTCCACAAATAAGTGAAACCATATGATAATTGACTTCCTCTGCTTGACTTATTTAACTTAGCATAATCTCCTCCAGCCCCATCCATGTGGATGTAAAAGTTGGGTATTCATCCTTTCTGATGGCTGAGTAATATTCCATTGTATATATGGACCACATCTTCTTTATCCATTCATCTGTTGAAGGGCATCTCGGCTCTTTCCACAGTTTGGCTATTGCGGACATTGCTGCTATGAACATTGGGGTGCATATGGCCCTTCTTTTCACTACATCTGTGTCTTTGGGGTAAATACCCAGGAGTGCAATTGCTGGGTCATAGGGTAGCTCTATTTTTAAATTTTTGAGGCACCTCCACACTGTTTTCCAAAGTGGCTGTACCAACTTGCATTCCCACCAACAGTGTAAGAGAGTTCCCCTTTCTCCACAACCTCTCCAACATTTGTTGTTTCTTTCCCTGTCCATTTTTGCCATTCTAACTGGTGTAAGGTGGTATCTCAATGTGGTTTTGATTTGGATTTCCCATGATGGCCACCTCACACGTCAGAATGGCTAAAATTAACAAATCAGGAAAGGACAGATGTTGGTGAGGATGCGGAGAAAGGGGAACCCTCCTACACTGTTCGTGGGAATGCAAGCTGCCTTTGGAGATGTGTCTAGCAAGAAGTTGCTGCAGCCGAGGTTGAAGAGGTTGCTGCCTGTGTTCTCCTCAAGGATTTTGATGGATTCCTATCTCACATTTAGGTCTTTCATCCATTTTGAGTCTATTTTTGTGTATGGTGTAAGGAAATGGCTAATGATGATGAACATTTTTTCAGGTGTCTGTTAGCCATTTGTATGTCTTCTTCAGAGAAATGTCTTTTCATATCTTCTGCCCACTTTTTGACTTGATTATTTGTTTTGTGGGTGTTGAGTTTGAGAAGTTCTTTATAGATCTTGGATACCAGCCCTTTATCTGTAGTGTCATTTGCAAATATCTTCTCCCATTCTGTGGGTTGCCTCTTAGTTTTGTTGACTGTTTCCTTTGCTGTGCAGAAGCTTTTTATCTTGATGAAGTCCCAAAAGTTCATTTTTGCTTTTGTTTCACTAGCTTTTGGAGATGTATCTTGAAAGAAGTTGCTGTGGCCGATGTCAAGGAGGTTACTGCCTATGTTCTCCTCTAGGATTTTGATGGATTCCTGTCTCACATTGAGGTCTTTCATCCACTTTGAGTTTATCTTTGTGAATGGTGTTAGAGAATGGTTGAGTTTCATTCTTCTGCATGTGGCTGTCCAATTTTCCCAGCACCATTTATTGAAGAGACTGTCTTTTTTCCATTGCATATTTTTTCCTGCTTTGTCGAATATTATTTGACCATAGGGTTGAGGGTCCATATCTGGGTTCTCTATTCTGTTCCATTGGTCTGTATGTCTGTTTTTGTGCCAGTACCATGCTGTCTTAGCGATCACAGCTTTGTAATATAGCTTGAAATCGGGCAACGTGATGCCCCCAGCTTTGTTTTTCTTTTTCAACATTTCCTTGGCGATTCGGGGTCTTTTCTGATTCCATACAAATTTTAGGATTGTTTGTTCCAGCACTTTGAAAAATGTCATTGGAATTTTGATCAGGTTGGCATTGAAGGTATAGATTGCTCTGGGTAGCATAGACATTTTAACAATGTTTATTCTTCCGATCCATGAGCATGGAATGTTTTTCCATCTTTTTGTGTCTTCTTCAATTTCTTTCATGAGTGTTTTGTAGTTCCTAGAGTATAGATCCTTTACCTGTTTGGTTAGGTTTATTCCGAGGTATCTTACGGTTTTTGGTGCTATTGTAAATGGAATCATTTCTCTAATTTCTCTTTCTACAGTTGCATTGTTAGTGTATAAGAAAGCAACTGATTTCTGTGCATTGATTTTGTATCCTGCCACATTACTGAATTGCTGTATGAGTTCTAGTAATTTGGGGGTGGAGACTTTTGGGTTTTCCACATAAAGTATCATGTCGTCTGTGAAAAGAGAGAGTTTGACTTCTTATTTGCCAATTTGAATACCTTTTATTTCTTTTTGTTGTCTGATTGCTGTTGCTAGGACTTCTAGTACTATGTTGAACAACAGTAGTGAGAGTGGGCATCCTTGACGTGTTCCTGATCTTAAGGGAAAGGTTCTCAGCTTTCCCCATTGAGGATGATATTCGCTGTGGGTTTTTCATAGATGGATTTTATGAACTTGAGGAATGTTCCCTCTATCCCTATACTCTGGAGAGTTTTAATCAGGAAAGGATGTTGTATTTTGTCAAATGCTTTTTCTGCATCAATTGAGAGAACCATATGGTTCTTCTCCCTCCTCTTATTAATGTGTTCTATCACATCGATTGATTTGCGAATGTTGAACCACCCTTGCATCCCGGGCATAAATCCCACTTGGTCATGGTGGATGATCCTTTTAATGTATTGTTGGATCCTATTAGCTAGGATTTTGTTGAGGATTTTGGAATCCATATTCATCAGGGATATCGGTCTGAAATTCTCCTTTTTGATGGGGTCTTTGCCTGGCTTGGGGATTAAGGTAATGCTGGCCTCATAGAATGAGTTTGGAAGTTTTCCTTCTGTTTCTATTTTTTGAAACAGCTTCAGTAGAATAGGTATTATTTCTTCTTTGAATGTTTGGTAGAATTCCCCAGGGAATCCATCAGACCCTGGACTCTTGTTTTTTGGGAGGTTTTTGATCACTGCTTCAATCTCGTTACTGGTTATTGGCCTATTCAGGTTGTCAATTTCTTCCTGTTTCAGTCTTGGCAGCTTGTAGGTTTCCAGGAAGGCCTCCATTTCATCCAGATTGCTCAGTTTATTGGCATATAGTTGTTGATAATAATTTCTAATAATTGTTTCTATTTCCTTGGTGTTAGTCATGATCTCTCCCCTTTCATTCATAATTTTATTAATTTGGGTCCTTTCTCTTTTCTTTTGGATAAGTGTGGCCAGTGGTTTATTGATCTTATTAATTCTTTCAAAGAACCAACTTCTAGTTTCGTTGATCTGATCTACTGTGTTTCTGGTTTCTAATTCATTGATTTCTGCTCTAATTTTAATTATTTCTCTTCTAATGCATGGCTTAGGCATCGTTTGTTGCTTTTTCTCTAGTTCTTTAAGGTGTAGAGTTAGTTGGTGAATTCGGGATTTTTCTATTTTTTTGAGTGAGGCTTGGATGGCTATGTATTTCCCCCTTAGGACCGCCTTTGCAGTATCCCATAGGTTTTGGACTGATGTGTTTTAGTTCTCATTGATTTCCATGAATTGTTTAGTTCTTCTTTGATTTCCTGGTTGACCCAAACATTCTTGAGCAGAGTGGTCTTTAGCTTCCAAGTGTTTGAATTTCTGCCAAATTTTTTCTTGTGATTGAGTTCCAGTTTTAGAGCATTGTGGTCTGAGAATATGCAGGGAATAATCTCAATCTTTTGGTATCGGTTGAGACCTGATTTGTGACCCAGTATATGGTCTATTCTGGAGAAAGTTCCATGTGTGCTCGAGAAGAATGAGTATTCTGTTGTTTTAGGGTGGAATGTTCTGTAAATATCTATGAGGTCCATCTGGTCCAATGTATCATTCAAAGCTCTTGTTTCCTTGTTGATTTTCTGCTTAGATGATCTGTCCATTGCTGAGAGTGGAGTATTGAGGTCTCCTACAATTAACATATTGTTATCAATATGACTCTTTATTTTGGTTAACAGTTGGCTTATGTAGATGGCTGCTCCCATGTTGGGGGCATAGATATTTACAATTGTTAGATCTTCTTGTTGGATAGACCCTTTAAGAATGATATAGTGTCCTTCTGGGTCCCTAATTACAGACTTTAGTTTAAAATCTAATTTGTCTGATATAAGAATTGCTACCCCAGCTTTCTTTTGAGGTCCGCTGGCATGGAAGATGGATCTCCATCCCTTCATTTTCAGTCTGGATGTATCTTTAGGTTCAGAATGAGTCTCTTATAGGCAGCATATGGATGGGTCCTGTCTTTTTATCCAATCTGCAACCCTGTGCCCTTTTATGGGAGCGTTTAGGCCGTTCACATTGAGAATGATTATTGAAAGATATGAATTAATTGTCATCATGGTGCCTGTGAAGACGTTGTTTTTATAGATTGTCCCTGTAAATTTCTGTTGTATATCACTCTTGAGGTCTTCCTCCTTTTATAGAACCCCCCTTAATATTTCTTGCAGGGCCGGCTTAGTGGTCACATATTCTTTCAGATTCTGCCGGTCGTGGAAGCTCTGCATCTCTCCATCCATTCTAAATGAAAGCCTTGCCGGATAAAGTATTCTTGGCTGCATGTTCTTCTCATTTAGTACCCTGAATATGTCGTGCCAGGCCTTTCTGGCTTGCTAGGTCTCTGTGGATAGGTCTGACGTTATTCTGATGTTCCTCCCTCTGTACGTGAGGATTCTCTTCCCCCTAACTGCCCTTAAGATGGTTTCCTTGGTTCTAAGATTTGCAAGTTTTACTATTACATGCCGGGGTGTTGGCCTGTTTTCCTTGATCTTAGGAGGGGTCCTCTCTGCCTCTAGGACTCGAATGTTTGTTTTATTCCCCAGATTAGGGAAGTTCTCAGCTACGATTTGCTCAAATACATCTTCTAGTCCTCTCTTTCTCTCCACTCCCTCCGGGATTCCAATTATTCTGACATTGGAACGCTTCATGGTGTCACTTATTTCTCTGATTCTATTTTCATGGATTCTGAGTTGTTTTTCCCTGGCCTCCTCTTTTCCCTTTTTATCTATTATATTGTCTTCCAGGTCGCTTATTCTCTCTTCTGTCTCAGTTACCCTAGCTGTTAGATTATCTAGATTGGATTGGATCTCATTGATAGCATTTTTAAGTTCTGCCAATTCACCTTTTATTTCTGCCCTTAGAGACTCTATGTTGCCATTAATTGATTTCTCCATTCTAGCCATTGTCTTCACAATTGCTAGCCTGAATTCCATCTCCGACATCTTGGTTATATCTGAATCCATTTGTAAATCTGCAGCATAAGTCATAATCTCTGAGTCTTTTCTATTTTGAGGGCTCCTCCTCCTAGTCATTCTGTTGATGGGTGTTTGAGGGAATGTACAGAGTCCAAATTATTGACCAGAACCCAAGCAAGATGCACCTGTTTTCTTGGGACCTTAGGGTTGCTAGCCTCTTGTTTTCCCAGCCTGTCTTCTGCGGGAGGGGCCTGCCGCGCTGTTACTCAGGCAACCCTGTTTGGGCGGAGTTGCCCTGCGCCCCTGTGGCGGGGGATGGGCTCAGTGGGAATCAGTCTTTGGGGCTTTTGTTCTCTGGTGCCTTTCCCTGGCGGCCTTCCGCGTCTCTTCCGCGAGTCAGAGCAGAAGAGACCATTTCCAACCCTCTGCCTCAGAGCAGAGAGACTGCAGTCTGTTCTTCAGTGAGCTCTCCAGGCCACACTGTCTCCGTTTCTGTCCGTGCTGCTATAAACTGCAGCGGCCTGGGTTGTGCGCCCCTCCGCCGCGCTCCCAGTCCTGCCTCCAGGTCGGGGCTCATCTCTGTCCTTTGTGCTTCTAAAACCGCCAGCCGCTCCCAGTTCGCACACGCACAACCCCGCCACTCCAGGTTTCCATCCCGAGGCTGCAGTTCGCAGGCACGACCCCACCGCTCAGGGTTTCCGCCCCGGGGGCTGCCCTAAAGTCCTTTCCCTGCAGCTACCGGTCTGCGAGTCTGTGCCCGTCCTCAGCGCGCGAGGCTGACACTCACCTGCGGTGTAGGATCCCCACGGCCAGGCACCCTCCCGCTGCCGTTTATCCTCCGATATCTGCCCGCAGAATCACGGCTCTCCGCTTCCTACCTCAAAACCCACCGCCTGCAATATTCTGTTTGTAGAGATCCAGATCTTCTTACATCTCAGGCTGGTTTCGTGGGTGCTCAGAGTGGTCTGGTAGATATCCAGCTCAATTCCAGGGACCAGTTGAAATAGGGTCCCCTACTCTGCCATCTTTCCCCCTCTTCAAACCATAAGACTCTTAATCTCAGGAAACAAACTGAGGGTTGCTGTAGGGGAGGGGGGCTGGGGGCTTGGGAGACTGGGTGATGGACATTGTTGAGGGTATGTGTTGTGGTGAGCACTGTGTGTTGTATAAGACTAATGAATCACAGACCTGTACCTGAAACAAGTAATATATTATATGTTAATAATTAAAAATAATAATAAAATAAAATAAAAAACAACAGCAACAAAAGTCTTTGTCTAGTAAAGCCACTGTCTGGGCTTCCTCAAAGACTGTTTTTATTGACTGCTTCATCTATGTTGTTGCATAGCTGCAATTAATTCATTTTCATTTAGTTTTTCATGTATATATCCATCATGTTGGATAAATAAATCTATTGTTTATTGAACTGTTTATGGTTGAGGCTATTATGAATAATGCTGTTATGAACATTCTTCTTATATGTCTTCTTGTCCACATAAACACATTTTTGTGTGATATATACTCATTGCCAAGCCCAAAGTCACCTATTTTTCTGTTATCGTCTAGAAGTTTTATAGTTTTGTGTTATAGTTTCAGGTTTATGATTCATTTTAAGTTAATTTTTATGAAAGGTGTAGTGAGCAGTGTCTAGATTCCTTTTTTTTTTTTTCCCCCTTTTGGCATGTGGCTGTTCAGTTATTCAAGCATCATTTGTTGAAAAGACTATCCTTTCTCCATTGAATTGCCTTTGTTCCTTTGTCAAAGATCAATTGACTATGTGTGGGTCTATTTCTGGGCTTTCTATTCTGTTTCAGTGATCTGTCTACTCTTGTCAATCTCACAATGTTTTGGTTACTGCAGTTGTATAGTAAGATTTGAAGTGTCAATTCTCTTTGTTCTTCTCCCTCAATATTGTGTTAGCTCTTCTGGGTCTTTGGCTTTGCCATATAAACGTTGGAATGTTTGTCAATATCCACAAAATAACTTATTGGAATTTTGATTGGGATTGCATTGACTCTATAGATCAAGTTGGGAAGAACTGATATCTTGACAGTGTTGAGTCTTTCTGTGAACATAGAATCTCTCCATTTATTCGGTTCTTTAATTTCTTTCATCAGTTTTGTAATACATTTTATACATATATATGTATAGATAGATTGATAGATCATATATAAAGTTTATACCTAAGTATTTCACTGTTGGAGGTGCTAATATAAATGGTATTGTGTTTTTAATTTCAAATTTCACTTGTCCATTGGTTATATGGGAAAGTGATTGACTTTTGTATATTAATCTTGTATCCTGCAACCTTAGTATAATCATGTATTCCAAGAGGTTTTTTGGTCAATTCCTTTAGATTTTCTACAGAGACAATCACGTCATCTGCTGACAAAGACAGTTTTAATTCTTCCTTCCAAATCTGTATATCTTTTATTTCCTTTTCTTGCCTTAAATTGCATTAGCTAGGACTAATATAAATGGTATTGTGTTTTTAATTTCAAACTTCAATTGTTGTTTTTGGTATAAAGGAAAGCAACTCTGTTTTCTTAGCCTGGCTAGGATTTAATCAATTTTATTGATATTTTTAAGCACCCAGCTTTTGGTTTTGCTGATTTTATTGTTTTCCTGCTTTAAATTTCATCGATTTCTAATTTTTGTTAACAATTACTTGTTTTAATTATAAACACTGGATAAAGTAATGTAGAACCTAAAGTACACGTATTTAATTATCTTAAAATATTTTGTTTGTAATGTAATGTTACTAATGTAATATAATATTAGTGGTAATATATTTGTAAGGAACAAAGAAAGCTTCAGGCTCCTTAGGAGTTTAATCTCAAAGATGGTATGAAATGAAACACATAAATAATCAGCAAAATTCTTAGGAACTTGTAGAAATGTACTTTATTTCATGCAAAGCCACATAATTTCCTATATTTTAATAGCTAGTCAAATAAACATTTCAAAAAATTCATTACATCACAATAAGTTAAAATACTACAAAGCAATTGCAAATCCACGAGTTTGTCAAAACCAAACCGAGAGAACATTATGCATAGATAAGGCCAAAGATGCTAACTTACTTATAGATAGCACTTTGCAGCTTTTTCCAAATACATATTTGAAAATGTAGTGAGAATCTGCAGAGAAAAATAGTTAAATCTACAACCCATTGGTCAGATACGAAAACATCTGTCATTACATATCAGGTAGTAATGGCTGATTAAAGATAAATTTGGCATCATGCACCAAAGATGAACATAATGAACATTTAGAAAAATTATGATCAGATGCACATTTGAAAGACTTATCTTCTATTTCACCTAATCCACTGAATTAGATAAATAACAAGTACTTTACTAATGCAACAGAGAAATTAGGCTTTTGGTATACTTTGCCTGGGTAGTGGTATATATAAAAAGACACTGAAGGGGGGAAGGAATATTTCAAATTCACACTGGCCTACTGAACTTTGGAATATTGCCCTATGGAATACGATGTGGGCAGAACTTATTTGAGAATGATTTTTAAACTGCTTAAAAGCACTACAATTAGTTACAAAAACATTTTACAGAAATTAAATACCAGAAAATAACAACATCAATATTAGAGCTCTTTTTTCAATACTATAATTTATAAATATTTATTAGATTACAGTAATTTAAAAGACATGTCCACATGTTTTCTACCTTCTAAAATGAGAAAAATCCTTCAAGCTGTTTTCAAAGTATGGACAAAAACAAATCCATTGGATTGCTTTTAATAAAATAAATACAAGTCTCTCCCCTACAACTTGGTGTACTAAGTAGGGAAGATGCTAGCCAGCATTCTTTTGAGAAATTCAGCTCTAAGTGACTAGGTTGATACGATTTATATCAGTAATATTGACTCAAAATGGTGTTGTGCAGTCAGATTAATAAATTATGACTTTACCCTACATGTCTGCCATAGTAAACCACTCTTTCTACTCTTTTGCACTAAATACAGAAGAAAAAAAAAAAACTCCTTTTATAAAATGATTTGAGATCAAGATACCCACTAAAAAGATTTTCAGGAGAAAAAAGTTAATTCTCTCCAGGGAGTATGTTAAAAACAAATGTCTTTTAGGATATCAATGAGAAGAGGAACGTGCCAATATTCTTGCTTCATTAACAAATTAAAAATTATAGCAAGGCTTCAATCAACCTCAATGGACAAATCTTTTGACAATGATAATGAAATTTTAGGAGGACCAGGCTGAGTGTGAAAGGAATTAGAGGTGATGTCCCCATTGATGGGATTAAGGATGGGGTAGGGCTAGGGCCTGCTCCGCTGGGCAATATGATTCATAGATCCTAGTCTGCAGGAGTTGGGATAGGGGATGACATGGCTTGGTCTTCTAGCTCTCTGAGCAGGAAAAAGTCCATTGGGGAAAAAACCCTACATGGAGGGAATTCATATTTTAGAAGGCCTCCTGTAACCCTCTTTCTTGTATTGTTCTAACCTCTCCTAATGAAAACTTTGACAACAATGTAGGGTATTTATGAATTCCTTTTCATAAAAAGGTATCTCAAGTTTCTTAATCTTTCTGCTTTTCTGTTTTGTTTTTAACAATCACTGTTTTTGGAAATCCATTTTTATGCCAAAACATTACACTGAGAGTAATTCATTTTAATGAGGTGCCCTCTTTAGTGACCTAAAGACAAGACAGCAAGCCAGCATACATCACATTTACATTCAGATGTTGCTTAGTTGTCTAGAAAAATCTGTTTCACTACTTTAGGTGCAATACTGCTATTCAAGTAGTGGGATGTGAAATCAGAACTAGTTCATTTTGAGTGTACTGATCATCAGAAACAGCTGTGTACACAAAACAAAAAAGTCTGTCAGCACGTTAAAAGTCATACTGTAAAGACAGGCTTCAGAAAGGAAGGAGGATATAAAAGCAATGAGGAAGGAAGAAAAGAAAGGAAAGATAAAACTCGAAATCCATTTACTCCTTAACATTTAGAATTTAATGTAATATGATCCATTACATTTTGGAGATTCAAGTATGTTAAGATTTTTCAGGGACATGTTTTGCCTCTAGTGCAAACATACTTATCCTTGTGATTTTCAGGCATGGTCCACTCAAATCACAAGTACAAAACTCACATTACTGAACAGTGTGAATTATATGGAGAGTTTACTTTCCTTTAAGATGGTAATCAACACACCATCAAGAATGTTCCCTGACTCTATTACAAGATAAAAAAATGAGGTTTGTTACTGTACATAAATGAAATTCTTTCATCCATACACTGAAGTGTACTTAAAAAAAATCCCACAAATTGACTTCCTATCCACTTTTAATTTCATTGGGGTACACAACCAGTGTAAATTTAAGAACGGATATTCTAATAAACAGTAGAGTCCAAAAACAAATCAATTCGCAGTATTTATTTTTGATGGCGTGGATTGTCCAATTTTCTGATCTATTTTTTATAAATGGAAAACCTTTGAATGTTTTGATTTAGCTCTTACCACTCTTGTGAAATGAGGACCTCTTGTGTGTTGAAAGTACTCGAAAGCCCTTGATTCATTTGGTAAGAGAGCAAATTTTAATAATTAGGCTTATACCTTATTTCTTATTTTAATAATGATTTTTATAAAAAAGCTCCACTGATAAGAACAAGCTACTGATGTAGTAACAAAAGTTAATTGGCAACTTACAGGTGATTACTTTCTGCAGTGGTTGTTTTGAATTACTGGCTTACTGAATATCCTTACCTAATGATTATTTAGAAAATTTAACCAGGTATCTATTATTACATAAGAAAGACATCAAAAGCTAATTATCAGAAGTAATTCTTCAGGAAATTACTTTGCATTTATAGTGTATGAATTTAGTAGTAATGTTTTGCAGTAGAGGTCATTACATTTTAATAAGCATCCCCAAACAGAAAACTTCTGTTCTTACTCCACCTTTTTTTACACAAGGTGGCTTAACAAATATTAACTTAGTTCCCCCCACCAATAAACTCTTTATTCTTCAGGGGTTAAATCATTACCTTATGAACTCAAATTTTCCAGCCAGGTAACCTTCCTATATGATCATATATAAAATCCTGTAAGATAAATTCTGCTTAAAACGTTGAACACTCTAGACTTAAACAACCAAAAGTTATTTTGGAAATAACTCAGAAGTCACAAAGGGAGCTAGGTTATTTGTGAAGTAAGTATTACATACACTTCAATTATTATAAAGGAAAGTAGTACATTCCCCTACATATTCCTATCAATTTATTTTAGGGCATTATAAGTTACAAAAGTGACTGGATAATCTCTTTTTCTGCTTCTATTTCTTCTACAGCATCTGGGTTTCATGACAAAACCTGATGAGAAACAACATTATACTTCAGGAAAATATTCCAAGGTAAACCCAAAGACCAAATATACAACAATACTATTTTCAAAGCACTTTAGATAAATTAGTCCAAAAGCAGTTTTTGCTTTGGGGACTTAAAAGCCTCTCTGTAATTGTAAGAAACTGGGCTGATCGTTTCTCCATTTAACACCTTCAAGTACCACTAGGAAAAGTAGCACAGGAAACAATTTATTTTGTTTTGTTTTTTAAACTCCAGCATATCAACATCAACTCAACATACCCTCACAATAGTTTTGTGAGGTAGATCAGTAGGTAAAGAGCAAGTATCATCTTCATTTCACGAATGAAGAAATTGAGGCACTGAAAGGTTACATAATTTGCCCGAGATATTCAATGGTCAATCATGAAATTACAAACAGTACCAAATGATCTCTGCTTCTGGCCTATAGCTCCCTAACCACACTTTAGAGTGAAAGGCTGTGTGTGTATTCTCAAATGGGCAGCCTGCATAACCTTTGAGAATAAATTCTATCCGTTTATAATTATTTTAAAGGGGACCTAACCTCAAATATCATAAAATTGAACAAAATCAGATAATTAGGATGATACACTATTCCTTTCAGTATCTGCACGGATCTGCCTCTTAAAATTTACATGATAATACTAAGTAAAAAGCAAAATAAAAAATTTAAAATTATGAGTCAAGGGAAGATTACCTTCAAGAAACATACAATCATATCGTTAGGGTGATCATATAATTCATTTTCAACCTGGGATACTTCAGAGTGAAAGCGAACACTATTAAAAATTACACGGAATAGCAGGTGTTAAACTAAGACTGTTGTGGCAAGCTCACAAAGAGTCACCACTGGATGAATCCACAGCAGGGATTCTCTGAGTTGTAAACATTTCAGGGACATGAAAAACTCTCTGCAAGCATGTTGTGTTCGACTGTGCAATATTCACTGTGCAATAAAACATGGATGATTGCAAATATACCCAACTTTGGCTTAAACACAAAAGTTTAAAAATGCTTTTTTAAAATAATAAGCATGTTTAACAAAATTATTACACATAAACCACAATTTAAGTGTTAATAATAATAGTAAGTGGATTCACATTTTACCTTTAAATAACCAAATGTTATTTTCCACAAAGCATCAGTACGCACCTTTAAAAATTAGAGAATTTTGTGGGACTCTTTGGTTATTAAAAAAAAAAACAGAACAAAACAAAACAACAACCACCCACTATTTCCCATTAATGCTTCAGATTCTCTTTGAGTGGAACGATCAATACTTAAATCAATATGCTGAATGATAAAGGTGAACATTTCTCCCTGAAATGAAAATCTTTTACAAAGTAATACCAAAAGCATAACGTAATTTCCAGTTACTAGCAAAGACTGAAAGAATAATACATCACCCAATTATAGTACACATGCCAAAGATACTAACACTATCAGTTGAAGTATAATCTTAATTATACATGCAAAAACTTCACTAATTTGCATATAGAGTTGAAAAAGAGCTTTCTACATTCAGTTATGTCTGGTAAGTAAGCCTTGTTTTAAGACGTGGGTTCTGTAAATACCATTATTATTTGAGGTCTCCATCTCGTTGAGAAATTCAGGATTAACATATTCTTTAAAAACAGCAAAAACGTAAATCACAATAATAAAACCGTATGATGTTATTTAGTTATGACGTATGGCTTTCTTGGATCTTTAAAACAACTTTCCTGAAAAAAAAGAATCTGAAACAAACCGAACTACCTGTTCTCAACATATACTGATCTTTCTCATGAACTGAATCCTTCCACTACACCGGTACTTTTAAGGCAGACACTTCAGGAATGGTGTGTAATAAAAAAGATGACACTCTATTCAATGGGCAATAAACTATTATTACTAAGATGTGAGTAACTTTCAGCGCCTTTTTTTGTCCTGACACTTTTCACTACGAGTACAGTATAAATTCTAGGGCACACGTATGTTCATAAAGACTGGACTGATATGTTGATCTTGGTTAGTTGTTCCATAAATTCTTTCAGACTTTACACATCATCAAATATTCCGGTTTGAGACATCGAGAGGTATCGTCCACCAGGCTGATACCTGAAAGGTGGATAAAGAAATGATCTGAGGCATCAAAAATAACAAAGGAGGAGAGAAAAACAAGGACACATTAAAAGGAAGCGGC
Source organism: Halichoerus grypus (assembly GCF_964656455.1). Taxonomy (NCBI): domain Eukaryota; kingdom Metazoa; phylum Chordata; class Mammalia; order Carnivora; family Phocidae; genus Halichoerus; species Halichoerus grypus. The sequence goes on from NC_135713.1 coordinate 27,999,215, forward strand.
TACATAATTTGTAAGCATCATTTGTAAAATCTATTCAGTAGCTGAAAGCAGAAACTGACAAAGATGATATCCCAAGGGGGTTTACTTAATTATAAATTAATCAACAGCTTTTTTAGAGCCTAGAATACACGTATGACAGGGTGAGAGACATAAAAAGAAAGGGAGAGGGAGATGTGAACACATCATGGGACTGACGATTTGATAACCACTCGATTGTTCCACAGAAGTAGAACACCCCAGGGAGTCTGCTGCCCACAGGCAATCCTGTAGCAAATACTGTCACGCAGATGTATTTGGCTTCTGTTTAACTATCGTCCCAGAGCACAGTGGCTAACAGCACAGACTCGACTGCCAGAGTCCTGGGTTTTGAATGCCTGACTTTGCCATTTGCAAGCTGTGTTACTCTGGGTAAGTTACTAAGCCTCTCTGGACTCAAATCCAACTGGACTGACAGTACTGTCGGTGATGTGCTTAGAAGAGTGTCTGACACCCGGTCACGGCTATGTCGCCGTTGCTAAATATGATTGATTTCATAAATGGGATCATTAGAAATAGGCATATAAACATTGTTAAGATCCTTACTATCAATTTCAATTTTTCTTTCTTATTTAGAATACCACTAGTAGTTTATGGAGATAGCAATTTCAGCTATCCAGCACCACTGGATGCTATAATTTTTAAAATATAAAAGCATTAGCAGGTATAAAAAGTTACCAAAGGTTGATTAATATGGTTATTATTAGCAGTAAAGATGAACATTTTCCTTATGTTTATCTCATCAAGTCGTTATGTTATCAGAATTTCAGAATGCTGAAGCCAAAATGACCCAGCCAGAGCTTACCTTTCTGATTTAGATTCAAGAGGATCATCAGTGAATGTTTCTGCATTAAAATCCAAAGGTTCTACATCTTGGAGGAGTTCTATTCGGTCCCTTTCAGTCCTGTTATTGGCCCTGGTATATTTGGATGCTGCTGTAAAGGAAGGAAAAAAAAATGTGTCTACTTTTCTGTTGTCTTTATGGGTTACCGTCTCTAGACTCACGAAAAAAAGTCAAGATTATAAAGGATCTGAATTTTGATTGTGAAGACAATAGTAAGAAAAGATAACTACTTGATTTCTTAAAAATCAGATTAAAATGAGAAATGGTATGATAGAAAATAACAAGGAAAAGTTTCTCCCTTGCAGCTAGCCTAAGCTCAGAAGCAGGTACGATGCAAAGATTCAATTAATATGAATCAGAATTAACATTTAACATTAACACTATGAAATTGTTCATTATCAAGTTTCAACTGGTTTCACAGTGAATCCAGGGGCTGCTGTATCTCAGTTCTTGGCTAGAATTTTCTTTAAGGCGTACTCAACTCCAGGTCTTCAAGAAAGGCCTGAGTCTTTTTCCCAGGAGACAAGAGTTTAGGGTAGCTAAGTCCAACAGAAACAAAATGCAAGCCTGGTATTTACTTTTAAATTTTCTAGTAGCTACATGAAAAAAGTAAAAAGGAACAGGTGAAATTAATTTTAAGACTTAATCTAGTTCAATATATCCGATATATTATCATTTAAACATGGGGCACCAGCCACATTGCCAATGCTCAGTGGCCACAAGTGGGTAATGCAGACCATCCTGGTCAGTACAGATCTACTGCACTAACTCTCCCTTCTCTCTATGTGGATGGGGTGGGTTTTCTTCATAAACAACCTAAATTTTCACAATGTTCTTCTGAGCAGTCCAATAGCTTCAAAAGAACTTTATGATATAGCTCTTTTTGAAAACTTAAGGTAAGCTAATTCGATCGTATCTTACGCTTTTGTCATCTTGGACTCTGCCCTTCATCTTTTCTCTCATTCATTCAGCAAATATTGGTTGCCTCCCACATTCCAGGTTCTCCTCAAGTCATCATCCTAAGGCATTGTATTTCCTCTTCTCTTGAACATTCTCCCACACTCCCACATCTTTCTACCGTGTCAACTCCTACTCCGCGGTAAGCAAGCTTCCAAATCTTTGTAGAATCTCCTCTCTTTTTCCTAGCTCTTTTTTTTTTTTTTGAAAATTTTATTTATTTGAGAGAGAGAGAGGCAGAGAGGGAGAGGGACAAGCAGGCTCCCCGCTGAACAGAGAGCCCGACCCTAGGATCATGACCTGAGCCCGAAGATGGACGCTTAACCGGCTGAGCCACCCAGGCGCCCCTCTTTCCTAGCTTTAACTAAACCTTTAGCTCTCTCCCATATCTTCTACCCTAAATCTCATTCAAACACATCCTTTCCTCCTCATCCCCAGGATCACTGCTTATTTTAGGCCCTCATTTCTTGATCGCATTACCAACACAGACGTTAAATTGGTTTCTGTGTCCCACTTCCCCGGAAATCATGCTTTACATTCAAATTTATCTTTTGAAACCAAAAATCTGAGCATGCTCCTTTCCTGACTGAAATCTTCACTTGAGAGAAAGTCTTCACTTCTGAGCATGGTAATACCTGCTTCCCAACTGTCTCTGCAGCCTTACCTCTTATCAGGCTCCTCATACTTTAGGATCTTGTCACAGAAACAAACTTGCATTCTCCCAAAGATACTCTTCAGTCACTCACTCATCTTTCTGCCTAAAACACCTTCACCTGGCTAAGTACCATTCATTCCCAAATGCTCAGTTACTATTATTTTATCACAGAAATCCTTTCCCAATAAAGAACTCTTTTTCTATCCCGAGCTGAGCTCCCTCAGCATCAGGAGTGTCCCCTTCTACTCTCTCAGCATTCCTGCATCTCCCCCAAAGACAAACCTCCTCTGCCATCTACTCGGGTCAGAGTCCTGGGCAAAAACAGGTTTCTTGCCACCTTCCCAGGGGCAGATGGCAGGGTCAAGGATGTGGGGAGGTATCCTAACTCAACCCACTGGCAAATGTTTTCTACTTGGTATCAGTCCCTCACAAAATTAATTGGCATCCCAAGGACAGGAAATTAACTTCTCTATATCCCTGTATACCTGGGAAAGTATCTGACATATGGGTCAGTCAGGCAACGGTTATAAAAATGAGTGAATTGCCTACATCTACTAACAGAAAAGTAAAGAACAACATCTAGGTAAATAGTAGAAATCAACACCTGCCTACAACACGCCTGGGATAAGTACTGATATTATTTAGGGTAGTATGATTACAACTCTTCATGCGTTGTCCCAATTCTCCATCTCCTATCAGAATGCACACTTGAGTTTCCCTTTCCTTCTATACACTGAGGGGTGAAAAAGGAAAGACACTGCAGAACCACCTCTACAGTTCTCTAAAAGCATTTTTGAATGGCTGTCTTAATTCTCAGTCTCTATGCAAGCAAGCATAAGAAAACAACTTCTAAGGGAACTAGAAAATAAACGACTTACATCGGGTGGTACTAAGATCTGAGAGGCTTGACTCTTTTGAGTCAACATGAATATTTCTGTTTCTAGTGGAATCTTCTCTACTGTGTCCATACCGTTCTTTCCATTCCTAAGTCAGAAACACAAATAAATATGTAACAAAGGAACTCATAGGCAGAAAGTATTCATCAGTGTCAACAGACTGTATGTATAGAGTAAGAGTAAGACGCTGGACACAAGTAATTTAATACTAATGACTTATTTTCATCAGAAATTCACCAGATAATCAGTATGATTAGCATAGTACCATGAAAATTTTCAAAAATAATTTTTCTTGTCTCTACCCGATTTTAATACAGTCTCCAAACTTTCTTCCAAATGAACATTTATAGACATCTTTGCTAGCTATAATTAACCTTTTCAATTCTTCTGTCTAAAATGTCAAAACAACATGATAGCTACAACAGGCTTAGCTTGACCACATAAAAGTTATGAGAACTCCTAATAATTCATGAGATGTTAACAAAATTTTCTCCTATATAAATAAACTACAAATATCAGAGACCTGAAAAGTCACTTTTGAAAGCAAAATTAGAGTTGTATACAAACATGATTAGATAGCTGTAGTCAAACCATATGAAGTGGGATGCTACTCAATCAATTCTTAGAACTGAAAGGAACCTTAGAGGTCACCTTATTCGACCTCCCCTGCAGTGTAGGGTTTCATTCTAAAATAGCCATGTCATTGGCTCTCTTATTAGATGACATGGAAGTTTCTATTGTGAGCAGCCCATCACAATTTTGATAAACTGTGGAAGTTAGAAGTTTTCACCGAGAGGTGAAATCTATCTCCAGTAACTTCCACTCTCTGGTTCCAGTTATGTCTTCTGAAATAAAGAACAAGTCTCCTTTTACATGACACACACTGACATATATGAAGACAGCTATCATGTCTCCTCTGAGTCTTCATTTCTCCAGTATAGATACACCTAGGTGTTGTAAACTTGTGGTAATCGTGACTAAATTTTTCTAATTTTCTGCTTTTTCACTCTCTAGGTGAAGTTTAGTTTGCCTCAGCAAACAGAGGACTGAAGAAAATTGAAGAGGAATACAATTAATGTCATATTACCAAAAAGCATAACAATTTTAAAGCAATCAAAATGACTTTAATAACAAGATTGCATGAATTTATTAATTCTTTCATTAAGTATTCACAGAGCACTGACCTTAGGCAAGAAACTGCTAGACGCTGGACACAAGTAATTTAATACTAATGACTTTTTAGAACAGGTCTGACAAAACACTTAGCATGTACATCTGAAAGTATTAAAATTACCTTTTTTAAAAAATGTGTCCTATGTCATTTTCCCACTGTGCTTTGGTCTTTAGCCAATTCTAAATCAGTAAAATTCTTATGATTATTTCATATTAGTCTTTAGGTTAAGCAAATTAATAAGTACTATACTTACTCTTCTTCGATTTTCACCTTCTTCTTGCCTTTGCCTTTTTCTCTTCTCTAGAGACAGAAAAGTGGTCTCAAATTTGGTATAACATGGTTTAATTAGACGTAGAGTAACTGAAGTAAAGGTATCAGGCTATGACCAATTTCCTTTAAATTACTACAAAGTCAAAAGTAATAGGTTATTGTTGGAAAGAACCTAAGAGGTCACCTAAGTCCAAAGAAAATACCTTCTGTATTTTTTTGGAGATGACCTTTAGGCCTTGCCTAAATAGTTTTAGAGGAATAAGTTCTTCCTCATGGTGATCTCAAATTTGTTGGTAACTTCTTTTTCTTTGCCTTATCTTCTAAATTAAGTTGATACTTCTTCCTGCATAAAAGTCCTTTCCCTTATTCTTTTCAGGCTATATACTCAGTATTTTTTTTGCATAAAATACACTCTACAGTCTCATACTTCTGGCTGTCCTTCTCTAAATACCTCTAACTTATCAGTTCTACTGTTGAAATCTTACCCAGGACTGAATATGATACTCCAGATGAGATCTAATTAATGTAAAAAGCAGTAGAACCATTATATCAACTAGACCCCACCTTCCTAGAAGAGAACTGAAAGGCTACAATAGCTTCTATTGGAGCCACAAAATATTTTGGCTTATATTTAACTAATGATCACACAAAAGCTCCAGACCCACGTAGGGAGAATGTCTAGGAATCAATGTTCCCACACTCAAGTTTTGTTTTCTTTTTTCCCTACCATCACTTGAACAGCAGGAAATTTGATGTATTCAGTGTTGGGATTAGATTCTAGTAGAGTGCCATGTATTCTAACAGGTTGTTAATGATCATGGCATTCTCAAAACCAGCCTTGGCTTGAATGATTTCCTGTGCGGTATTAAACTGACGATTCTTTCAATGTATGAATTTGGTAGTTGTACTGAGCTTGGCAAATCTGTTTCCAGAAAAACACGAAAATGACTCCAACGCCATCCAAGAGCATTATTTAGTTGAGGACATACTAAATTTCTGCTGCAGTATTTCTTAAAGATGGATGAAACCATCATTTGTTTTCAAATTATTTTTGCTATGAAGGTTGTATGTAGATTTTTAGCTAAAAAACATTAATTTCTTTTTTTTCAAGATTTTATTTATTTATTTGACACAGAGAGAGAGAGAGAGAGCGCACACAAGCAGGGGGAGCAACAGAGGGAGAGGGAGAAGCAGGCTTTCCGTTGAACAGGGAGCCCAATATGGGGCTCAATCCCAGGACCCAAGGATCATGACCTGAGCCGAAGGCAGACGTTTAATCAACTGAGCCACCCAGGTGCCCCAAAAACATTCATTTCTGAAGATAGACTAAAAATTACAAATTATACAAACACTAATTTTCTATTTTGAGTCTTAGTACTTTCCTTTCATTTGTTTTAAAAGACAAATCTTACCTCGTCTGATTAACTCTTTTCCTTCATCAACCAAGTCTGATGTCATATCATTATCTCCCATGAACTGCTGGAAACCAAGTAGATTCAAACAACGAGTCCCCAAACTAATAAAAGTAGATTTTAAAAAAGACAAGCATTATTTCTCATTGTAAATGTTTAGATAAACTGTTCTTTAGTATTGTCACCCCAAAGAAGCCTATGTTTTATTATTAGTTATCACAGCAAGTTATGTAGTTATACTTGTCTTTAAGAAGGACGTATTTCTCTTCCTAAGAAGTTTATATAGCCAGTACTCCACTGACATGGTATTCATTATACCCAGATTTCTTACAAAAATAAATTGAGTTGGGCCATTAGGTTTTCTGAAGGTATTCCTTCAGAAAATTATTATATAATACAAAACAGTGGTTGCAATACAAATGCAATTTATTCTTTTCTTTTTTTTTTTTAATATGTTTTATTTATTTATTCATGAGAGTCAGAGAGAGAAAGAGAGAGGCAGAGGCAGAGGGAGAAGCAGGCTCCCCGCCTAGCAGGGAGCCCGATGCGGGACTCGATCCCAGGACCCCGGGATCATGACCTGAGCCGAAGGCAGATGCTTAACCATCTGAGCCACCCAGGCGCCCTTTATTCTTTTCTTATAGTCAAACAATTCTAATGCTGAAAATACACACACAACCAGTATTCCCAAGTGTAAGATAACCTGGTTTAGAAAATCTTAATTATGCAAATTGATTTTCATGTTCAATTTTTTTAATAACCTGAGAGCTAGTCAATTCCACTTAAAAAGCTTTAATTATACACTCTGAATTTATTATGATATCTTATCTGAGGGCTATTATTTTATCTTATTTGGTATTTACTTTAAACCTATTGTATAGGACAAGAATACTCTGAAAATATGATACACAAGGAAAGAAGCAATGGATGGATAGGCAGGATTAATATTTGTTAAGATCCTACTATATACATCAGCCAATTTACAGATACTCTCTCATTTTATTCTTACTGTAATCCTAAGAAATAATCACTTTACAGATAAGGAAACAGAGGCTCAAGGAATTAAATACTTTGCTAATCATCATTTAGAAGTTTTAGAGCTGAGATTTAAATCCAAGACAAAACAAAGACCAAGCTCTTTTTATTGCCTTAGTTTTCAGACTTTTTCACTGATGTACTTCTAAGGGCATAAGCCTGAACACATACATGGAGCAAGAGGGGGAGAGAGGAAGAAGGAGAAAGCGGGGAATGAATGTGTGTGTGTGTCTAGGGGGGGATTCAGGCGTATGTGCGCTGGGAGGAAAGAAAAACAGTAGAACAGCTACAAGAAAGTGAAGGTCTTCCATTTTACGTGACCGATATGCAAAAAATCTGACTGTGTAAATCTGATGATGTGTAAAAAATCATAATATATTTCCTTGCTTTAATATACCATTTACCATTGAGCAAAACTGGGGTTTTGGGTAGATGGTCATGTTAATTCAGTGACTTTAAATAATTCCCTTACTATTTTCATGTCCTTATGGGAATACCATACTCTAGGACGAGAAGCCCCAAACTAGATCCTTGTTTCTGGGAAGGTCATAGCTTTCTCTAAAGTGTCAGGAAACAGCCTTACACTCTCTAGGCAGTTAAGTCTGAATATTAACTCTGGGGATGGCTGCGTTGTTAGTAACATGGGAATTAGTAGGGTGCCTGGGTGGCTCAGTAGGTTAAGCATCCAACTGACTCTTGATTTCAGCTCAGGTCATGATCACAGGGTGGTGGGATGGAGCCCTTTGTTGGGCTCCACACTCAGCGGGGAGTCTGCTTGAGATTCTCTCTCCTGTCTCTCCACCCTACCCCCCTCTGTGAGTACTCTGTCTCTCTCTCTCTCTCTCTCAAAAAATGAATAAATAAATCAAAAAAACAAAACTAAAACACGGGAATTGACTAATTACGGCAGCATTTCAAAAGAAAATGGACCTATGAAGCAATATACCATTAAAATGTCACTAAGGCATTGCTTCATACATCTCTATAATAGAATATCTATTTTGAGAGATAATTTGAAAATTAAAGAATCTGGCCTGCCTTTTCCTAAAAGACAAACTGGCACTCAAAGTTTATCCCATTTAACTCTAAAACAAAACCTTTAATGAATAATTTTCCTTTTAGACATAGTAATTCTTTATATTTAAGATTTTATAGTTGATAAAGCACTATCCCACCCATCTATTCCTTGATCCATATAACAATCGGTAGCAAGAGATGCTAATCTTGCAAACATAACTACAAACATGTGAAGACCTAAGTCACACATTACAAGCTCTAAATGTTTCATTAATAGTTTTATAAACTTTTAAAATAAATAAGCATATAACCAAAACTAAGTTTTGGACATGCGAAGTATGGTCTCTTCCTTTACTACATCATTTTCACAACGATGACACATTTTCACAAACCTACTACTGTTTCTACCTTCAGAAAAACACTTGAAAGTTAGATTTACTATCAGTTCACATTTACAGTTTTATTTTAAAATACAATCTTTTATTTTACCTATGAGACGGTAAAAAGAAATGTTTTAAAACATTCGAGAGAATTTATTTCAAACGATAGTTGTGTGTTTATTCAATACCTTCTTAATAAGTACACACATATTATTTGTAATAACTATAATAATGGTACTGGAAGATTTAAATGAAAAGTGGTTGGGTGAAACATTTTCATCAGAAAAACAAACTGATTAACATCAATAAATACATTTTTAAGGGCACCTGGGTGGCTCAGTTGGTTAAGTGTCTGACTCTTGGTTTCATTCAGTTCAGGTTGTGATCTCATGGGTCGTGGGATCGAGTCTTGCCTCAGGCTCCACACTGCATGGAGTCTGCTTGGGATTCTCTCTCCTCTCCCTCTGCCCCTCCCCTACTCACACATGCTTGCATGCTCTCTCTCGCAAATAAATAAGTCAATAAATCTTTAAAAATAAATAAATACTTTTTTAAGAGCGGTCTTTTTGGTGTGTCACGGAGCACTTACGCAGTTAGCGAAGACCGCAGACCTAGTACAGGAGGAGGGCACCTGACATGTGCAAGTAGGGAAGACAAGGTGCTAGAAGCCAAGCACATCTCTCTTTACCTCCTTTCGAGTGGTACCCTAGCAAAGATTCAATCACTTTTTTCTAATCCTATAAAAAACAGTAGCCTGTGTCCTTTCCAGCCTTAAATGTACTGCCTAATTACAATTGCTCCTCATCTGATGTTTTGTGCTGGCGAAGGTCTGAGGCCTCTAGAAACCTGGCAATGATTGTGGGGAAAGCTCTAAGGCTTATTTATGTTACTGGATAAAAGATGGGCATGGGGGTATTTTATAAGCTACACTGCCTGTCATTGTTGAAGGCTGGGACTTAGAGTTAACATTCTGTAATCAATCCTATCACTTTGTAGCCTAAATACTTGTAAAAGAATGATTGTACTTCTCTTTTCTGAAATCTACCTTCAGAGGGAGAGCCTAACCTCATCACTTAAGCAAATCCTTTAAACTACCCCCAGTTCCCCCAAAGCCACAATAAAACAAACAACCAAAACCTAACCAGTAAATATTTAAAAGAGCAGACTGGACAAGAGTTAGAGGAAAAATAATTGATGCTACGATTCTTACCTAAAGTAAGTAGCAATGCAGAGAATTACCACCAACATAGGATAATATATATAGAATCCATCTGCAATAAAGGATAAAACTTTCATGGAACCCATAATCTAAAGAGCAAAAAAAAAAAAAAAAGTTAAATTAGTACAGTTCTATATTTTCTATATTCCTTTCCACCGTTGGAAAATTTACTCATAACCAACCATATTAACAAATTTGGACTTTTCGAAAAGTAGAAATAAAGCACTAAATGGATTCATTTTTAAGTTCTCATCACAAGGAAAAAAAACTTGTAAGTATGTGAGGTGATGGATGTTATACTGTGGCAGTCATTTCAAGATATATACATACATCAAATCATTGTGTTGTACACCTTAAACTAATACAATGTTATATGTCAATTATGTCTGAATTTGCATATTTATTAAGGCTTTCAAGAAAATTAATATTTTATAAATATTACTGAAAATTATCGTGTCCATGAAGATTATAAATATAAAAGCTAATAATGAGGTCTATTGATATTGCTCAGCTGCACAACCTATGTGAACCAAAAAATTTTTTTTACAGTAAAAGAGAGCGAAGTAATTCTTATCCAGTCATTAGTAATTACAAATTACATACACAACCTTTAAAACAAAATTTGATATTAAAAAAAAAAAAAGATCCTAATAACACCACAGAACTTTTCTGCCGGCATTAAAAGAAATCCCACAATAATACATCTCATAGAGACGATGAATCTAAGAAAACTGTGCTCCAACCATACTTACAGATGTGTAAGCAGTCGGCTGTGTATTCTGGTGAGAGATGGATGAATCCATATGTGTCAAACCCAGGAAATTAAGACACAAAGGAGGAGTCAAACGGCAAAATAACCTGTAATAAACATTTATAAACAGAATATGTAAAAAATATGGTAGCAAATGCATTTTATTATTTTCATCTATTTGTATTACATTTATCTTGAATTCTTAATGTGAACTGTCCTTACTTGAGAGACATTCTGAAAATCCTATTAATTGCATCTCCCTAAAACATCAACACCTACAGGGCAAAACTCCAGCCTCAGGCTACCTGTTTTGGTGGTGTTTGCCACTGCTTTAGCCTAAGAATTTGTGGAGTGCCTGTGTCTGCACTTTTTCCAAGTCTACCATCCGTGTAATCTGTCTCAGTATGGCAAGGAAGGCAATATCCTCAAGGGGAGCTGTACTCACTACATAAAACCTGAAGTTGTATCGAAGTATGTCACTCTGACAAGTTCACGTATAAAGAACTGCCTAAGCTCAGTTCTGTCCAGCTCAAAAGAGACCCTCACAGAACTAGAGTTGGAGGACATGGGGAGAGGGAAATGAAGGGAGGATGTGAATATAAAGAGGAAACATGAAGAGTTATTTTGTGTGATCAAACAATTCCGTATCTTGATTGTAGTGGTGGTTACATGAATCTACACACACACATACACACACACACCTCCACACACATGCACAAATTAAGGATAAAAATGGTGAGAACTAAATAAGTCTATCATCTAATTAACAGTAATATATCAATGTATAATTCCTGGTTTTGATACTATACAACAGCTATATAAAACGTCTCCATTCGGGGAAGCTGGGTGAAGGTTAATAGGACTCTTTGTACTACACTCACAACTTCCTATGACTCTACAATTATTTGGAGGAAAACTGGCAAAAGAAAAAAGTCTTAAAGATGCTTCAGATATGGATTCCTCTGTGAACTTCCCTAAGTCCACCCCTTCTAAATACCCAATATGACGATTTAACAATAGGGACAAATAATAGCCCAAGCTAGAGCTGTCGCTCTAAACTCTTGCTAAATCTCTTAGCAAAGATTCTTCTTGTTTATTTTCTTAAGCCCTTCACGATGCAGTCTGATGCCATGGAATCTCAGAACTCTCTAGGTCTGACTTAGCCTCTAAACTCTCAAATGGCCCTAGTATTTACTCACCTATTTATTGAATCTCTGAACTGTAAATCCAGGCTGTCTTTCTTTGCCTACCTAACCTAGTAAACCTACTGTAACCTTAAACTTCAAGCAGGATTCAGCTAGCAATCAAACATCTAACTCATGCTTAAACCTGATCAATGAGCTCACATAAATATGGGGGTGAGTGGAACACCCATAAAGGACAAGCAGTAAATGAGAGATCCATAGAATGCACGCAGTGGAGGCAGTCCCGTGTTTGTAAACACCCTTCTACTCACATGCCGCTGAATAGAAGGCTGTAAGCATCAGTCTGGTGATGTGAGGCCAAGTAATAGTAGTTGAACACACGGATCCTGAACACAGTAGAGTAAACGCAGATGCTGAGAAAGAAGATGGAAAGGAAGCAAGCAATCTGAAAAACAAGCAAAACCAGTTGAAGAAGAACGGACCTGAACACTTTGCATACATTCGTGAGCATCATCCTTTATTTCCGGCTAACATTTACTGACGTTCTAAAATTTAAACATGGGAACAGTTTTTCTTAACCATCTATGCAAATGAATTTATGGGAAAAAAATCTACATCTTAACCAGTTCAACATCCTGTCCGTGGGTTTCAAATCTACCTCCTGAAGTGAGCCCGTTCTCCCACTCCCTTGGCAACTCTCCACATGAAGACTCTTTAAGTTCTGTGGCTTCACTGGCATAAACAGGCTCAACGTATTCTCGTAAAAGAATTCTGTACTATTTGGCACCTTGTCATCTCTCCTCAAACACAGCTCTTGGTTTTTATAGTCTGGGCAAATGGATGAAGCTCATTTTTGAAAATCTGAATAGTAACACTGCGGGGCACTTCAATGCTCTCCTCATTACTAGAATATATAAAGAAAAAAACAACAGTTGACAGCTATACTATGAACTGACACACGTTTATGACAGATACAAAATAAACTGACCTCGATATAAATGTAATTGTAAGTTTTTTCAGCCAGCTGTATGAAGACTGCAAAGAGGGATAAGACAGGTGTAGTACTAAAGAATGTGCATTCTGACCACACAACAATCACAGAGAAGACAGACAAAACCACGGCAAGTATCCTATAAAACCATGGTCGCAAGAGACATTCCCAGTACCATTCTGGAAGATAAAAGAAAAAGGTGATTAGGAAAACCATACAGGAGTAACAGGGTATTTACATTGTTCCAAAATATCTCTGTACAAGATACATAACTGCAAAGAGGAAAAGAGTAAGTTCGCAGTGCAGGAACCAGGCAGATCTCCTCCTCACCAAATAATCACCAGGAACGGGACAAACTGACATCCTGTGCCTCCTGCCACGGAGCACCGAGAACACAGGATCACTGTGGCAGTATTCCCACCAAAAATGCAAAACCAGCATCCAACATGAGGAAATGTCACACTCAAATTCGGGGACACCCAATAAAAAACAGGCCTAGAGTCTCTGAAAACATCAATGTCATAAAACAGAGAGAAAGGCTGAGAAATTGGTCCAGATGAAAGGAAACTAAGGGGACATGACCCCGAATGCAATGCATGATCTGGGATCTTTAACAAAGAATATTTTGGGACAATTTACAAAATCTGATTAAGGTCTATAGATAACAGCTCTGTTTCAAAGTTCATTTCCTGATTTTGGTCATTGTATTTGGTTATATGGGAAAATGTCTTTATTTTTAGAAAATATACGCTGAAACATTTAGGAGCAAAAAGTCATCATGTCGGGATTCAATCCTGAAAAGATTAAGGAAAAATACGTATACAGAGAGAAAGATAAAGCAAATGAGTATGGTAAACCATTAACATGTGAAGAATCTGGGTGAAGGATATACAAGAATTCTTTCTACTATTCTGGCAACTTTCAGTTAAGTCTGACTTTAGGTAAAAAATAAAAGTTAAAAAAAAAAAAAAAGCTGCCCAAATTGAAAAGGCTGTATTTTCACTTCATTCACTGAGGTGTTGAGCTCTTGGCTCACACTCTAAATCTTTCAACCTTACTCTCAGCACAATTCCTGGTGAGTTCAAGGTCCACACTGGTGATCCTTTTTTCAGTACCCTAGGGCCTTTCACTTCCTGGCCCTCCTTTCCTCCTGTGATCTCATCCTCCACCCCACCTTCACAACTCATTCCCACCACCATCCCTAAACCTCGTACTGCCAATAACTCCTTTTTATCTCATTACAGTGGCCCTGTTTCCAAGCAATATCTTCACCTAATATTCCATTTCCACTGACTGACCTTACCTGAACCCAATGATCCATTCATTCTACCACCTTTGTATTGCCACTTAACACCCTGGTATCCTATTGCTTTCTTCACCAGCTCCGATTCCATGGTCTTTACTCTCCAACATCCCAATTTCTTTGCCGTCTCTTGCTTCTCTGCCCTTGCTAAGAGAAACCACAGCCTGGCTAGATCCTACTCTCCAGCTGCTCTGAACCTGCACCCACGGAGCACCCACCCATATGCTGCAGAAGTGAGACACACACCTTTGCTGACTGGTCTCACTCTAAATTTTTAATCCCCAGCTTCAGGTGGACCCTGAGCACTGCCTGGCTAGCCTACTACTATTCACCAATCTTCTCCCATGCCTTCTCTCCTTAGCAACTATTTTGTACCTTTTTTTCTTTCTTCAAATCTCCAAAATTTCTTCCCCTACACTTACTCTCAGCATTTCACTGAGAAGCTGGCAGAAGGGAACCTCCCCAAGTTCCCACCACCACCTCTTCTTACTTGCTCAGGCACATTTGTGCCTTACTTCCTAATCTAAGGGCATTCTCTCTGCACTGTTCACTATTTCCCATTGCATCGCTCCTCCTCATGAACATCATCCCAGCCGTTTTCTTCTCTCATTACATCTCCTCTAAGGTATCATTCCCAAATTACATGCTATAATTGGTCTTGACTCTGCCATCCTCCTTCAGCTACTACATCTTTTCTCTACTCTCTTTTATAAGGATAACATTTTGAAAGTTTTCTATTCTCCCTGCTTCTAATGCTTTTTAAACTCCAACTGGGCTTTCCTATCCCCTCAACCTCCACCTTACTTCTCTGAAATCCAATGGTCAAGGCTTCATGTGCATGACACTAGACCCATCTACAACATCTGGAAAGGTACTTTACATATCCCTTTCCTCAAAACACCTTACCATCCTGCTTTTCTTCCTACTTCACTGGCCACTCCCCTTTTAGCCTTTTCCTGGTACCTCCCCATCAAGCTGAAGTCCGCCTTCTGAAGTGCCTCGGGCTTGGTCCTCAGACTTTGTCTCCTCTCTCCCAATCACTTCTTTGTTGATTTTGTTCTGACCCCGGGCCCACACATACACTGATGATGCCCTGATTTATACTTGTAGACCAGACTTCTCCCCTGAACTCCCACTTCTACGTACTCAGCACCTTCTTCAAACCTTTACGCGTACATTGCCTATTTTTCTCACTCCATAAAGAGGCACTTGTCTTTACATTTATTGATACATACCAAGCACCCAACAATAGATAGCAATACATTCTCAAATATTTGTTGAATGAATGAAAACAAGTATTTCTTTTATTAAATTAGAAAAGATCTCTGCTGAAGAAGTTTTACGAGATATTTTATGGCCATATGTCTTCGTACTCAAGACCAAACATGAGAAAGAGAATCAAGTGAACATAATTGTTTATTTAGATAAATAAGGTAAATGGAAGTTTTAATATGATGACACTTTGGCATGTTTTCATTAAGTTCTTCATACTAAATCTGATAACGTTTGACGAGAGTGTCATAAATAATCATTAAAGAGAATGAAATAATCATGACTACTTAGTGTCGGTCTTGTAAATAGACCAACAGATGTAAATAATCAAAGACGATTTTTTAGGGGAATATTTTAGTAGTATGTCAAGACTGAAGAAGGGACCCAAACTTGTGATGTAAAACTGCTTAAAATTCTCATTATTTTAAGTAGATTATTATGAATACATAATATGCCTGATGTATTGCATATATTTTTGCATAGGATTTTGATTAACTGTGAAGTAACAGTGGAAACTGATAGATTATCTGTTATACGATCAGTAAAATAGTTTTGGAGGGGGAAGTTTATCATATATATAATATTACCACATGATATACATCAAATGGTACAAATACAATTCAACTCTGCACTGGTGAAATTATATACTTTTTTCCTTTAGAAAAACTATCACTAAATTTTGAAATTTATGTCAAATTACATACCAACTGTAGGATTATAAAAATATTGGATAAATTTATTTTCTGGCTCTGGTGACTGAAAGGTGTGAACAAACTGAGGAGTGGCACTAGTTTCATTTTTTGCTACATCTTCTAGATAAAACGCTTGCTCCAAAAGAATCCGCCACTGCACTTGAGTTCGCCGGTGCCTCTGAACTGAATAAATCACCTAAAAAAGAGAATGGGGGTTACATCCGTCAGTGTTCTGATCCAATAGTGTTTCATCTTCCTGCTAGATAGTATGCTTTGGTTATCAAACAGTGGGGAAGTGTTAGTGGCATTTGCTGGGTTGGGCCAAGGATGTTAATATTCTATGATATATGTAACAACTTAGCTCAGTGAGTAATTCTCCCTCCCCAAATACCAAGAGTACCCCGTTGAGAAACACACAGTTAAAACACTTCAAAGAATAATGCACAGGATCAAAGAAACTTTCAAATACACAGTCACTCCAAATTCCCTTTTTGTGGGCAGTAATTATAAATTTAACTAAAATCATCAGTAAGTAAAAAAGCTATTATTAATAAAGTTACCTGCTTATGTAGTTTTACCAGACTCTTTTCACTTGGGTAGGTATTATGCTTTTCATCAAAATCTTCATAATCATCCATGTTTCTACCCATTTTTTCCTGATACTCTGTAGGGCACTAAAAGGGACAAGTAAATTTTTTTAAAAATCTCATTTGCAAAAAAATTAAAATTTTATTTTTATTATAAAATCTTCCATTCTGGGGCATATCTAATTTTCTCAAAAACATCTTCTTCCTTTATTGGCATCTCTAAACAGTTGGATTTTTAGTTGCTGACATTTTCTTCAAAATGTTTTAGATGTACTGAGTGCCTTCGTACCCCTATTAATATTAACCTTTATGATCAGATATACTAGCTGTGGTAGGGAAGGGAGCTAACCTACATGCAGCAACTAGTGAGTGGATTAGGCTATGCAGGCACCTGATAAAACTGTCAATTATTTTCCTAGCTAAAAATGAAGAAGAATCACAACAAATCCAAGATGTTGAATTTTTAAAAGGCATGGTACAGAAAAACAAACACATACATGATTTGGAGTCATCTGCCCTATTAGTTATTCCTTACTTACCTGAACTTGGGCAAGTTACTTAACCTCCCCAAATAGGTCTCAAAAGATAGCAATGTAAGAGAAATGATTAGAGAACTGATTCTCATGACCATCATCTTAGCTGAAGGGAACACTAGCTAATAATCAGAATAATAGATTTAAAATAGAGGAAAAGAAAAAGTTCAGTGGTTCTATGGTTGCAAAGACAACGACCGAGCAGCTCCTTTTAGGAATAATCATTTTAGAAGTATATGAATACCCCTAATTCAATCTCAATGCAGCAAAACCTTAATTGTATGGTTTCTTGTCTGTGTTAAATATCTCATAGGGTCATTCATTTTACGATGTACTTCATATACCGTAAACTGACATGTAGAAAGTGAGTAAAAGAGATTATTGAGGCCCTAGTTTATTAAGGAGATAGGTCTGTATGGACCACAGCTTAGAAACTGTGAAGGTCCATCTCCATCACTGTGTCATAGCAATGATTATACATTATTTAACATAACCTCTACATTCACATTTCAATGAAAAATACTGCCAATAATTAAATGTCAAATTTGTAATAACAACTGAACAAACTCTATGTGCAGATTACTACTGGTTTATGGTTAATATTTCCATGAAAATGGAAAGGAGATGGGAAGACCTCAGTCATAGGCTGTTCTCATATTTTTATTACAATATTCTGTTCTAAAAATGTGTATGTCGGAAGAAAAAAGATGAGGGTATGATTAATTACCTTTTTAAGTATAGTATCAACACATTTTCTCAATGGGTGGTTATACTTGATGCTTTCATTCACTTTACGAACCTCCTATAAAAACAGTAAGAGGAATAAAAATATTTCCATTTCTGTACATCATACATTTCAAATGAGACTGTTCTAGGTACTATATATGTTCTCACAAGTTTAATTTCAACCCAAACTACTCAGCATATACATGAAGCTCCATTCGCTGAATAAGAACATAAGTAAAAAATACATAGTGCTAGAATAGCAATGCCTATACCCTCAGGTTTTTTACTACTTTCTAAGATTTATTCCCTTATAATTTGCTTACTTGGTACACAAAGATGAGTAAGCATTATAAAAAAGTCATGAAGGATCGGACAAACTGTGATGCTGTGGTCCTCCACCCTGCTCAGGAAGCTCAATTATCTCATCATCTAAAATATGGTGAAGAAACTGGAGGAAGCAACAGGCAGCAAGCATCACAAAGCACCTGCTCCTTTCCAATGGGAGAATCCTCTATAGCAGTCCCAACTACTGACTCATTCCACGTTTGTTTATTAAGAGCACACTAGATGCCAGCACTGTGCTAGGTGGAAAGTCACCACAATCCATGCTGGAGGGTGTGGTAGGAAGACAGGATGTTACAGGACTTTAAAGACTGCGGGCTGGTGGTGAGGTAAGAAGCAATTTAGTGAGTATGAAAGGTATAAAGGGGTTTGGGAAGTAGTTCCCAAAGAACAATATTCTATAATACTAATGAAATTTTTTAAAAGTTGGAACCACTGTTCTAGGCAAAAGCAATGGCATATCCAAGGGCTGGGAAGCAAGAGAACTGACCAGGGTATTAAAAAGAACATTCTGATTGTAGACGAGAGAATGGCCCTAAGGGATACAAAACTGGAGTCAGGGAAACCATCTGGCATATAGACAAAATGATGAAAAAAAAACTTATATGACAAAAAAAATCCACTTCCCTTAATATATGGAGAGTGCTTACAAATCAAGCGAAAATTGGGAAGACACATAAGAAATACTATTGGTCGATAAATGTCTGGAAAGAGAGTCAAGCTCACTAAAAACAATTACAAATTTTAAAAATAAGAACAATTTTCTGACAAAATTATATAACCTCTTTGAAAGGTAAATTAGGAATACCCATCAAAATTGAAAATACGTAGACCTTATGAATAATTTGTACCAGCAGACATTGCTCCTGTCAGGAGCTTAGCTTCATGAGAAAAACAGA
The DNA here is from genome assembly GCF_964656455.1 of Halichoerus grypus. Taxonomy (NCBI): domain Eukaryota; kingdom Metazoa; phylum Chordata; class Mammalia; order Carnivora; family Phocidae; genus Halichoerus; species Halichoerus grypus. Next base: position 28,018,351 of record NC_135713.1, read on the forward strand.
CACTACTCAAGAAGAAATGGTATGGAAAGTGCTGTGTAATCTAGTGTGGGAGGCCTTCTGATAAACTGATCATTTAAGCTGAGATAAAAAGCATGAGTAGGAGTAAGATCAGCCAACCAAAGGAGGGGGCAAGAATATTCCAAACAGAGGGGCAGCCTGTCCGAAGGCTCCAAGCAGAAGTACACAAGGAGCTTCAAGGAACTGAAAGAAGTACAGTGTGACCAGGGGGAAAAGGAGGGTAAGCGCCTGAGCAGCACTTGATCAGGCTGAAGAAAAGCAAAGCACTCCAGAAGGCCTTAGAGTAAGTTTATCTGAGGTCAGTGAGTGAGGCCTAAATATGGGAGTAACAGGGTAAGACTTGGGTTTTTAAAAAACGCTTGAATCATCACTGCATTACAGTTTTCTATTACTAAATTGCCTTCAAGTTTTGTTGACTTGTTAGCACAACTCTGAATATGAACCATACAGTCTGGTTATACATTATACATAAAAATACTGTATTTTTCCTTTAAATTCTTGAGCCATATTATACAAAAATAAGTACTGAAATAGTTAATTATTGATATTTACTATAGCTGTTATAAATTTAAGGTTCCTTTAAAAGTTCATAACTTTTATGAAGTGTGGATGGCCAGTAAGAAGTCATGCTAACAGACGGGACATTCTGAAGGACCGCACATCACCAAACATCCAGGGTAAAGCCCATCGATGTGCTAACACAGCAGCAAAAAAACAACCATGACTGACTGTAAGGTTGGAACTTGCTTACCTCCATGACATCTTCTAAAGTCTCTTCTGCATCTGCTTTCTCTGTCATCAGTTTGGCTGCCTTAAAATACGTTTTCATAAGTAGATAACCTCTTTTTGCTCCGTTCCAGTACGACCGAGGAATTTCTACCAAACCGTACCCCAGCAACAACACGAGAAGAAACAGGCCCCATGTATTTGCGGCAGCTATCCCAATTGTCTGAAGCTGGTTCCTGAGAAAGGGAAAACACAAGCAGAGAGCTGTGAGAGATACATTTTTCTAACAAAAATGTAAAATAGAACTAACTAGTATTAAATAGCTTTTCAGAAAACAGTCCTAAAGGATGGTTAGGATTTTATATGAAAAAAATTATATCTTCCAAGCGTCAGCTACTCTTTTAGCAACAGCAGATAATCTGCGTGTTTTAAGAGGAAGTTAGAGCGTGACTGCAGAAACAGACTTTAACACTGCTTCCACTACAGTTATAATTAGAATCTAGGATAATTCCTGGCAAAAAAAGGTATGTATTTTGTCCAAATTTTTTCATTAGGGTCTATCTTACTCAGTATTAACAAGAGAAGCCTGAAAAAATTTTAAAGCCTAAAAAATGTTTAACTTACGTTGAGGCACACCGACACAAATCTCAGGAATGCAATAGTAAGAATTATCATTACTGCTCTATTCCTAAATTTCTGAGCTCTATCTCTTTACATATATTACATAGATCACAAGTATAATACAGATTTCAATTTTATTATAATGTCTGAATCTAACATCAGAGAGAAATATGCCCTCAAACTACAGTCAGAACAAAAGAAAAAATTTTCACAAGTTCTGGAGCACCTGGGCGGCTCAGGCAGTTAGCATCCGACTCTTGGTTTCTGCTCAGGTCATGACCTCAGGGTTGTGAGACTGAGCCCCGCACTGGGCTCCAGCTCAGCGTGGAGTCGGCTTGAGATTCTGTCTCTCCCTCTCCCTCTGCCCACCCCCCTCTCAAGTGTGTGTGCGCACCCACTCTCTCTCTCTAAAATAAATCTTTAAAAAAATATTCACAAGTTCCAATGAAAAAAGAAAACTAGTTATTTTGTCATATACAAAATTGTACACCTGAAACTAACATTACACTGCATGTTAACTAACTGGAATTTAAATAAAAACTTAAAAAAAAGCATAAGGGTTAATACTTCTAACATAGAGCTATTAGACAAAGCATTAGTCCATCTAATAGCTATATTTAAATATATTATTCCATTTTTTCTTCTTAGTAATAGGGATTACTTAGATTTCTTTTTGAGGAATCTAGAAAACACATAACAATACATTTCTCAATGAAATGTGTTTATCTGCACATGTGAGATAAAAACAAATTTTAAAAATGCAAATACACACAGAAACAATGTTAAGAAGGCAACTTTTCTTACCATTCTAAGTGCAAATGTGGGTTCACAGCTACATAAATTAAAAATGCTCCAAAAATCAGCAAATAGGTGCCATAGTAGATTGCATTCTCAATCAGTGCAGTTTTGATCTTTCCAGTGATGGAAAACCCTCCTGATCTTGCATATGACTGCATAAAAGGTAACAGAATCCTAGATGGTTGGAAAAAATATGATTAAAGAACCAATTGATATGTCTGTTTAATCTCAAAATACCAGAATTATATGAATCTCAATTTTAATGTGTAGTTCTTTTCACAAATAAATAGGATCTTGAGTAATTATTAATACTGAACAAACTCTAATAGATGACTGAGTATTTTTGTAATACTAAATTTTGGAGAGAGCAAAGCACATTTCTGGTAACAACAACCAGCAGAGAGTACAACAGTGTGAGGGACTTATGATGAATCTTAAAAAAAAAAAAAGCCTTTAAAGTCTTTGTGAAGCCTTTGGACTGCATTCAGACAACGAGGAACCTTTTTCTTTACAGGAGACATGATCAAATTGAAGTCTTCTAAAGACTGATAAGGCTTCAGCAGGAAGAATGGACTGAAAGGGAACAAAACTGGGACTACGTGGGAGAGGGTAAGGGGTGGCGATGTGGTAAGAAGCAGGAGGGGAGAAGACTGGCTGTGAATCCACTGAATTGAAGTACTTAGGACACATCTCAAAGGAGCCACACAGGAAGTAGTTGGCTATCCAGCTTCAGAATTCAGGAGAGAGGGGTGGAAACACAGATAGATTCAGGAGTCCTCACCACATCAGTGGTACTGACCTGACACTGGTAGATGAGATTTAGAAGGAGAAGGAAAGAGCTGAGGCTAAGCCCTGAGAAAGAGTATCTTTTAAAGGAGAGGGAGAGAAACAGGAGGAGGAGGAGCCTGCAAAGGACACAGAGACAGAACAGCAGAGAGGGATGGGAGAAAACCAAGGAGCATATGGAGGAGAAAACAGGAGAAGGAAGTGTTTCAAAGTGGAGAGAGAAAACAATAATCAAATGCTGCCAAGAAGTCAAGTCAATGAAGACTTGTATGTGAGTGGAGAAGTGGGGCTAGAAAACAGGATTCCATGGGTTGAGGAAAGAGTGAGCAATGAGTAAATGAAGACAGTACATGTAGACAATTCACTTGAGAAGTTTGGCTGGGTAGGATAAACTGTGGCATATTCATATCATGGAATATTTTCCAGAAATGAAAAAGAAAAGAATACTGATACACACAATACAACATAGATGAATCTTCCAAATTTGTGAGCCAAAAAAGGGATGCAGAAAAATATATACCATATAACTCCATGTTTACAAAGCTCAAAAATGGCAAAACTAATCTATAGGGATGGATGTCAGAATCACGGCTACCTTTGGGAGGGTATGGTGGGAGAGGGGTATGAGGGAAGCTTCTAGATATAGCATAAACATTGTTAATGTTCTATAATACCATCTGAATGCTGGTTATCCAGGTGTATTCACTTTGAAAAAAGTAAAACTAAACACAATTTGTCACTTTTCTGTACCAATTTATACTTCAAGAAAAAAGTCTCCCTCCAAAAATTAAGCTGTGATGAGTAGATCAATAAGGTTAGAAGCCAGAAAGACGGAAAGGGTTGCATTTGAGAGATTTTTTTGGTTTTTTTCTTTCTTTTTTTTAAAAGGATGAGAATTGTGTATGCTTTGTTGAAACTGGAAGCTGCAGGCATAGGTAACAAGAGCTGAAGGAGATGGGTCCAGATTTCAGGAAGAGGGATTTCACTCTGAAGTCACTTTGAGAGTGACTCATTCTTTGAGAGGAAGGGAAAAGGATGGGTTGGTAGGTGTGCTGGTGAGAGGCTGAAGAGCTGCCGTCTGATGACTTCTATTTTCACTGTGAAGTAGAAAGTAAAGTCCTCTGCAAGGGGAGAAGGTGACTGATTCTAGGCCGTAAAAGAGAGAGAAAGAGCCACAAAGAGAACAGTAGAGGTTTGAGGTTTGAAGTCTTGCTGTGGAGAATGAAGAGCAAGCAGACTAGAGACACAAAGGAGGAAAGTCTGGCAATGCTGAGGGCCCAGATGAGTTCAATGAACATGAATTTACAGGGGTGCTACTCTACTCTGCTGTGTGATTTTTCTCATGCGATGTTCACTAGCTTCAGTTTTAGAGCTTAGTTGCCTGCAGAGTATCTAAAATGCTCAGTACATAGTGAATAATGTGTTTGGAGCACAGCAGAAAGACAAAGCTTCAGGGCGCCTGGGTGGCTCAGTCAGTTAAGCCTCTGACTCTTGATTTTGGCTCAAGTCATGATCTTGGGGTGGTGAGATCGAGCCCCACGATAGGCTCCGTGCTGGGAATGGAGCTTTCTTAAGATTCTCTCTCCCTCTCCCTCTGCCTCTCCCACCACCCCCTCTCTTAAACAAACAAACAAACAAACAAGAAGACAAAGCTATAGTGGGTAGAAACATTTGGAATACATCGGGGTTATAGCTATAATTAGAGCTATACAGGGAGGGTCAGGTAACAAGATGACCAAAGATCGGACCCTAGGGAACACCAACATTTAGGAAATGGGCCACAGAAATAGAACCCATGAAGGAAATTCAGCAGGTTGGGCTAAGACGAAAGAAAGAAAACCAGGAGACAATGATGACCTTAGCAAGAGTAGTTTCATGTAAAACTGGGACTAGAAGAAGATTGAATTGAAGAAGGTCAAGAGAGAAGGCACTAACTGGAGGGGAACGGTGACAGGAAAAATTTTTTGTTTCTCTTTTCTATTTCTCGTTTGCCTGGTTTTCTTCTTTTCATTTCTTTTAAGATGGGAGAGAACTGAAGGAGCAGAAAATAGAATATACAGATTAAAGAAAAAAATAAGTAACACTTGAATTCTGAAAGATGAAGGTTCGTGAAGAAAGCATACTTTTTTTTTCTTTTTACTTTAGCCAAAATTTAAAGAACTTTTTATCCTCCACTGCCACTTACCATGTTAAAAATTGTGATGTCCAATATACTACCCTCCAGAAAATTGGCATGATTCCATCAGGAATGTAACTCCATGGCATGAAACATGGATGTTGGCTGTTTAATAACAATTTATAGCCAATTAATAAATGATGACTACTTAAATTATACAATTAATTTATGCATGCAAAGTTCATTTACATTCAGATATTAAGTTACTGATTCTAACTTCTAAAATTTCACAGAAAACTAGTAATTCAAAGCAGACTATCAAACTAAAAAAACACACAGAAGGGAAACAAAGGAATGCCATTTAAATTTTCAACTTTCAGTGTATTTTTAGTTCTTGAGTAAAAAGAGGGCATAATGTTCACCTAATAGACTGATAATGTGACAGCATCATGAAACTAAATCTGATTTGATTACCTTTAAAATACACACCCCCTAAAAAAAAGAAAAATTAAATAAGATAAAGAAAAAAAGAAAGAAAATAAATAAAATACACACCCCATTTGTTGGGTTGGTTATTTTCCAGGGAGGGGGGAATAGGGAGGCAAAAGACATTAGGTGATTAACTCCTGAAACTGGAGCCTTAAAACTCAGTCACTGTAGGATAGCTCCCATGGAGAGAGATGCCAGCATTTGTATATAATTGTTTGAATTTTCTGCATATATGTATATCTGACCATAGACTCCTCCATTAATAGTCTTCCTAGACTGTAAGGATATCATTTAGTCCAGGAGCTTCTAGCAATTCACAACTGTTGCTGATCTATATCTGATTTTTAATGTGCTTCAAAGGAGAGTAACATCTACATTTCAAATTTACCCTTATTCAGGTTAGATTAAAAAAAATAAAAGCTGCATAAAGAAGCATGCAAACACTACTTAAAGCCTTGGTAAAAGCTATAGTCAACATTTCTTAAAGTTTTTTACTTGGAAGTTTGATATGAATTTAACATAACCTTTCGCTAATATGAACTTTATTTATTCTCAGTTTAAAACTATAAATGATTTTGGAGCACCTGGCTGGCTCAGTCAAGAGTGTGCAACTCTTGATCTTTGGGCTGTGAGTTCGAGTACCATTTTGGGTATGGAGATTACTTAAAAATAAAATCTTTAAGAGTAAAAACAAAAAATAAAACTATAGTGATTTCAAAGAATTCACAATATGAAAGGAACACCCTACATACAGAATAATCTCCTTACCCTTTATACAACCTTGTAAATCGGGTAAAAGAGAAAATGAATGTCTCATTTATTTAGACCAGAGAAAGGCTGAGAAAAAAAATAGCCATTGGAAGTCACATTCTTAGTAAGAGATAGAACCAGGGCTAAAAAAATCAGGTCTTCTCCAAGTTTCTCCTTAGCGTCTAATAAAAGGCCTTGTGCACCAATAAATATTTAAAATTTATTTAAGATTTAAATTTAAATAGAATACAAAGTAATTAAAAGTCTACTAGCAAAGGAAAGAAGTGAGGTGGGGGGTATGAGTAAGGATCAACTTTTATAAAATCCAAATGGTAAGAACTGACAATTTTAAAGCAATTTTTTCTCCTCTACCCTATTTTTAAAAATAAACAAACAAACAGGAAGCAAATACCTGGGAACTGGGGTAGCAGCTGCATATAATCCTGTGATGTTGCTGTTCTCAGGAGGGCTTGAGTTTGCAGCAGCATGCTTGCACCGGTTGTATATAGTCTAAATCAGTGAACACAAGGTTTAAAAATGAAAACCAAAAGGTTACCAAGTACTTAAGGGATACTGGAGGATATCAACCTATCCACCAATTACCTTCCTGGCTACGCTTTTTAATGATCAAATTCCTATAGTAAGACTTAAATACAAAATATTCAGTATAACCTTATACAATTTAGCTGTCTTAAGAACTAACATATCTCAAACATGCTGTATGATTACAATTGCCTTCTGAATTCCAAAACTCGGTTTCACCTCTTACCGTACTAACGTCCAGAGGCAGTATGAAGACGATAAGAAAGCAGAGATACCAAGCTAGCAGTGTTCCGACAATTACAAGTCTATGCTGTTTCTTGAAATCTCCATATCGATGAAGTAGAAATAATGCCAGAAAAAAGACAAAAACAATCTCGAGTCCCAAAGCTGCACCGCTCATTATTGAATGTTCACTCTGACTAACCAAAGTCACTCATGTACAGGTCTGGGTCATATCTGTAAACTGGAAAAGAAAAAAAAAAGCAGCATTAACAAAGGAAATAACCACTTGAAAATTTCCTAAATATTCGTTTACTAATAAATTCTTTGGAAAATCGTCAGTCTTTACATTGAACTACAAATAAAAGGAAAAGGATAATTCTTATTCTCAAATATACATCTTATTTTTTAAAGCAGATCTTAAAAATTTCACATAAATTATATCTTCAGGAAAAAAGTTATCTTAATAAAAATTACACTAGTTCTAAAAATATTACAATATAAGAATACTAAATGTGAACAGTTTTAATAGTGTCATTTGGAGTTTGTTCCTTAAGGTTATAAGTCCCAATAGAAATTTAATACAAATACACTACTGACTAGATCCTAGGAAATGAGATATTTTCTAAAATAAAGTTTTCTAAGTCATCCATAACCCATTACTTAAAATGTTCCAAAAGAGGGAGAGAGAGCATGAAAAAGAGCATTTGAAAGTAACATTTCCTTTGTTTAAAACAGTTTTATTTTCTTGTGATAATCTTGTCTAACAAATTTAACAACTTGAAATTCTTATTTATTTACTGCTTCACAAAAGACAGTTGACCCTTGAACAACATAAGTTTGAACTGTGTGGGTCCAGTTCCACACAGATTTTTTTGATAAATAGAGTACATAAATTTATTTTCTTTTTTATGATTTTCTTAGTAACATTTTCTTTTCTGTAGCTTACTTTATTGTGAGTATATAGTTTACATACAATATATGTTGAATCATGATGTTGTACACCTGAAACTAATATAGTGTTGAATATTAATTATATTTCAACAAAAAAATACTCATACTACAAAATAAATATCAAGTTCATCCAGTAAAACACACACACACACAAACACACACACACACACACACACACACACACACACACTGTTAACCAGCTGTTTATGTTATGGTAAGGCTTCTGGTCAACTGCAGGCTATTAATAGTTAAGTTTCCAGGGAGTCAAAAGTTATACACAGATTTTCGAGTGGACAGGGGATTGGCACCTCTAATTCCTGCATTGTTCAAGGGTCAGCTGCATACTTATCACTTTCCGTTAGCTATATAAATCTTATTTTCTTTAAAGAAACTTACTATTAAGTGCAGAAAAATTTATCAATGATTATTGAATAAAGTCATACACTTGAGAATATTTTTAATTATAAATGCTGATAATAGAGACATCAGCAATGGTTTGTTATCTCTTTACTCTTATAAAATAATTTACCTTTTTTTTTTAAGATTTTATTTATTTGTTTGTCAGAGAGCACAAGCGGGGGGAGCAGCATGCAGAGGGAGAAGCAGGCTCCCCGCTGAGCAGGGAGCCCAATGCAGAACTCGATTCCAGGACCCTGGGATCATGACCCGAGCCGATGGCAGACACCTAACCAACTGAGCCACCCAGGCATCCCTAAAATAATTTACCTTTACTAACTGAATGCAATATGTTTTTTTCACTTTTGTAAAATCAATTTTAGGCATTTTTGTTTGTCCATAGACTACAATATTCTAAGGAATTAATATCTTAACAGAGAATCAAGATTGTGATGCAGAATAAAATAAGGCAGAATCAATAAAATACACCAACATCTCCAACCAAAACTAGTTATAAAACAAATAAAGAAAGTTTGGGTATTATCAGGCTAAATTTAAATTCATATAAGAAATATCCTTACATGGAATATCACAAACAAAAATCACATATAATAAACTATTTTCTTCACTATTTCTTCACTATAGAAGTACTTTCTATTCCTCTGTGCATTTCAACCAGTATTTTCATATTTCTTAAATATCTAAAATTGACCCCCTTTCATCACTATCACCACATCCTGCTATGTTTTTCTTCAAAGCACTTATCCACTTAATATAATGTATATTTACATTTATTGTCTCCCTGTAACCCCTTCCTCCCCACCTCTACCCCCCAGACTTCATGAAAGCAGAGACTTGACTATTCAGTACTACATCCCAAGTCTCTAATATAGTGTCTAGCATACAGTAGATACTCAAAAAGTATTTGTTGAATGAATAAATGAATAAAAAACTTACTCTATACTTCAGTATATACACTATTTTTATTAGTGCTGACTATAAAGACAACATAAAATTCCTGTTATGGTCTCCAAAATTGATATAACAAATACTTATTACAACACAAAGACTTATTAAAATTGTCATTACTACTACTCAAAATTTCAAATTTCATATTCTATGAAAAAAACCTATACCATCACAATAAGAGTAAGTCAAGTAAGTCTTATTTGTAAGCCAAGAAAAGATTAAGTGGATAGCTCAATATAGTGTGCTGATGAAAACCATTACCTCCTTCAAGATCCAGCTTTAAAAAAAAGTAATTCAATGTGAATTTAAATGTAAGACAGTTATTATTTGAAAATCCCTTCACAGTTTGACCTAGATATTTATTTTCCTAAAATTGTCCAGTCCAGGAATATGGTAATCATAGAAAAAAGACTGAATATCAGAGATTACCAAGGAAATGCTAAAATATGGCAGAAGCAAATGATGGAATATTACTGAAGTGTAAGAAATGATGTTTGTTAACATTGTTTCATAACATTAGAAAATTACCATAATATTAATTGAAAAGAACCCTCAATTCACACATTTTTACATTTATTATAATATGCATAAAAAACTAAGACAAAAAGGAAATATATAAAGACATTAATAACAGGTGGCAAGATTATGGGCATAAGAAAACAATAAAATCAGTTATAAATTTGCTACTAGCTACTAATATTTTTTTATAATGGTTGTCAATTTTTCAGTCTGATTCATAGTACTTTAAAATCTTGTAGATGAATAAACAGAATTATGGATCCTTTATTCTAGTAATAAAGAAATGATTTGGTTACATCTCTTCCCATTCTCAGTGTATTAGTCACCTATTCCTGCTAAAAACAATTCCTATAAACTTACAGGCTTAAAACAACACCCTTATATGATAGTTTCTGTGGGTCAGGTGTCCAGGCACAACTTGGTTCAACTAAATTCTCAAGATGGAAATCAAGGTGTCAGCAGGTTTGTGTTCCTCTCTGGAGACTCTCAGGAAGAATGTACTTCTAAGTTCATTCAGGCTATTGGCAAAATTCAGTTTCTTACGTTTATAGGACTGAGATCCCCATTTCCTTGCAGGCTGTCAGCTAGCATTTGCCCTTAGCTCCAGAGGCCTCTTCCCAGTCTTTGCATGTGGCCCTGTGTACCTCAGAGTTAGCAATGGCTTTTCAAATCCTTCTCAGGCTCAGAATCTCAGACTTTTCTCTTCTACCCTCAGCTGGGAGGAAACTCTGCTTTTAAGGGCTCATCTGATCTCATTGGGAAAATCTGGATAATCTAGTCATATTAGTAACCAAAGCTGTAAAAAAAATAATTCCTCACTTGATGAAGGCATAGATATCCTTGGGGGTCTATTATTCTGTTTAACACACCATCTATTTCTGTTCAAGCTGAACTCCTGTTGTCTTGTTATGACACAAGGTTAGGCCTAGGGGTCCCACTAAATTGGAGAAGAAAATTGGGGTTTCCCTAATCTGAGATGAGAAAATAATAGTTTTAAAGTCTATATCTTTGACCTTGTACCTAAATTCAAGTGAGGAATTATTTTTTTACAGTCCAGAATGACAGCACTTTCCAAGGTTCTTTATGAACTCCTATATCCTATAGCTTGTTTTGGTTCTTTCAACTGAAAAATTTTGTGTTCAAAGCTAGGTACACCTTCTCCTCCATCTGATCTAGTTACTTATATCTTAAATTCATAAAATCATTGTTAATTAAAATCTAAAAAAAATAAAGATTAGACAACTCAGGTTTGGCTTACTGAAAAAAACTTACCACCAGGGAGTACAGCAATGTGGCAAAATATACTAAAGACCTTAAAATAGGTACATATCTTTTGTCCTAGCAATTCCTCTCCAAATAACTTAAAACCCAAAATGTGAACAAAGATTTACCTATAATGTTTCATGGCAGCATTATTTAAACATGAAAACATAGAAACAACTTAAATGTTTGTACTAAATAGTCCAGGAAGTCTTAAAAATGTCCTCCAGTCACATTGCTGTCCATTGCCTTTTTGAAAAAAGCAGCCAAGGGTTTCATAAATCACTAATCCTGTTAACCTGTCCATGACTCATGGGAGCAGGGATCGGCACCAAGTCCCCTGCACCTAAGTCAAGGACTACATAACAGCAAAACTAAATTGCAGGCAGTGATTCAAGGAGGACACCAGATTCTCCCAGTCTACAGGAAAGGTGAGATCCACAGGGACACTTTAGAGATGTCAAAAGGGACAGGGGTGGGGTCTAAGGGAGTACACATAAGAAACGCATGGGACAAATATACACCAAAATGCTAACAGTGGTTGTCATAAAATGGCAAACAGATGATTTCTATTTTCTTCTTTGTGCTTTTGTGTGTTTTTCATTTTAAATAATGAACATTTATTATTTTGTAATTTCAAAATTATTTAAAAATCAATGCAGTAATATGAAAGTAAAGCACATGGCAAATAGGAAATGAGAAATTCTGCTGCGGTGTTAAGTGCCTAAAGTTACAACTATTTTAAAATACAAATGTTTTGTTATACTGTGGTAAACCCGGGCTCCAAATCTCAACTTTATTTAATTGTGTAATTTTATGCAATTTAAAAGATTAAGGGAGGATAAATAATCACCTCACACAGGTTGCTGTGAAGATCAAATGAGATACAAAAGTGAAACACCAACTAGGAGTTCTAGAAACAGAGTAGGTCCTCAAAAAATGCTAGTTGCTCATCTCCACCTCCTTCACATCATGTGCTTCTAGAAGATAACTAGTTGCTTCAATAGTCTCAAAGCAAAGCTTTACACTAATAGCTTCCTCTCCCACCATCCCCCCAAAATATGAATGGATACCAAATGATTTTTGCTTCTCATTCTCTGTGGTTACCACAGCCTGGGCCCACCCGGATTCTTATAAAACAAAAAATGATCTTTGCTCCAAGAAATTGCTCCCTGTGCCTCTCTCGACAAATTGGGATTACCTCTCTAGGTCTACAAGGTAGCCCAAACACCCCTTCAACACTCTGTTGTAAAGTGGGAGAACACATCTCAGAGCCATGTCAAGAAGGTGTATTAGATACACCAGTGTCATATAGAAAGACAATGCCATTCTTCTAGGCACATGATCAAAATGGAGGTGGATTAAAATGGATCATTTGCTGACCTGCAACCATGTACAGCTGTGCAAAAATATACTCAAGGGCAAAGAGGAAATATGCCTCTGACCACAAAAGTGGTACTTCTAGCAATATTCCTCAAATATTAAAATAATGTGTTTAGGCTAACTGGCAAAAATGAAAGAAGAACATGCAAAAATTTGGAGGCAAATCAAAATTCAGTTCCGTGTGATTAGAAATTGAAAGAGAAATTCAAAGCTATCATAGGTTGGCATTAACGCCACAGCAGCAAAAGTAGATTTTACTCAAAATCAAAATGCCAGTTCATTCGTTCTAACTTTAGTGCTTGATATCCAGACATAGTCTACCTTTCAAAATACCAGTTCTGAAAGTCTTTAAACACTTAAAATCCAATTTAGTCCCATACCAATTATTAAGATATCGTACAATGTCTTTCAAATGCCTTTCATAATTAGCTTGTTAATGTTACTGACTTGGGGTACTGTTTCCCAAGTACTTTATGGTTTATAGTGGGTTTTTTAGGCTAAACACACTTTAAGTGGAAAACTTACAGGTTAAGATAATTTTGGAACTTGAAGCATCCGCCAAATATCTTCAAAAAGAAAGAGAAAGAGAAGGAAAAGACAAGAAGGAAGGATGAAAGGAAAGATTTGTGGTAGCAACTGAAGAGAACAGAGACAAAAATTTTGTCCAAACCTAAGATTCTGAAGCTGAATGAAAAATTTCTAGCCAGAACCTAATGATGCATCAGACTTGGGCTATGCTAACTTACGTACGTATCTTTATTCAGATATGTGAAATAATAAAAACTAGGAGACAACTCAAGATCTTAATAATGAAAAATTGAAAGTATCAGAACTACACGTGAGTGTTGTGGAAGTCAACAATTCTCTACTACCAATAAAAAGTTAAATCTTCCGAATATAACCACCATTATTCCCTGTTTAAAGATTCCAGGTATAGGGAGGATTCAGCTTAGGATATACACAGAATACCCCAAGACAGTGTGGCTCCTACTCTAAAAATACAAAATAGCTGTAATATCTTTTGAAGCCATTTTCAAAAAATGAGCTGAGTTGCTAAACCAACCAGGTAAACTGAATTCCAAAGTGTGACAAGCCCTTCTGAAGACAGACATGTACAAAGTGCTTAACCTTTGGTAAGACATGAGAGAGAAAAGGGAGCAACCACGTATGCAAGTAAGAAGAAAACAAATGGAATTGTAATGGATTCTTAAAGATTTCACGTAAAGAGATTATAAGACTTATTTTGGTAATTAAAGAATAATCCTTAGAATCCTTCTTAATAAAATAATTTTTAAAAAAAGAATAGCTAACATTTAGTATGAGTTTACTAGATTCCAAGCATTATGCTAGCACTTAACATACTTTATCAGATTAGACCACACAAACCAGTAAGAAAGGACTATTAGCATCCTTGTTTAATAGAGGAGAAAAAGGTACAGAGAGAGCCAGAAGTTTGTCCACATTCCCACACAGCCAGTGAGTGGCAAAGCTGGGATTCAAACCTATTCATCCTAACTATAATTGGGATACTACACAGTCTTTTTTCAAATCCAGACATACTTTCTTAATGCTATTTAAATTGTTTAAATAATTTCTTTTGTTTGGTTTTTACAGTGAACAAATTAGAAACATTCTATTAATTATTCCTTTAGATCTATCAAGATAGAATGCTAGAAAAGTCATGTTTAATACAGAATTTAGCAAAGTCTTTTCACCTTCCAGGTAAGACTACTATATTACTTAAGGGTAATATATGACTCTAATTTACATGGGAAAGGTAGAAAAGCAAACATAGAGCAAATTAGAATAGGGAAAGAACCCTTCTGTTCTTGCTCCAATCTGTCCATCACAGACAGCATTAAACTACAGAGATCTAAAGATCTACTTTAAAAATAATGGAGGGAAAGGATCCTTCTGAAATTTGATTGGCAGGTAGAAACTTCTTGCTATATAATCGTTCTTGGTCTTTTGTTCCCCCAAGCTAAATAACATTAAAAAAACCTAAAGAAATCTTTAAGATTTATTTCATGCTTTGATGGAACTAAGAAAAAAAGCACATCACTCTTCTATTTAAATACAATCTCTTTTGTCATATGTGATTTTCAAAAAGAACGCTAATATACTACTGAATATACACAGAGCTTACAGTGAAATGTAGTTTCCAGTCTTTTTTTGCCCCTCCTGTGCCCTCACAATATTGACCATCTTGTCTCTTACAATAAACACTTTCCCAATTTACAAAGTCGCTTTGTATTCTACCTCAAGCTTCTAAAGAGTACTAAAAATTACTCACTCTAATGTCATTTGCAGAGATAAAAAAAAAAAAATTGTAATTCATCTGTCCTAGATACTGATCTAGTAATTCTAGTTTTAGAAATTTAGTTACACCTCTCACTAAAATGGGACATGGGTGTGCTGAGCAAGATTAAATAAATAAAATTAACCAGGAAAAAAAAATAATCCGTATCAGTAGCAATCACAGTGTAATTCTTGAAGAAACCAGACTGCAATATCTATGTAGCTGATAATCTCATCTCTTCAATAGACACGATTCCTTACATCAAACAGACTCCCATGTACCAATTTAAACTTTTATTTACTATATAAAGAGAACGAACACCCATGATTAGAATAATGAAGAAAAAAAACTGATTATTTCAGCAAGCTAAAGTATTTTTGTTACCAGGGCAAACTGTTAGTAAAATACCTATTCTAGAATTTGAAGACTGATTTTCAAAGTTGACAGGCTTTCTTTGAAGTTCTATAGAGGGCCTCCTGTCCACCAATTCAGCTATTTCAAGTATTCTAAGAACTAGAAATGTTCCCTGGCTCCTAGGAAACTACTTACTAAATCCTACTACCAGGATATTTCTCATCTTTAAATTTAAAATCATCCCATTAGACCTTCCTATCTATAAGACCTACTTTATATCTCAAAACTTTGTTTATTCTCATCATGGCATTTAAAATATTTTTTCCTCGTTTCTTTCTCCTCCATTAGTGTATACACTCCCTCTGTTTTACTTTCTTGAAAGAGACTATAACTTTTTTTAAAGACAAAATTATGTTCTCTAATGAGTTGCAATTTTAAGGAAAAGGATGTAGATTTCAAAGGAAGGCAACTGCTTTCTCCTTAGCCAAAGTAACATAAAGGTAACTTGCATTTAACAATATTTTCCATAACATCAGTTTAATGAATTGTGAACATTCAGCCTAGTATTTTCACCTAGTTTAAATCAACTTGTGAGCATATCCCTTCTTTACACCAATTTCACTTATTTTCAAGAAAAAACTAAAGATTCGTGAATACCTTAATCAAGAAGTGGTCACTTTTCAGGCTAAGCACCAAGCCTGAAACCAGCACATACCCGGGCAAGAGAGGTTTAATTCCAGCATAAAGCGAATCGTTTTTTTAATGGTATGTCATACTATTTTTTAAGGTATGTCATACTGCATACTGAAGTAATACTCTAATATTTTTGTCTGCTTACTTCTGAACTTTATAAATCCTCTGCATTTTTATGAGGGTTGGAATTTATTCCCCTTCTCTCTTCCACTGTTTTCCAGGGGTCACAGTCATGGTGTAGTGTGCACAATGGATTTCGCATGGTCATCCTACCTTAGAATATGGCACACTCCCTCCTCTAACCGCCTCCAAACTCTTCTTGGCGGAGATAGGCTGAAAGCAGCTCGGTTTTACACGGCGACGCAACCAGACGTGGCCCGTTGAACGCGAGCAACCGAATGGCTTCGCTGGTGGCCCCTAGAGTTGCGCTGAAAGGCCCTTTGCAAACATATAGTCACCTTATTTGTTCCCGTGCTGGCATTTCTGAAACTCGTCAAGGCTGCAAGGGAATGCGCAGCTTTGCCACCGCACACAGGAACCACTGTGCTCTCCTGCTCCCCTAAAATTAAACCACCGCCTCTCGTTCGAACTGCGCTTTAGTTTACAAAACGCTTTCACGAGCGTTATCTGACTTGACCCTCACGGCCAAGCGTGTTCTCGAGATAAGCCTGGAAGCCGTAGTGCCTATTTTACTGTTGAGGAAAGGATCCTGTGCATAGACCCAGTTCCAAGGGTCACTCTCCCCCCGATGGAGGAAGCAGCTTCCCGGCGGAAGGGAGAGCAAGTGTGACGCCCGCGGCCCCCAACCTCTCACCTGGCCGGCGGACCTGGCTACCGCCTATCAGTGGCCGGGAACGTAGGCCCGCGGTGGCGGCTGCTCGGGGTCTCCGAGGTCCTCTCGATCTCCGCCTGCGCTCGGCCTCAGACCCCAGACCCCAAAGTGCCTCAGGCTCTCCCCATCAGGCTCACCGTCCGATCTTGCCAGACAGCGTCTGGAAGGACCGGGAAACTCCGCGTCCGCCACAGCCGTCCAAATCTGGGACCTACGGTCCGAGGCGACGGCGGTGACGATCACTAAAGGGCCTGCAGGCTCTGGGGTAAGGAAAACCCGTCCCCAGTCAAGCGGCTGACATTTCCCAGCCAGCCGGAGCACCGCCCACTTCCGCTTCCCCGCCTACCCCGTGGGTAGCCCAGCCTCGCAGCCGCGGGGAGTTCTGGGTATCTCGAAGGCGGGTAAAGTAGTAAGGAAGAAAGCATCGGAGAGCCGGCCGGACTACGAGGCACAGCAGAAACTACAGTTCCCAGCAGGCCGCGGGGCCGCAGACGGCAGCGGCGGAGGAGAGCGAGTAGAAGAGCCCTGCGCGCGCGGCCAGGATGGAACGTTGCTAGAGTTCGCGGGTCTTGCTGCTGGGGGTCGGAGCTGCAGGCCGTGAGCCGCCGCGCGCGCCAAAGCGGGAATCCCGGAGGCGGGCAGTTCTGCAATTAATGTACGCATTTAAAACTCCAGAACCCGTGGACGCCATGCACAGGTAACCCGATTGCAAAAGGGGGCAGAGAGTGAATGAACGGTCTCAGTTTTTTTAGGCCGCGAATATTGCTACTTGCTAATATTGTTACAAATGCTGTAAAGTGAATACTTGCTTAGCTCCCTCTTTGGGAAAGAGTGGATGGCTGGATGCTTTAGTGCGGTGATCAGCGTGCGGTTTTATTTGCCTTCCCTTATTGAGCTTTCCTGCTACTGTTTTCCATCGTTGTGCTCTCCCGCTTGTCTGTTCCCTCCACTTTAAGACATTCTTGAGGCCTTCTCCGTGATCGTAAATCAAAAAGCCCTTTTGGTTTTCTGTTATTTTCTCTTTCCTTCTTAGAAACTTGCCGCCGGCATTTAAAAGCAATTCTATGAGACACTGTGAAAGTTCTCTGCATTGCATAACTTGCAGTTTCATTTAGGCCTATCTTTGAATTATTCACGGGTGTATTTTTGAAAGAAGCATGGGCTGTTGTGCATTTCTGCAGGAAACACCTCCAGGAGATTCCCGACCAGAGTAGCAACGTTACCACCAGCTTCACGTGGGGATGGGATTCTAGCAAGACATCTGAACTGCTGTCGGGCATGGGGGTCTCTGCCCTGGAGAAGGAGGAGGTGGACAGTGAGAATATCCCCCAGGAACTGCTCTCAAACCTGGCCCACCCTCAGAGCCCTCCCCGAAAACGGCTGAAAAGCAAGGGGAATGACAAGGACTTTGTGATAGTCCGCAGACCTAAGCTAAATCGAGACAACTTTCCAGGTAAGGTATGAGGGTAAAACTGTCGGTCACATAAGAGGCGGATTGAAGTATTTTATTGGTAATCTTTGTTTAGCGATCTTTAGGATGGCACGCTTTTAAAATTGCCTACTTCTGAAGTCGTTTTTCAAAGAAATGGGACAACTGGTCACTGAAATCTACAGGAATCTTGGTAGGTATATATTTTCAGGTGCACAATTGACTTTTAACCCATGTGAAATTTTAACCCAGAAGACATTCCTGCCTCTTTCCTATGAAGGGAATCTGCATGTACAAAGGCCAGCTCAGTGCCACTGATAAATGGGGACATAAGCAATAATCTTGTAGGATTTTGTTGTTGTTGTTGTTTATATTCTGCTGATCTATAACCTTGATTGAGTTTGTTGCCATAATTGCTTTAGTTATTTGTCAAAGGACTAATAAAGTGAATGTTAAACTGAGTGTAGGGACTTATATCCCCGGGGACCTCCCAAGTGGGATTTTTCTGGTATGCTCTGTCTCCATTACTGGCAGCATTATCTGTTCAGTCAGTCACCCAACCAGAAACATGAGGGTCAGTCCCTTCCCACCATCCTCCAGCATCCAACCAATCATTGAATCTTTCCCTTTTGTCTCCTAGGTGTTTTTCAAACTCTCACTATCTCTTGCCTGAATATTGGAATGGACTCATAATTCCAGTCTTATCCTCCACAGATCCACCCCCAGAGCTAGAGCGGACTGACTGAAATGTAGAACTCACCGTATCATTTCCCTCTTTGATAGCTCCCCATCCCCAGGCTTCTCAAACAGGTCAATGAGTGCCTCCCAGAGTGGAGCAGAACCCCAAGGGTACAAAAAGCCATAGGGTAAACACAGTGCAGTGACTTGGGTTATCAGTTTTTCTTGCCAGTAAGTCATTTAAAACAATCCCGCAAATATTTGCTGAGCACATGCTATGTGGGGGGCATTGTTTTAGGTGTTGGGGATAAGGCAGCAAACAAAACCTAAACATTCCTGCCCTCGTAAAATTTCGAGAGAGTAGATGCAATGAACGTAATAAACATTCCTGCCCTCGTAAAATTTCTGTTGGAGAGAGTAGATGCAATAAACATAAACAACTACATAATAAATGTAGTATGTTAGAAGGTGATAAATGTTGTGGCCAAAATCAGATATAGAACAAGGCATGAGGGATTGAAGTCCTGGGGTGGGAAGATGGATTGCAAGTTTAAATAGGGTATTGAGGGAAGGCCTCACTTAGACACGAGCTTTTTAAGCAAAGGCATAAAGGAAGTGTGAGGAATGTGCCATGCAAATATCTTGAAGAAGAGGGCTCCAAGCAGAGGACAAAGTCAGTGCAAAAACCCTGGGGCAGAAGCATGTCATGTTTGCTTAAGGAAGAAGGAAGCCATATGTGGAATGAGCAAAGGGGAGAGTAGTGGGAGATAGGGCTAGAGGTGGTGTTGAACAGACTTGTGATGTGACCTTTTAAAAGGACACACCGAGGGGCGCCTGGGTGGCTCAGATGGTTAAGCATCTGCCTTCAGCTCGGGTCTTGATCCCAGCGTCCTGGGATCGAGTCCCATATCGGGCTCCTGGCTCGGAGGGGAGCCTGCTTCTCCCTCTCCCTATGCTTCTCCCCCTGCTCATGCTCTCTCTTTCTCTCTATCTCTGTGTCTCAAATGAATAAATAAAATATTTAAAAAAAAACAAAAGGACACTCTGATGTGTTGGGATTAAACTGTAGGGGGGTCAGGCCTAGAAGTTTAGAGATTTATTAAGAGGTGTGGGAGTAGTGATAAGTGTGCTCCCATCTGACTTTCTTTGAAGAAGGGTTGGTTGGTTGCTTTGCTTAAAAAAAAAAAAAATCTGTTGTTTTGGGGTTTTGACTTTCATTAGGAAAGAGAACCTACAGATTATGGTCTAGAAATCTACATCAAGAAGGGTTGAATTAATTAGAAAGGCAATAAGGGTTTGTGAAGTCAGACAGATCTGACTTTACATCCTAATTCTGCTGTTTACCAACCTTGGGAAGTTATTTGAGCTCTCTGTGCCTTTGTTTCTTTGTGAAATGGAATAATAATACTTCATAGGTTGGCGTGAAGATTAAGTGAAAGAGTGCACATAAAACTTAGCATGCTGCATGCACGTAACATGTGATAAGTAACCCCAGTTAATTTGGTCAAAATTTCTGACACTCATTTTGAAGCCACTTCACTTTTGCTTTTGTCCTTAATCCTGTTAGCCGGACCTTGTTAGTGTAGAATTTTTTTTTTCTCAAAATTTAATGTTAATGTTATTTTTAGTGTCTCGAGTGCAGCCCTAGCAATTTGGTGCTTGACCAACCAAATGTGGTGAAAGACGCTTTCTGCTACGATGAGCAGATTTTGATTAATTTGTCCAGTGCTTTTAAACGTTGAGTGTGATTCCTGTGTGTCCTTCCACAGTCATACCCAGAGAGAGCTGTATAAATAAAAAAGTCATTTTTTAAGCAAGGCACTACAGAAGATGAAGGTATGGTTCCTGGCTTGTAGGAAATTGCTAGTCAAGTTGAGGAGAAGAGATAATACACACTAGGAGGAGCTCACAGCAGAAGATGGCGGCTAAAACACTAGCATCTGATGAGCAGTTCAGGTAGTAAGTGCTCTAGGAGGCCAGAGGAGGGGAACCCCTTGTGCCAAATGGAGGCAGGTGCGGCTTCCCAGGTGCAGAAGGACTTCCAGGTGATTCCCAGTGGACGTGGACAGTCTTCCTCCTCTCAGCACAAGTGGAGGCTCTGCAGAAAGAAAGATCTGGAAATGGTCCAGTCAGTGAGTCTAGATTAAAATTGCCCTCAAATACATATGTCTGAAGTGAGAAGAGGGGAAAAAAAAAGTTTTTATGTTTGTTACTACCTAAGAGAGAGGCAGAGAAGGAAGCTAATTGTATACATTGTATGTGCGTGATATTACACACAACATGGATTGGTTAATTGGTGTGGGGTGTGGGGAAGTAGATTCACTGCTGCAGGAGGAGGGACAGCTGGGCTAGAGGATTCCCAGGGGGCCTCCAGGAGCCTGGGCTTCCAGTGTATCTGGATCATCGTTCCGGGGAGTTTGTCTGCAGTTGTCAAGACAGGTGGCTAAGAGCTCTGCCAGGATTAGGGTAGAAGAGGCCACACCTGCTTTATGTAGCGATCTGATGACAGGGGCCCTGGGCTGTGAGTTTTTCCTGGTTCTTCGCTCAGCAGTCTCCCTGCAGGCCCCATGCCAGACACACACATCTGTCTGGTGACTAAATCCTTGTCCTCGTTTTATTTTGGAAGTTAAAAACTGTGGCAAACCCGTATGAGGACAGGTCTTTGTGGCCCTCGGGGTGAGTATATGGAAGGAGTTGGCAGTAAGTGGCCTAGTCGTGAGGTTAATAATAGGCACAAAGAGGACAACTGTATTTTATTCGTTGTGGTCATTAAATGCCTATCTTGGTCCCTTTTCTCCCCACCCCCCACCCCCCACAAACAAGAGGGCCATGAAAACACTGTCGAACTAATTTGTTGATTAGCTTTTCCATGGCTGTTAAACTGCTTGACATTCCCAGACCCTGCAATGGTTCTCAGAGTGGAGACTCTGAAGTTTAATGTCTGCTGATATCCCTGAAGGAACTTGTTCAAAGTGCAAAATTCCTGAGATTCTGATTCAAGAAGTCATGTCTTGAGCCTGGGAATCTGCTTTTTAATGTCCCCAGGCCAACATTTTTCCTCCAATTTTTTTCTTTAAGCCAGTAATAAATGTATTTTACGTTGTAATCCTGGGTGTGTGCCGGAAACAGAAATTTCACAAAACTATATTTCCCCTTACTAAGATAATTTCCTATTCTGTTCCATTCCATTCTTTCCAAACAGTGCTGCTCAAACTAAATTGATTTCATGACTCACCAATGAATCTTAGCCCACAGCTCCCAAAGCTCAGCTCTGTAAGAGCCATATTTATGGGGCCCTTTGAGGCATCTTTTTCTTTGCCCTATAGCTTCCTTTCATTTAATCATTCAACAAGTATTTATTGCGCATTCTAGAGATTAAGAATACAGCAGTGCCCATAACAGACAAAAGCCTGGCTCTCAGATCTCATGTAGAGCGTGTATATTATACCTTGTTCTCTAAATCGCAATTTCCATGGTTTCTCCACCGCTGTTCCCACATTTCAGGGTTGAGCAAGTCTCTTACGGAAATAGAGGGTTGGACTGAAGGGTCGTTGAGGACCCTGTTTTTGTTTTGCTGTGTTTTGCTTTTTTAAGTTTTGCCCACTTAGCCAAAACAAAAACCAAAAATACCAAGTTCATATGGTCTAGTGTTCTTATGATTTGTGGGCAGAGGAAGGAAAACTCATCCCAGCATGGCAGAACGTTTGCGGTTTCCCAGAAAGGAAGCATAGGTTGTTAATACTTCAAACAAGCTAGCACAAGCAAACATAAAGTGAGCCCCCACCCTTAAACACTAAAAAACCGTAAGTGTGAGCACCAGTGCCCGCTCGTTCTTCAAGTATCATTTGTTGATCCATGTTTAAGGAGAGGAGCAGTTTTAAGAGTCAGTTTTGTTTATGATTAAAATTTGGAATTTTAACTTGAATCTGAGTGTAGGTGATAGTCCAAGAAATAAATAAGCCAAGTAAGATGAGTAACCTAGACTTGCGAAGATCTCATGCATAGAAAACTCTTCCCTAAGCTGCTCTCCCCAGAGGATTTGAGGCATGGGCAGCGGTGAGGTGACAGACGTGGACAGCTGGGGTTGCACGTGAGGGAGAAGTGGAAATGACAGTGGCCAAGGATGACGACCAGCAGCTTTGTGAATCTGGCCAGTTTTCGCCCTGTTTGTGGCTCTGAAGTATGTTTAACTGCCTTCATGCAGTTGAAGAGCAGCCACTGTGGGCTTGAATAATTGTTTCCTTTACTGCTCGGGGCTGGTGTGCAGCCTTGGGGGGTTTAGAAGAGGCGAGTGGAGGAAAGACCTGCTCTGGACTCTCGCATCCGCTCAGGCAAACAGACCAGACGGCAGAGTAGTTAGGAATCCAGGAAACAGATGGCTGATGTTTTGAGAATTCAATATGGCAAGTAAAATTAGATTAAGCATATCACCAGCCTGGATGCCAGCCACTGGAGCTGGAGGACAGACTTCTGCTCCATCTGCTTGGACAGCGGCCGGTCTCAGGCTTCAGCCCTCCAGCCAGGGGCCCTGCAGTCAGTGTCCTCGGGCCAGACTGAGGGAGCCCTGGGCACTTGGCTGCCAGCTGAGGCCATGCATTGTCTCGGCCGTTGTTGATTCCCTTTGGAAGCCCACTTGATAGCTCTCAGCATCTTTGTTTTACTCCCTCTTCCTGCCTGCCCTCCCTCCCTCGCCTTGATTGAGTTCTTTTTCCATAGCAAGTCAGGTGTAATTCTCAACCTTCCCTAACCTTGTAGAACATCAAGAACTCAGGACAGGGGAGAGCGTAGAATGTTAGAGCAGCCTGTGGTCGAAAGGGCATCATTTGGAGTCAGACGTAGGGTTGAATCCCCACCCTGCCACTTATTGGTTGTGTGACCTTGTCTCTTTTGTCATGGTTGCATCTTCTTCTGAAGCCCTTCCCCCATCTCACAGACAACTCGTATACTGACCTGGGGACATTACCTTTGTGCGCTGGGTTTTGGTCTCCAGCCTCAGCCTCGTTCCCTGGACACCCAGCAGTGCCGTGTCATTCCTTTGCAGGTACAGCGCCCTCCGCTACCTGACCAGCCTCCAAACACCCACCTCTTGTGTCTACGCCTGCACCTCAGGGCGTGGGCTTTTGGCATGCTCAGACAGGGCAGCCCCAACTTTGCCTCCTGGCTCTGCCGCCCCACAGTTAATATCACCTTGGTGGGGTTACTTAACTCTGCTGAGACCAATTTCCTCCTGGGTAAAATGACACATACTGAATACCCAGGGTTGCTGCATTTCGAGTCCGTGTGCTTGAATAAATGCTTTCAGTAAACGGCAGTTTTTAAACGCGAGGTTATGTGTTTGTTGATTAGTTTGTCTCCCAAGCGGGGCTGGGACTGTGGCTTACACGCAGCTCCCAGCACTGCTGTGTTTATTCGGCACCCAGGAATGTTGATTGAAGCGGAGCCATAGGCCAGCCTTCTCATTTTACAGATGAGGAGCCTAACTGGTCTTCAGAGGCAGCAGCAGTCTTGCCTGTCTCTGGGTTAAAGCCAGCATGCTTCCTCTGGGTGTCAGTCATTCCTTTGTGAAATACCAGCTGAGCACTTTCTGATACTCATTGCCAGGCCCTCCCCTAGGCACTGGGTGTGTACTAGTTACTTGGCTAGCAGAGGTTAACCAGTCACACAAATACAAAATTAGCACATTCACAAATGGCATGAAGGGAAAGTAAAAGGTATAATGCATCCAGCAAAGATTTATTGATTGCCTGGGGGCCGGGTATAGCGCTGTGTACTGGGTCTGGGGGCTGCGATGGTGACCTGGGAGTGCTCCTCCCAGAGGGTGACGTTTAAGCTGAGATCCGAAGGATGAATGAGTAGGAGTTGGACAGGTGAAGGTAGAAGCTGCAGTGCAAGGCCCTCCTCATTCTAGCAGTATTACTGGCCTGGCTTCAGTGCCCGGCTTCGGCGTCCTCTGCAAACCTCTGCCTTCGTTGCTCTGACTAGTTTTCCTTCAAGCCTTATCATTACCTAGCTCATATTGTTCCAGTTGTTTCTGATTTCTTATGTGTTCCCAATAAAATAAACACTAAGTTCATTAATTTATTTCTCCCACCCTGCCCTTCACAAGAAGTCTCCCTAATTTCCTTTCCCACCGTCTTTAGTAGATGCGTGGCGGCCCATCGAGAGCCCCTTGGAGCTCAGCGCTCCTTTATATGCCAAAGGCTTTCTCCTGCATGCAGATGTGCCTGCTTGACACCTCTCTGGGCAGGCGTGTGGGGAGGTAACATGCCTGCCCCGCTCCCTGAAGCCCCCACCCAGTGACTGACAGGCGTTGGTGGATTAATACCCCAGCCCCTGTGCCCTCAGCTGGGACAGCTCTAGGGCAGGAGCTGTAGGGTCTCCTGGAGTCCCCAGCAGACTTGAACTCCACTTGGCCATGGCCATAACCTGTTTATTAACATACCCCGCGCTGGCTTCCTTCCCTTCCATATCTCTTCACTTTCCAGTTCTTCCTGGGATTACTTACCAAATAAACTATTTGAATTCAGGTCCTCCAGCTCTGCTTCTGGGGATCCCAAACTTAGATAGAGCGCTGTTTGGGGCTCTCGGTAAATCACACCATGTAGCCCTTGTCCAAACCCTATTAAAACCTGGTGTGTTTTCAAACAGGTGAAAATTCCAAACAGCATTGAAAAGAAAAGGTCCTCACAAAAGGCAAAGGCACGGATTTAATGGAGAGAGGAGAAAAACGAGTCAAGAAGGAGAAAGGAAGTTCGACTCTGCTGCGTGATCTCTTCCCTTACATTATTTAGTCTTCATAGGGAACTACTTTGCAAAATAAATCCCTTTATTCGAGTTCCTGCAGATGAGGAAACCAAGCCCGAGGGATTAAGTACCATGCCCAAGCTTTGTAAACTTGGGCACCAGAGGTGCGTTCCCGCAGTTCTTACACTCCGGGAGGCCAAGCACCTGGTGTCCCGATGAGCTGACGGGTCGTAGTGCAGTCTCAGCCTACTAGATTCAGAATAACTAAGTGTGTCATCTTTTGCCAAATGAACTGCTAGAATCTGATCTACAGGGCAAGAGGTGACAGAGGTCAGGGAGTTAAGAAGAATTAATGGAAGGAAAACTTAGAAAACACTATCAGCTTTTTTCCAATTTGGGAGGCGGAGCAGGAGCCCTGTTTGAGAGCCTCTGTCCTCTGCCCATGCTGAGCTTGGAGGAACCTTGTGGTGGTGACGGAGGGTTGCTGCCACACGGAGAAGTTTCCGGGTCCTCTCCAGCTGGCCTCCCCAGGTCGTGGTCCAGGGTCAGCAGGGATGATCTGCCTTTATCTGTTTACCCCTCGTTTCAGGGCTACAGTGATTCATTTTGTCTTCCAGAGAGGGTGGGTAGGCATTCATTGAGCAGCTGCGTATCTCCTCATTTTTCAGTAGAGGCCACTTCCTCCAGGAAGGCTTCCCTGATCACTGCTCTACCACCAGACCCAGCACAGCACCGTGAACCCTGTTGCAGCCCATTATGATACTTTACTGAAATTTCCTGTTTGTTTCTCAGACTCTGAGCTGGCCATCCCTTATGAGTCTTCGTAGAACAGACACCTGGATATACTACATGTTCAATAAAGATATGCATGGACGAATGTATCAGACATTGAGCTAGCTCGTGGGAGTACAAAGATTATTTAAAAAAAAAAAAAAAATCATTTTTTTGCTCTCCAGAACTCAGGGCCCAGCAGGGGCAGGGGCTAAACAGATAAGTAAGTAAATAATAAAATTGTGGTTAAAAAAAAAAGTGACTTGTTCTTGGTGATGTCATGGGAAGCCTTCCATAGGCATCAGGGCTTTACTAGCAACTTGATTTTAAATCAGTAGCAGTTGGGGGCAGGCAGGGTGTGTACAGGGCTACTGAGATGTGGCACAGAACATTCTGAGAATTACAAGTAGGTCCAAATGGCTGCAACATATCTCTACATAATGCCCCGAGAAAAATGAGTGGGGCCCTGACATGAAGGCTTTGAATTTCATGCCTAGCAGTTTGGACTTCAGGCTACATATTTGGGGGCACCACTGAAAGGTTCTAATTGATGGAAGGGCATGATTGTTTTAGAAAGATTGCCCGAGAATACTAACCCAAGGCAGCTTTTCTCCATCAAGTTCTCTGCAGAGCCTGGCACGGTGTACCTGTGCAGTAAATGCTGACACCTTTTAGATGGGGAGGGACGGTGTGTTAGCAATCAGGGATCTCCAGAGACACTGAACAAGTAGGGGACGTAGGCAGATTTATTATAAGGAATTGGCTCATCCGGTTATGGAAGCTGAAAAGCCCCAGCGTCTGCAGTCCAAAGGCCTGGGAACCAGGAGAGCAGATGGTTAAGTTCCAGTCCAGCTCTGAAGGCAGGAGGAGATCCATGTCCCAGCTCAAATTTTTAAATAATCTTTGTACTTCCATGGGACATGTTCTCCCTTCATCAGCCTTTTGTTCTCATCAGCCTTGGATTGGATGAGACCCACTCACATTGGGGAAGGGAATCTGCATTTCTCAGTTGATGGACTCAAATGTTCATCTCATGCAGGAACCCCGCACAGACACACCCAGAACACTGTTGGACTAAACCTCTGAGCACCCCTTGACCCAGTCAGGTTGACACGTGGAGTGAACCATCACAGAGGGGAGAGGATAGCACTAGGCGTGGTGTACAAGAGCGACTGGGGGCAGAGGGAGACTGGGAAGATGAGTTACTGAACTAATCTAAGCACTCAGCTGCTTTGCTTCGTACTCATTTCCTTCTTGGCCATTGTCCTGTTGTCCTGTTCTTGTAGGTTATTCTGTATGCTCATACGTAAGAATTCTATTTAGAAATTGCTTTTATAAGACAAAACTGACCTTAATGTATCTACCTTTTTTTTCCCCTCCAGTTTTTTATTTTTAACACAGGAGCCCAAGCAGTGCTTTTAGAACTTTCTATGCTCAGAACCCTCTAGTGGTTCCTCATGATGTTGAGCATCACAGCCAGAGTCCTCATCATGATGTAGAAAGTCCTGCATGACCTGGCCCCTCTCACTTCTCTACCTCATCATCCTCTATCACCCCTCTCCTCGCTCTTCTTCTGCACTGGCCTTGCTGTTCCTCAAAACAGACATGCTGTTCCCTGTATCTAGAACACACCCTGGGTACTCATAGGGCTGGCTCCCTCACTTTGTTCGAGCCTTTGCTCGGTGATCACTGTCTCGGTAAGACCTTCCTTGACCTCTTTGTTGAGTTTCTGAACACTGGCCCCTGTACTTCCTATCCTCTCCTTTACCCTGCTTAATTTTTCTGCATAGCAATAATCCAGTTTTTACATATCATGTAATTTACTTATTTTTTTATGTGTGATTATTTCTTCCCACCAGAATGTAAGCTCTATGAAGCTAAAGTGCTTTGTCTGTCTTATTTCCTGCTCTCTCCTCAACACCTAAAGTGCTTCATGGCACCATAGTAAGTGGAGAGGTACATGAAAGCACCCTTTGGATATTGCACTTGTAGGCAAGTTGACTTCTGAGTGCTTTCTGTAAATCTGAAAGGAGGAGGAGGAAACTTCATTTGCCTTTTAGATAAGGTCACTACTCAATAAATCCACCACCAAATCCACTTCTGAGAGAGACAAGGCATTTCTTAGTGACCAGAGGCATCATACTTGGACATCATGGAATGCTCTCTGAGGGGGTGGGGACTTGGTGTGTACCACCGTTAATATGGACCTTGCCTAAGGTTGGCCGGCAGGTGCTGAAGACAAAAACGGTATGAAAAAGTATTCTTGGTTTTGTCTTTTCTCCTTTGCTGAGAAAGTGTGGTGCTTACCCCTGGGTACAGAGACCATGAGTGAACAGAAAAACAATTGTGGGATGAGTAATTCGATTCATGTTAAATTCCCCTTTTAAGTTCAATATTGTGTACCCTTGACGAGCACGAAAAGACTGAGTAGACTTGATTGGGTAAAAGAATGGTGATGAGAAAACACTTTTTTTTTTCCCTTAAAGGTGTTTCATGGGACTCACTTCCAGACGAGCTGCTCTTAGGGATCTTTTCCTGTCTGTGCCTCCCTGAACTCCTAAAGGTCTCCAGTGTTTGTAAGAGGTGGTATCACCTAGCGTAAGTATTTTTCACCCCTCTTGGTATATGTGTGGAAGAAGGGGAGAGTTATTTATTTATTCATTTGGGCCTA
Source organism: Halichoerus grypus (assembly GCF_964656455.1). Taxonomy (NCBI): domain Eukaryota; kingdom Metazoa; phylum Chordata; class Mammalia; order Carnivora; family Phocidae; genus Halichoerus; species Halichoerus grypus. The sequence goes on from NC_135713.1 coordinate 28,047,369, forward strand.
GTGAAACTAAAAACTAGGAAAAATATAGGAGCAGAAAGCAAACTAGGTATCTTCGTATTTTTATGAATATTAGGGTGTTCATTTCACACTGGAAGGGAGGAGTCTCCTGGAGGTGTAACCTTACTCACCTCAGAAAACTTCTTTCTGTATTCATGCGCTTATTGGATTCTGACTCTGCATCTGATGCACTAGAAGTGAAGGGGGCTGCAGGGGGCTGCATGAGGGCCTGGCCACTCCCCACACCGGGGCTGGGGGCTGGGCGCTGAGTGCAATAGGGAAAGCGGTATTCAACCTCAGTGTGAACCCCATCTCTGCCACTTAGCACTCTGTGACCGGGGGACATACTTGACACTTCTGAGCCTCGGTCCACCCCGCCACATATACAATGGAGGTCCTAGTATGTTCCAGACAGGGCAGTGATGAGGATGAAATCCGAAGGTGCCGGTGCGGTGCCTGGCTCGTGAGAGCGGGCGGCACGTGGCCGCCAGTAGTCGTTGATGCCTTGTTGGTTCGGGGGCACCTTCAGGTTTGCACAGTGAGCTGCGCATGGAAAGTCCTGGTGCGCTGGAGGCAGTCACAGGCCAGGAGGGGCGGGGGGGGGGGAGGCTTTGTGTTTCAGCTGGAACTTTCTCCATCAATTCCACTTGTCATCTTCAGCCAACCACTAGCCATCCTTTGCGCTTGAAGGCCATCTGCGTCTCCCCTCCCTCCACGTATCTAGGGCTCTCACTGGGAGATGGCAAGAGCCCCTTCCCCTCCATTCAGGGCTGTGTGGGCAGTAAGACACCGCAAGCATTTCCAGGAGTGGGCTCCTGGCTTAGAAGAGCCCCAGGGGGCGGGAGTGTGCACCCGGAATGCTGGAGCGAGTGGTGGTGGAGGTGCGCTGATCGCTCCCGGGTGACCCCATAGTGATTTTCTTTGTCAGCCAGCTGACCTCTTCATGCAGAGTCTATGAATCCTCACGTCACTGTCATACAAGTACTAGCCGGCATCTGTGAAGCACGGCCTTCTTAATAATAGAGGTCCCGTAACGCCTTGACAATTTCATTATGCAGAATTATTCCAGAGCCCAGCCAGTGGTCTGCTTATTTCAAGCAGTATTAAAAAATACGATTCTAGTAGGCATTTAAAATGTTCCCTCCTGTGCTGGATCTCATGCTTTCTTTTTTTTTTGTTAAATTGAATTAATCTGTGGCTGTTAACGCTCCCTTATTGTACTGTTTAGTACATTTTGGTACTTCGTACTTCATTTTTGCTTTAGAAACACTATCCAAAATCTAAGTAATGTTTTTCCTTTCACATTAGTTCATACATATATATATATATTTCTGTCCACGCATACACTTTTTTTTTTTAAGCTTAAAGGGTATTGTAAAACACCCGAACTCCTTTGTAGGGTTCCTTATTTCTCGTAGATATTTGATAGTCATCTCTTAATAATGTAGTTGATCCTTAAACAACATGGGGTTAAGGGGGACTGATCCCCCTGCCCAGTCAAAAATCCACATATGACTTTTAACTCCCCACTTAACTACTAATAGACTGCTGTTGACCCGAAGCGTTACCCATAGTATAAACAATTAATACATATCTTTTAAGTTATATGTATTATATACTCTATTCTTACAATAAAGGAAGCTAGAGAGAAAAAAATGTTATTAAGAAAATCATAAAGAAGAAAAAATACATTTATGGTACTGTAAAAAATCTGCATGTAAGTGAACCTGCTCAGTTCAAGCCCATCTGCAAAGATCAGCCGTAGCACTAACTTTCCTCCTTTTAGTTGTATTTCCATGTTACTTAGGGTAATTGTGGTAACTCATGTATGCTTTACCAAAACAGCAACTGGGATCATTGAGGCCATTTTGAATCTACCTACCTATTTCATTAATTAGTTAAATGATTGGAGCAATCATTTTTAAAATTATCAACTTGTATTGAACACTAAAGTTTTATTCTCTAGTTCCAGATCATTATATTGCTAATGATAGCATTGAACCATCTGAAGGAAATACCTACAGGTGTGTGTGTGTGTGTGTGTGTGTGTGTGTGTGTGTGTGTGTACAGCTGAAAGTGGAAGCTTATCCATGATATGAGCAAGAAATATTCAATTGTATCCTAAAAAAAATACCATACCTAGTTGTATAGTCAGCTCAAAACCAAAGCTTCCTTTAGAATCTGCTCCAAGGTGACTTAGTGGCCAAAGCTTCCTTGTTGAGTAGCAGTGGTGGGGCCCTCCGGTATCCAGTGCCCCCAGCTTACTAACTACCCCTCTTTTCCAGGTTTGACGAGTCTCTGTGGCAGACATTAGACCTCACAGGTAGAAACCTGCACCCAGATGTGATTGGTCGGTTGCTGTCTCGAGGGGTGGTTGCTTTCCGCTGCCCACGATCATTTATGGATCAACCATTGGTTGAACATTTCAGGTAAAAAAGAAAAATCCCCAGAAAAGGCTGTTTGTAAGACTTAAGGTAGAAACAGATGGAAACTCTTTTTTTTTTTTTTTTTTTCCTTTCCTATAACCAGCCTTACGGCCTGTGACAAGTCTATGCAACGGAATGCTAATTGCATTTTGCTGTGCGGTCTTTGTGTTGAAACATGGCACAGGTTTCAGTGATGGCATTCCCACTTTAAGTCAGGGTTACTCTTGGGCTCTTCCAGGGGGTCAGGGATGCACATTTTGCTTCTCAAGTGGGGTCCTCGGAGGATGGGCATCCTGGGTCCCAAGGGGCAGAAGCCATGTGGAGCACTCACTACCAGACGCAAGGCAGCCTCGCTCTTGCCACGCTGCCCATTTCTGATGAAGACAAAGTGTGAGGAGTCTTCTCACTTGAAGCTGTGGGTATCCGATCCTATGGTGGACAAGTTTGCAACCTGAGCAAGAATGCCCTCTTTTTGTTCGTTTTGCGGAAGATTTTGAAAGACTACTTCTCTGTTACTGATAGTTTTTGCAGTATGGTTTAGAGCCACCTCAGACTTGAGTGGAATAACTAGGTACTGAACAGAAGAATAAGCTAAGGACAGCAGAGTTAAGGACAAAACCTACATGCCCACTCTGATACTTTCCCCTTCCCTCCATAGCCATATGGCAGCACCCCTCCTCCCTGGTGGTTATCCTTCTCCCGTGCCTGTTCCTTCTGGGTCCCCTTCACGTGTGCACTTTCCTCTGCTACTCTGGGTTCTGTCCCTGGTCCCTGGCTGCCTTCTCTTGATCCACACACTGTCCTTGGACACACTGTCTTAGACACCCACAGTTGTGCTGGAACTTTCAGATTCTCTTCTCTGGTTCAGCCCTCTCTTTCAAACAAACTCCTAGGCCCAGTTACTTAGAAACTTCCACAACTGCGTTTCTTCCAGGTAGCTCAATATTAGCCCTTTACAGCTTGCTGTTCCACTGTCTTTTCTGTTTTAGTAATTTACTCACTCACCTTTGTCAGGAAGATTCATAGGCATAATCTTCTTGTCACCCAGATTCAGCTCATTCTCATGATGCCCACGAATTAATTTCCTAAGTGGGACTATATCGGCAGCACCATCTTGACTTGGCAGAAACCCTCCTGAATGTAATTATTTTATTTTTTTTTAAAGAATTTATTTATTTGAGAGAGAGTGCGCACACGTGAGAAAGCATGGGGGGGGCGGGGCAGAGAGAGAGGAAGAAGCAGGCTCCCCACTGAGCAGGGAGCCCGAGGAGTGCAATCCCAGGACTCTGGGATCATGACCTGAGCCAAAGGCAGACTCAACCGACTGAGCCACCCGGGCGCCCCCTAAAATCCTAAATTTTAAAATGAATGAGGGGAGGGAGTTATCTAGTAGCAATTTATTTTAAGACGGAAACTATACTACTTGAAATGTATATTTAGGGTCATGTTTGTGATTGGCTGCTCATCTGGGGAGGAGATGGGGTTGGATTTGATCTGGAGGTACACGTGTGAGCCACCTTAACGGCGCCTCTCTTTCCCCTCCTCTGTGTTCAGCCCTTTCCGTGTGCAGCACATGGATCTGTCCAACTCTGTTATCGAGGTGTCTACCCTCCATGGCATTCTGTCGCAGTGCTCCAAGTTGCAGAACCTAAGCCTGGAAGGCCTGCAGCTGTCGGATCCCATTGTCAAGTGAGTGGCAGTCAGGAGCATGTGACAAACGCCGTTGTTTTTGTGTGTGTTAACTTTGTTTCCTGAATATAATTGGGGTGCCCTTCTGTCCATATCCAGATGGACTCAGAAAATATCCATGGGGTGCCCCAGCTTCTCCAGTACTTTGCAGGACTCATTCAGGCAACCCAAGTTTGCATGCTGCCCAAATGCATATGCCAGGTTCTAGACATACAAGGATGATGAAGAAGGGCATGGGCCCTGCCTCATTCGTGGGAGAGACAGATAATTACAGTGCACTGTGTTTGTTATATGTGGCGTCACCCAGAGAGACCTAATTAAGTTGAGGGAGGGCAGCCTTCTTAGAGGAAGTGACTCTCATGCGGAGTATTGAAGGTATTCAGGTTGGAGAGCTCCACGTGGTGAGGTAAAGAAGCCGACGAGGTAAAGCTGCCTGTGTGGTTCTAAACGCCGTAGCAGGTGAGAACTGTTAGGGCACAGGGTGCACTGAGATGCCAGGAGGGGAGGAGCGGCTCGTAATGGGCCCCTGCCGCGCTGTAGGAAGTCCGGACTCCACAGTGGGCTTGGAAGAGGGAAGCGTGCTAAAGAGAGTGGTCCTGAGAATGGAGGGAACGTGCAGAGTTGAAATTTAGAAATAAAATCTGCTGGTCACCTTGGAGTGTTAACCAGATGTGGAAAAAACTGGACTAGTTAAGATACTGTTGTGTTCATTCAGGTGAGAAATGATGAAACCTGATGTAAAAAAAACCAGCATCATCATAATTATAATAAGTACCAGCATTTATTGAGCACTTCCTATGTGCCAGATACTCAGTTCTTCAAAGGTCACCCATGACGTAAGTTCTGATTGTTCCCCTTTTTACAGATATGGAAACTGAGGCACAGAGAGGCTGAATAACTTGTCCAAGGTCACACAGCTCGTAGGTGGCAGAACCAAGATTGGAACTTGGCAATAGAATATGATTCCAGAACTCTCGCTCTTAATCATGGAGTTCCACTAACACAGGCATTTGGGAAGGTAGAGAGGTCAAATTTGAGAGATGTTTAATTGGAGGAACCTGGAGACTCAACAAGTAGAATTAGGCCTACAAGCTAATTCTAATTATGGGTGAAATAGAAATAATGTTTATTCAGGCACTCTCTTTTCAATTTAAAACTTACATTCTTGGTGTTTCTTGTGTGCTTACTTTGGGCCAGGCACTGTGCTGAGCCCTTTATCACATTATGTAATTTAATCATGACACCCATACCGAGAAGGTACTGACTCTGCAATTTCACAGATGAGTAAACTGAGGCAAAGCATCCTGCTTGGTGTCATACAGAGAGTGAGACATGAACTGAAACTCACTTCTGGCTCGAAGGCCTGCGTGCTTATCTACTGACTTCTCTAGCCCGCTTTCCTCGGAATGCTTATTAATTGAGTAACAGTGTCTTGTTGGTATTCCTCTGACATTTTCCTCTTTTTCCAGTAATCTTGCACAAAACTCAAATTTAGTGCGACTGAATCTTTCTGGGTGTTCTGGGTTCTCCGAATCTGCCCTGAAGACCTTGCTGAGCAGCTGTTCCAGGTGGGAAGGATTTGAGACTTGATTATAGAACTGTTTTTGCAAATATACAATTATCCCCCACACGAGCGAGGAATTGGATCTATTTCTTGAGCTCTTCCTAACTCTGAGCTCTTGATGATACGCGGTATCCTTTACCCTCTAAACTTTCTGTTCAAACTGAGGAGCCAGATCAGTTAGGTTTGCAGAAGACTTGTGTAGTAATCTTCCCCCCCCCTTTTTTTTTTTTTTACTATGAAAGTAAGAAAAATTTGGTAATGTGTTTATCGAAATTAATCTGTTTATACCTGACTATAAGGCTTTTTTCCTGTAGTATCTATAGACCTAACTTACGCAGATACCGTAAATTTGGGTGACTCCATGAAAAACATCTTTATGTCACGTAATAATGTCAGCATATAAATAAAGGTCACAGTTACAGATATGACTAAGTAAGAGGAGGACGTGGCTCACAGAATACTCTGTGTGTGTGCGTCCTTTTTAATATCCCTTGATCTTTCTGCTCTAGCATTCTACCTGTGTCGCTAATGATCTGCTCAGAGTAGATTGCCTTTGGATAAGGGTGTTATCCGTGAGGTAAAAATGTATAACCCTACATGTATTCAGCAATGTCAGGAATGGGGTGTGTGGCTTAATCGTTGGATATTGTCTTTCAATTCATTTGCTCAGTCAGCAGAAGCCAGATAAGATGAAGTGGCCTTTTGCAACGTCAGCGTCTCTTTATTGAGAATCCCCGGTATAACCCATTGAATTTTTAAAGCCTCTCGAGTGATTGTTCAGTCTCTGTGGTTGTTTGCTGACAACCTGGGTGGTTGAGAAAGAAAACAAGAGGCTAGAACTGTTCCATCTAGTCCCGTAATGAGGTTTGAGCCATGAGGAGAGGAGAGTGTTCCCTCCATTTCCAGAAGGGGGCATCACTCACTAAGACTTGGGCTCGGATCCCCTGGCAACTTTCTAGGGCACACCAGGGCAGGGGATTTGTGTCAGGAGGGGAGAAGGCAGTTTCAGGTGAGCAGAGGTAGCTGCTTAGAGAAGCAGAGGTTCTACGCGTGAAATGGTAAGGAATCTGTGGCTTTGTGTTTTCTTTGCAGCTTTGAGACCGTGCTTCCTAGAGCTCGTTCCTGTGTCCTGGTTTCATGCTTTCCTTATTTCTCCTCTGGTGTGCAGATTGGATGAGCTGAACCTGTCCTGGTGTTACGACTTCACCGAAAAGCACGTGCAGGTGGCTGTCGCGCATGTGTCCGAGACCATCACCCAGCTCAATCTCAGCGGCTATCGAAAGAATCTGCAGAGATCCGGTAAGCCCCTCCGGGCGCTGGACCCTTCCCGGCAACCATGGCATTAGTAGGTTTGATTTCTTGAAGAGCTCCTAAGAACTCTTGAAGAGCATCATTTGTCGCATGTAATCCAGCGCACCTGTTCTTAGTCCCATTTTTCAGGGGAGGTCGCAGCTGATCGGAAAGGGTAGGTAAGGCAAACAGCTGATGGGGTAGCGTCAAGATCGGGATCCAGAATCTCCAAGTGGAAACCTTTATACTTGAAACCAGTTTATTTCTAAGCAGAACTTCTTTTAATCCGCTAAACTAGTAGGTAAGACCTGCAACAGAAAATAGATGAATGCCGTGTTGGTCAGTATTAAGCAGTGGTTCTCAACGAGGGGCAGTTTGCCCACCAGGGGACATTTGGGGAGGTCTGGAGACATTTCTGATTGCCGTAGCCGCAGGGGTGTTCCTGGCAGCTAGTGGGCAGAAGCCGGGAGTGCTGGTGAGCAGAGTGCCCAGGACAGCCGCATAACACAAAAAGATAATCTGATCCAAAATGTCAGTAGTGCCCAGGTTGAAACCCTGTTACAAACTCTCTTTATAGGTTTCTATTTAGAGCTCTTTTTAATTCAACGTAAGAGGACGATGAGGTTGTCTAGTTGAACACGGGCATTTGAAGTGAGGCGTAATGTGTGAACGTTAACAGTCTTTATGAGCCTCGACGTTCATTCATGCTTTGATTTAGTTGTCTAATATTGGCGGAATCCTGATCGGCAGAGAGAAGTGTTTGCAAATGGCAGGGATTCTTTTTGATGGCTTCCCCTCTCGATCCCAGGCCGTGGGCTACACAGAGCCTCGCTGAGCTAGCACACCTCAGCCGTATCTTCACGACTTGATGTTGGCTCATGAAAGTGCTTTGTTTCTATAGTTTTTATGATACTTTAAAAGATTTGAATCAAACATTTGCAGAGTGTGTCTAATTAGAATTTAAGTAGTAGTTGAAAACTGCTTCTCCCTGCCTTACAAGTAAGGTGTATCAGGCTCTTGAGAAGAGGAGCGGGGTTCTTGGGGGCGTCCAGGCGGCTGGGGCCTTGGGCTGTGCTCGAGTCCGGATGCCTGCATCTTCAGGCGAGAATTTTTTTTTTCAACAGCCGTGACAGCAGCAGTGTGTCTCTCTTCCCGCTCTCCTATACACACAATATTTGTGTTCTGCATTTTTTTCCCCTTTAAACATTGTTTGAAATCTGATGACAGTATTATATAGTCATTCTCAAAAATACATAAAATATGGAAAAATACCAAGAAAAACAAAACATCAGTAATCTCACTAACCTCTTGCTGGTCTTTTTCCTGCATAAAAGTGTTTTTTAAAGTGGGACATAGTGCATGAAATATTTTGTAGTATGCTTCCCCCCCTCCCCGCCCCGATAATCCCATTTTTAGTAGTTACACCACATCATTTTCAGTGGCTATGTGGTATTCCATGAAATAGATATGGAATAATTTGTATCGATTCAATAATAATTTTTTTCACTTGATCTCCTTGTAATGGACTTTTAGAGTCTTTCCAGTTTTTTTCCTTTTGTAAACAACCTTGTCACGGACAGAGACAAATCTTGGAGTGCATTTCTCAGGGTGGATTCTTAAAAGTGGAATTGCCAAGTCAAGGATTAGGCTCTGTTCTTAAGCTTTGGGTCGTTCTTGCCAAATTGCCTTCCAAGGATTTTCAGCTCCCACCAGCGAGCAGAGCAGCCTCTTCACATTGAATCCCACCACTGGTTCTTCCCTGTTCATCCCCAAGCCGAGAAAAGGCAGTGCCTCATTGACATTTCCTTCCCATATCTGAATTTCCCATTTCTTTATTGAGAGTTTTTCTGAATGAAACAGGGCTCTCTCTAGGTGCAAGGTTGAGAAACTCTGCTGTAGGCAGGCTGCTGTTAATCTGTCCAAGTTTGGCTTAAAACTCTTCTCTTTGTTCCTCCAGAAAAGAATAGAGAGCCTGTTTACCAAGCTCTAGCAAGAGTAACAGGTAATCAAATCCTGCTTGCTGGACACATTCAGGGCAAGGGCTAAGATCTGGAGTTTAAGTTGGAGTGTGTGTATTCTTAGTTACACAGTGGGAATCGGAGATTTTTTTTAATGTCTTTAACAGTGGCACCCACTTCTTCACTATTTAGAAGACAATACGAATGTCCTTTTAGCTCTTAGACTGGTGCCAGTCCACCCGGTTCAAGTTCCTGTTCTGCCGTTTACTCGGTAGTTTTGAGCAAGTTGCTATACTTCCCTGTTCCTCAGTTTCCCATCAGTAAAACGGAGATAGGAGTGGAAGACATCTCTTAGAGTGGTAGTAAGGAGGAAGTGGGTGAATCCCATGGAGCGCGTTAACCCTAGGGAGTGTGCAGGGATCGTCCCTGTTATTTTTGCCAGCCCCATGGGGCAGTCGGGAAGCACAGTCGGGGTCCTGGAGGACCAGCTCTTGGTCTTGGATTCGACATTGCCTCCCTCCTTAAAATGACAGGTTAGATTTGGGGGTTTGTAAGATGCCTTGTATCTCAGGTAGATCTCCAGCTTGTGGCAAAATGAAGGGGACAGTGTGTAGAGGGACTCTTAGCAGTGACTACTGTTTACTAACCCTTTCCACTGAGGGATGCCAGGGCTCAAATGAGGGCTGGAGACTGACCAGTTCTACCCCCCAAGGTTTTGTTCTTTCCTAGGTGGCATCAGAATGAGATTGGATCTGATTGGGGATTTGGGAGATGGCTGGTGGGCTGGCTAGGTGATGGGTCACTCAGAATTGTACTGTGCACTTCTTCATTTTTTAGTCACTCATTAAACCAATGTTTATTGAGCACCTACGATGCACAAAGCCCTGTTCCCGACTTGGGAGCTGTGGCCTTGAACAAAACCAGTGAAGTCACCGCTGTGCAGCTTACACACAGGGTAACACACAGCGGGCAGGGATCCAGGCAACCCACAAATAACTAAATGTGATGAAAGGAGGTGAAATGCAGGGAGGAAAAATGGAGCAGAGAGACCAGGCAGAGTATTGGCCAGAGGGGGACTGTTTTCAGATGGAATGGCCAAAGAGAGGGCCTCTCCCCGGAAGTGACACCTGAGCAGAGGCCTGACTGAGTGAAGGTGTGAGCTGTGTAGATAAGTGAGGAAAGAACGTTCTGGAACTGGGACCAGCAAGTGCAAAGGCCTTGACATGGGAGCCAGTGAGAGAGGGAACAAGGAGCACAGTAATAGGAGGTAAGATAGCCCAGGATTCTCTAAGCCAAGGCAGAAGCTTTCGTCGGATTTTCTCTGAGTGAGATGAGAAGCCACGGTAGCATTTTGAGCAGGAAATGATAGGATCTGACTCCCCTTTAAAAGTCGTCTTCGAGTGCTGTGTTGAGAAAAGGCTGTAAGAGACTCGGGGGGTGACACGGGACATGGTAAGAAATGATCGGACATTACAAGCCAACAGACTGGATGTGGGATGTGAGAGAACAGCTGAGTGTGCCTCCCAGGGTTTCGGCCTGAGCAGCTGGATCGGTGACATTAGCACTTTCTCAGAGACAGGGAAGGACCAGATTTAGAGGAGAAATGAAATACTTGTTTTTAGGCATGAATTTGAGATGCGTGTCCCACATCGCAGTGGATGTGTTGAGGAGCCAGTTTAAAATGCAAGTCTAGGATCCAGGGGAGGGAATGGGGCTGAAGACAGAACTGTGGGAAGAAAAAACCCCAACCGTGAATGAAGCTTGTTTATTTTTAAAAATAAATAACATTTATTGACTGATTTTCTTTTTTTAAGAGAGAGCGGGGGCGGGGGGGCGTCCTTGACCTCACGACCCTGAGGTCATGACCTGAGCCAAAATCAAGAGTCGGACACTTAACCAACTGAGCCACCCAGGCGCCCCTATTGATTCATTTTCTGAATACAAAGTAGCATATGTGACTCTCTTCAAATTCTGAAAAGTTACCTTGTAATCCTACCACCCTTGGATGTATTTCCGTCCAGCCTTCTCCTCCTACCCCCAACCCCATGAACCTTTTTTCTCTCTGTGAGTTTGTATATAAATATGAGTTTTTGAGTGTATTTTTACTAAATTGAGATTATAGTGCGTTGTACATATTTTGTTTTCACTATACAGTATATCTTGAGTACTTTTTCATGTCATCAAATGTTATTTAAAAGCTTTAGAGTAACTGCCATTGGTATTGTGTTCCACAGAATGGATGGAGGTTAACGAATTGAAATAATTGGGGAAGGGGCTATTATAACTATTGCTAAAATGAGTATCTTCATGCACACCTCATTGTTTTTCTAAAAGTGGAATTACTGAGTCAAAGAGTCAAGTGTAAAATGCTCAGAACACATCAAAAAATCAGTTCACCCCCCCAAAAAATCAGTTTGCTCCCCTGAAAGGCTACATAAAATTAAATATGCATTTGTAGTATATGTGGGACATGCTTTATTATATTTCATCAATTCTGGATATTATGATAGAATTTTTTTTCATTTGGTAGCTGAAAAGCAATATTTTAATTTTATTTTGCCTTTCTTGCTCCATATTTCTGTTTGGCCAAGTATCGCTTCAGATTCTTTGCCCATTTTCTATGTTTATCTTTCTTTACTCTTCATATAAGACCATTAACTCTCTGTTTAACGTATGTTGGAAACATTCCCAGTTTTCTGATACTTCTTTAATTTTATGTTTTGTTTTTGCTTTAGCATGGTAGACTTAAAATTTTTATGTAGTAAATTATCAGTGTTTCTTTTGTGTTTTCCTTTGTGTTTAGAAAATCCTTACTTATCCCAAGATCCAATGAATAATTACCCTATATTTTTTGCATTTTAGGACTTTATAATATACGTGGAATTTATTTGGAGACATTATTTGAGTTGGAGAAACAAGTTTCTTTCTGCTTGTAGTAGCAATGTCATTTTTTAAAATAATCCATGATTTTCCCCATTGATTTTAAGTGCTACCTTTATAATACAATATTTGTTTATAGATGATGGTGTTTGGTTTTGCATTTTGCTAGTGTGAGTAGGATTTTTTTTTTTTTCTTTTTTCCCCAGCTAGGTATTGCAGATACACAGATAAACTATGGATTGTTATTAACTTATCATATTACATAGTTCTCTTATTGTTCCCAGTTGATTCTCTTGGATTTTCTGGGTTCAAAATTTTATATGCCAAGATGGTGATTTTGTATTTTATTTCTAATAGGGTGACTCTAATTGCATTCATTGTTCCAAGCTTCTAGCACAAAGTTAAATGATGGCATTGATAGCAGATATCCTTGTCTTGTTCTTCATTTAATAGTGACCATCATTTTTTTCCCTAGATGTCTCTACTTTAGTTGGAAGATGCCCCAATCTTGTCCACCTAGACTTAAGGTATTTTTTTTTTCATTTATTTATTTTAAAACAAAAATTGAAAAATCATGACTGCTCATTGAAGGAGGAAAGCATCTTAACATGTTGAATTGAAGGAACCAAGCGGTTGGTTATTTCTGTTTTCTCCATCTGAACTGATGCATAGGTTTTGAATCTTCTCTTCTGCTCTGTTCCAGCGATAGTGTCATGCTGAAGAACGACTGCTTTCCAGAATTTTACCAGCTCAACTACCTCCAACATCTCTCACTCAGTCGGTGCTATGATATAATACCTGAAACTTTACTGTAAGTATTTCATTTTCTAAAAGTAGGAGAAGACAGGGAACAAAAGAGATGTCAGTTGGTGTTAATATCTGTTATTATTAATAGCAGATGCTTAAAACTGGAACATCTGGAGAGAAGGTGGGTGGGGGACTGGGGTCACTGGGTGACGGGCATTAAGGGGGGCACGTGCTGTGATGAGCGCTGGGCGTTGTATGCAACTGATGAATCACTGAACTCCACGTTGAAACTAATGATGTACTATATGTTGGCTAATTGAATTTAAATTAAAAAATAAATAAAACTTGAACATCAATATTGGTGTACCACAAATAGGTTAGGGAAGTCCAGCAAAACAGAAAAACCAAGGTAAAAATTCTTTGCTTAAAAATATCTTGGAAAGTTGACTGGGATAGTTTACTAAACATTTATTATTTAGCTAGAAGCAGGTTTAAATATTAGAATACCATACTCTAGTATTTGGAAGACTTGCAAAAGGAGAAGACCACTTTTACCTCCAGGGAGCTCAGAGTATAACTGGGGAGGCAGACCCAATGGGGGCTTCCCCCCCCGCCCCACATTTTTCAAATCAACTCCAGTTGATTCTGAAGGGCTCCCTCTGGGCTGAGAGGAAAGTTCTGTAATCTTCTAGAGATGTCTATCCTGGACGGTGGTCAAAGAATGGGAAGAATGGCATCATGTAAACGGTAAATGTCATGAGTCCAGTGCTGTCTTGGAATGGGGGAGACTGAAGTCCAAAAGAGTGAAGTGACTTAATCTGAAGCTATAAAGTAAGTTAATGGCTGAGCTAGGTCTGCATCCTAGGTTTTCTGGACAGATGAAAATAGTCTGTAGCTAATCCAGTAGCTCTTATGAGGGTTAATTTTGTACCTGCTCAGCAACTTTCACCAAATCAGGGGAGTGCAAAAAGGAGTCTGGTCTTTCTTTTAGAAGGTGCTATTCCCAAGTCATCCTAGGAATAACGTTGTCTATTTATTTTCCTTTCTTTTATCCCCAACGGGCTAGAAAATCCTTCCTCGTGTAGGATGTAAATGTATAGCAGTTTTATTGAAAACCACAAGAAGTCAGTATCTTGAATTTGGCCAGGTGCCCTTCTTATTCCAGCCAGTATGCCCTGACTGAGGCTGCTGTCTTCTTGTAGCCCACTCCCCAAATGAAGGGGATTTAGCTTCTGGTTCCTACCAAAGAAGGGTGGTGAATTTGAACAAAGAATTTATGTAGTCCTCGAATGATTGGTTTGGATCTTCTAAGTTAGTTTCAAGAACTAATAAATCAGATACTTAAGCTATACAGGGTTAACTAGTAGAATTAGAGATAGAGAACCCAGTAATAACATTTTTAATGAATCACTTTAATTAATCTTGGGGCTCAGGGGCTCAGCCAGTCTCTCGTTTGAAAAAGCACTGCCTAAAAGGGACGCCAGTTTTTGCTTCCATGGCTCTTAGACAGTAGGGTGTGAACGCATATACATGGAACCCTTATTAAAATCTCGTGCCCTCTAGTATCCAGAACTCCTGGGAGCCTCTAGCGTCCACCAAGAAAGGCGTCTCTGTCATCCGTCTTTCCTGTCCTTGCCATCTGGGCTTCATTGCCTGTGCAGCCCCTGGGGACTACAGTGATCAGCCATTTTCAGTCTTTTTTGGTTGCTTTTCTCAAGAGAATCTGTCCCCATGTCTCACTTCTTTCTCTCCAGATAAAGAAGCTAAGTGGGTAATCCCCAAATGTTTTTTCTTGAGCAGAGGCTTAGGGAAGGCTGTGAGCTCTCACAGGTTTAATATCTTTATGCAGTGGGATAATAACACCTGTGGAGTCCTACCTGCAGGCAGTGTGAGTTGGTGGTGGCCCTCAAGTCACCTGCGTTTGAACCCCTACTGCCTTGTTGAGACTTGTCTAAACCTTATCTTGAAATAAGAGAAACGGGCATCAGGAGTTTAGTTACAAATCAAACCACCAAAAAAGAATGCAAACAGAGGGAAAAAAGATGCTCTCCTTGTACTTTAATGTAAAAGAGTATGTTTCTTCAGGCATTATGTAAGTAGTACACTAGTTACCCTCATGAATCCATGAAGATGAGTTTGCCTACACCCTATCCTTAGAAGTTTCGTAAGATAAAATGTTATTTTCTCTAATTCCATTCTGGCAGCTGATGTACTCGAAATTCATAGTAAGAATTCTAAGATCCTCAGTAGTAATTTTGAGAAAGCCATTTATGCTAAAGAATTTTTATTTCTCAGAAGTGGGAAAATAAAATTTGAGCGACTTTCTTCTGTAATACTAGTGCTTTAGAATACTTGGGAAACTCCAGGTTTTTCTTCTACAGAATATGTCCGCATTGTATCTGTTTCCTTCAGCCTGAATTGATCTTATTCCCTATGTCCAAACTTTCTTCTGATTATTCCATATCTCTCGTTCAAGTAAGAAAGCCACACTGGAGATAATAAACTGATCTGAGATTAGGAGAGACTAAATAAAAAGTCTGTGGTAGGAGAATTTGTAGTTAAGCATTTATAAGATTTTATAAGGAAAACAGGATTGTGTAGTTGAGGTAAGGTGTGAACCTGTGAAAGGGTCTATAAATATCTTTTGTTTACTCAGATGAAACAAAGATACACAAGACATTATTAGTGTCCTTTTATACTGCTTAAATTGGAAATAGTGGCTCTTCAACTATTCATTGCTATTTACTGTCCTTTGGTTGCTCTTCAGTCTAAAGAGATGCTTATAAATTTGTTCTGTTGTGTTGTAGATGACACATGTACTAAGGGGCTTTCAGTGTTTTTTTGTTTTGTCTCCTTAAACTTTTAAAGGACTTTCTGGCTTTTTGATTCAGATCGCCCACCATCCCATGGCATGCAGCTCGCTCCTTTCTCACCTGGGACACCTCAGTGTCTTCTGAGAGTGTTGCTGTCATTTCCTTATGCCCACCAAGGCTCCTTCCCAACGCTGTTGTGAGAACATTTCTTCTGCTCTATCTGCTACATGTCCTTTCCTCACTCCCACCTGCAGTGTCTGCTTTATTACTGTCTGGTACTCTCCACCGTAGAATGACTTACAGTTTGGCTGACTCAGATATCCCAGCACCCAGATTGTCATTACAAAGCTCTCAAATACTCAGATTTCACATAAGAGGGATTTAAGGTTGGGGCAGAATTGCTGTCATCTTAAGTGATGTTGAATATAAACATCTATGTGCTGCGACCTTTCTTTGCACTCCTGTTTCTGTATTCCAGAGGTTAGTTTACTTTAAGAAGAATAGTACTTTGTTTTTCCTGTTTTTCTTTTTTTGTCTGTTGTAACCTCCAGATCTTATTGTCCTTTTATGAACACCAAGCATATTTATTTTACTTAGATAGCACTTTTATTTTTTAAATTACCCTTCATCTTTATTCAGCTAACGTGTATTAAACATTTGTGGTGTTTAATACACTTGTTGAATGTGGAATAAATACATTTAGGGGGTAGTGGGGTGACTGGGAGAGTGGGTTGAACGTGGAAAGTCCTAAGGCCACAGAACAGTTTGAGTTCCGTAAACACGAGGGCAGCATCAAAGGCTTGGGGGGGAGGGGGGGGAGGGGTGACATCAGCTGAGCTAGGCTTTAGGAAGATGCCTTGGACATTGGTATATAGAATAGGCTGGAAGGAAGAAAGATTGGAGGCCAGATAACAGTTACTATGAGGAAAGTTTGGGGGTTTTTTTTAGTAATTATTGGCAATATGAAAATATAAAGGATGCTTCTAACACTAGGTCATTGATGTGTTCATTGATCTGCAGTGGGATTTTGTTGATATTCCAAACTAAATATTCCCTTTCCTAAGACTTTGTACTGTGTGTCCCAACCTGGAGCAAATACAGATCAGAGAGATGAATTTCTAAGCACATAGATCTGAGTAAAAGAAGAAAGAATCATTACCAAAAGTATTTACTTTGGGGAAACAGGCTCCCTTTTCTGTGGACCAGAATGTCACTGTTGACAGAGTCGTATTTCACTTAATGGGAAATAGTTGAGAAGAGGATTGGCATATACGTGACCCCCCCCCCAAAAAAGTAATATGTAGAGAAGTCAGAAGGCTTTTGCCTCTCGTATAAAAGGTGTGACCAATTACTCCTTTTCTCCATCTGCACCCAACTACATAGCCCTATCTAAAGTACCTTAGCAAAGTTGCTGTTAGGTTTTATCACAGGTAATGGACTTATTAAGAAGTTACCTTAACTTCTGCTGCTCATCTTTTGAGAGGAGGAGACTAGTTCAAATAAAGGTCAAGTCCATGCTTTGAAATTACATGTAACCTGTGATGATTCTTTACCATCACTAGCTTCTAGCTTCTCACCACACAGTAACTCCTCTCAATTTAAATCAAGAATGGAGAAGGGAAACAACTATGGTTGGATTTTAAATAAACCTCAGCGTGTTTAGGTGGTGAGAAAACATTTAACAAAATGCGCCTGCGTGGGTCCTAAGGCCATGTTGTCCAAGCTGTGGTCCGTGCTTTCTGGTTTGACTCACCTTTGCTATTTTCTCAGATCATTGATTGTAAATTCTGTTTTCAGTTTGCATTCTATAGACTAGGATACAAATGGTCAAAATTGGGTCATATAACTCTAGTGGATCAGTCACCATAGATACTGCTACTCTGAAAGGTCTCTCTCCTTTCCAGTGAACTTGGAGAAATTCCCACACTAAAAACACTACAAGTTTTTGGAATCGTGCCAGACGGTACCCTTCAACTGTTAAAAGAAGCCCTTCCTCATCTACAGATTAATAGCTCCCATTTCACCAGCATCGCCAGGCCAACCACGGGCAACAAAAAGAACCAGGAGATATGGGGCATCAGATGCCGGCTGACGCTGCAGAAGCCCAGTTGTCTATGAAGTATTTATTGCGGGATGGTGTCCCCTCTTTTCTTTGGAACAGGGAAAATAGGCAGGAAGCCCGCCTGCTGGAGCACTCGGCTATTTTTATTCTTGGTTTTCCCTTTGCCTTCCTTCTGCAAGTATATTAGATGACCATTTGAGAGCGAAAACTATGAAGTTTTGCTTTTTCTAAATAACCAGAAAAGCTCTGGTCACTGCTTCTAGTGCACTTAAGAGCCTAAGTTTAAGGCCTTTTGGAATTTTAGGAGAGCCTATTAATTTCAGGATACCTTAAACAGCAAGATTTGAGCCACCTTTCAAGTGCCCTTCTTATTCAATCTATTTAGAATCAAGCGTAAGAATCACGACCAGCAAATCATTTTCATGATCTATATGGTAACTTTCTTCTATTTAATTTCTCAGTATTGCTTTATGAGACGTAGATTGGTAGAAGTATTTGTATTGTGAACGGAACAAAAGGAGAATCTAGGATAGTAGCATTTTGGCAATCTCTTCTGGAGAGCGAAAAATAGGCCTTTCAACTTTGCCTTTAGGTTTGAAGTTAGGTTCATGGAAACAAAAAACCTAAATGAAAAACAACTAACCAATCAGCGGTAAAGAATTGGTACAGCTTTTGAAGGCTCAAGAGGCAATTTTCTATGACGGGTTAATCTGAAGTATCGAAGTTTCCTTCATGTCCTGTGCTCCCAGAATTCCGAATTAGCTGAGGAAATAGAACTGTGGTCTTCTGACTTTATGATCAAATGATGTTAACGTGGGTTCTTTAGCTTTTAAGATGACTCGCTGTGTTTTAGAAAGGTGGTAGTAGCCAGTCTTTATTCTTGAAATGTTGGCTGGAATGCCAAACTGAAGGTGCCTGCCATTTTCCTTTATTGCCAAGGTTCTTCAGGTTATTTTTATGTTACTCTGGAATCAAGTATTTTAAATTGCCTTCTTAAAAAAAAAAAATTGTCTCCCACAATAATTGTTTGAAAGTCATTGTTGTCTAAAGTTCCTGGACCTAGAGTTCCCTGAGAACTACGTGTTCGTTCACTCAGAAATACACCCTCGAAGTAGGTGTGAGTTCCAAAGCAGTAAAAGACAACTTGAAACTACATAAAAGTTAAGACTCAGGTGTGGAGTCTTTGGATAGCAACAGTGATTTTTTTTTTTTAATGGTGTCTAGAAGAAAACGGATTAAATTCTACTTAAAAAAAAAAAACACTAATTTCTTTAAATTGATGACCTTCCCATAGGTTCAAAATGGAACAAAAAGAGCTAAAACCTGTTATTTCTATTAACATTGTTTTTAAATCAGACTTTTCAAATGTTAGAAACAACGCTATGAAGTGCCCTGATCTGCTCAGACCTAAGGAAGAACATTTTAAAGTGCCGCTATACGGGAAATGATTATGTTTCAATTTTGTGCTAGTTAAAAAGTGCTAAATATAATACATGAAATTATTGTTTACAGATTAGTGACGGGGCTGACAGTAGGATCCATTTGGACTATGATTTCCAGATGCCCTCAAACATACAGTACTTCCAAACTCAAGTCTAGCCATAAGCTATTTTGCTAACATGTCAGAGTAATCTGTATTTTTGTATGTGATTTCTACTTTTATAGACCTGTTTTAAAATAAAACACATTTTTATAAAAATGAGTACTTCCGCTAAGTTGTATTCCTTTGTTCTTTTTTTCTTAAGTACTGTGGTTAAAATTAGAAAGCACTTGGTATGGTGTGCCTTTGGTATGTATGGTGTGCCCTTGGTCCCAGCCCTCTAGTTAAAGACCTACAAAACTAGCCCTAAAATGGTCTTCTTTGTTCCATCCACTTCATATGGATTTAATTTGACACAAAAAGTCAAATTAAAATGATAGTGTGTAATGCTTTCTGAGAAGGTGCTGAGTACAGACTTACTCTTATCTTTAAAGTGCTTCTAAAATAGTAATATTTATAAAACATTTGAAATGAGGGTGATACTAATAAAAGGCAGCTGGTAGCACTTTTTAAATACAGACTGGACCAACTTACACTGTAAATTTTACTCCCGTTAGGAAGCTATTTGACTAGATCACTCTGGACCTGAGAGGTCTTGAGAATTCAATTCCCTTTGAACCATCCATTCAAATGGTAGAATAGTGATTCTTGCTGAACATCACCCTTTTTTTTTTTCTTTTTGCTGCTTTTTGTTATGCTCCTTATCACTACTACGCTTCCTTCTTTAATTATGAAAAATGTCAAATACGTGCAAAAATTAAAGACTATCATGAACCTCATCATTCACTTTTGTCATTAACTTATGACCCTATCTCATTTTATCCATCATCGCAACCCCCCACTCACACCCCCACCCACACAAATTACTTTGAAGCAGAATTTATAAGTATTTTAGTATATACATCTGAAAGAGATTCTCCTGAATTAATTCCGAAGCATAAATATCAAGATGCTGTTGGAAATTCCTTAGTTGGTCTCCAGTGCTTTCCTTACACGGCTTTGTTTGATGAGGCTCCAGACGTCCGGCGTGATCCACACCTGCATTTGATTGGCACTCTCATAAGTCTCTTAATCTTTGAGTTCTGCAACCCCCCCCCCCCGCCCCCCGGCTTTTTGCCTTACAGTTTATTTATTGAAAAAAACTAGGTTGTCCTGTGTTCTACATTCTGACTTTTGTTGATGTGATCCCTGGAGTGACATGTAACAGGTTAATCTGTCCCCTACTTCCAGATTCAGCAGCAAAAAGCCCTAGACCAAGGGTGATTTTTGCCACCCAGGAGACATTTGGTAATATCTGAAAACATTTTTGGTTGTCACAAGCAGAGAGGTGCTGTTGGCATCTAGCTGGCAGAGGCTACGGGTGCTACTAACTAACCATCTTACAATATATAGGACAGCTCCCCACCACAAAGTAGTATCTAGTTCAAAACGTCAGCAGTGCCGGGGTTATGAAACCCTGATCCCAAGGCTGATCTTACAAGTTCTGTTTTTAGCGAATCGATTCTTGCTAGGTGGTATCATGTTCTTCCGTCAGGAGGCACATAACATCTGGCTGTCATTCTTTTTATGTTTCTAACACCTGTCTGTGGCCCTTGATTCCTCCCTCTCCTACACCCACAAGTTCCGGAGATCTGAATTTCTGGATAAAATAACTTGTATCCCTTCCGTTCTGGTGCACTTGATTTCAGTCCAACGTTTACTGAAGATCTACAATGTGGAAGATACTGTGTTTGAGCGGCAGCACCTGGGACAGTGCAGAGCATCTGAGGAAGGGCACGAAGTAACCCAGAGACTAGGAAAACTAGAAAGAAACCCCTTTCCACTGGATACCCTAACCCTGCCTGGAACAAGCAAAAAGGCAGCCTCCTCTTGTTAACACTCCTCTCCCTTTCCCAAACTAGCCAAATATCCAAGGAAGTCAAAAAAAGACTCTTCATCATGAGGCCAACTCTTTGTGATACGGGTTGAAGCTCTAGACGGGCGATATTTTACTCTGACACTGCATTTAAAGCGGATAATCTACAATAACCCATTTAAAATCCTCACAGAATCATTTAAAAGATTAATACAATGATTTTCGGAGGAATCATTCCACGAAGAGAAAAGATGTTGTGAAGAGAAGATGTGAGGCAGGAGGAAATAGCTATATAATAAAGTGTAATTACCAAAGATATTTTAAATAGATTATTTTCTGGTGAAAGCCAAGAAGAACCAGCCTAGTATGACAGTGTCATTTAAGCCCTCTTCATCCATTCGAAGAAAGTAAGTGTGGGGAAATAAACAGCATTTGTAGTTGGGGGAAATGTCTATTTAGAAGAAGAGTTTGTAAAAACCTGGTTCTCAGATACTTTCCTACTTATTTCAAATATCCATCTATCATATCCCCCCCCACCACACACACACCATAAGGAAAGAATGTTAAATTTCAGTATGTTAAAACTATTGTTTATTATTGTAATTAGCAGTTTCTTCCCTAGCTCTGTCAGTTTTTACTCATTGTGCAAAGGTACAGATGAGAACTCATTGTCCCCACTCCTGAGGAACTCGCAATCAACTGGTGTCAAAAGCTTACTCAGATCTCTTCAACAGTTTTTTCAGGATCTCAAATTTTGATTTTATTTTTTTAGCTATTGATATTTGATTTTTAAAAGGAGAAATGGGGGCGCCTGGGTGGTTAAGCGTCCAACTCTTGGTTTTGGCTCAGGTCATGATCTCACGGAGGTGAGATCAAGCACTGCATCGGGCTCTGTGCTCAGTGTGGAGTCTGCTTGTGACTCCCTCTCCCTCTGCCCTTCCCCGCCGTTCTCTCTCTCTCTCTGTCTCTCATAAATAAATAAATCTTTTTTGAAAAAGAGAAATGAATGAAATTCTAACCCATGCCTTTACTATCCTATAAAATAATCAAATTAAAATATTCTTTTCTAATTTTCTCTTTAGTTCCTCCTTATTTAGTCAGTAATTTTCTTGAAAATGTATCTTAAAACCCATGACACTTAAAAAAATACTCTTCTATTTTCCTTAATGTAGAATACTTAATAATCCTTCTTGTTGACTTATGCCCTAATCCCCTGATGCTTATTTTTAATGTTAAAGAATGCACTGCATTTGAAATAAACAATTCCTCCTTGTAGCTCAGCAATTCATCAGTATATTTACTCTTATCTCTTCCCTCTCATACATAGAATTCTTTTCATTATATCATATGTCACGTTATCCCTGGATTTTTTTTGCACAATTGTCTTGGTAGACACTATCCCTAAGTATAATGATGCACGTATTACGGTACATTGGCACAATGGAGTGAATTTTTTAGTGATTTAAATCCTGAATTACCTCTTTTTGTTTTTAAGTCCTTTTTTAAATTGAAGTACAGTTGACATAAGTTTCAGATGTATAGCAGGCTGATTCAACAATTACACATTACAAGTGATCACCATGGTAAGTGTAGTCCCCATGGGTCACCATAGAACATTATTACAGTATTATTGAATAGTCAATAATATCCCTATGCCGTACTTTTCATCTCTATGACTTAATTGATAACAAAGTTCATACCTCTTAATCCCCTTCACCTATTTCGCCCAACCCCCTATCCCTCCTCCCCTGTAGCAGTCTACCAGTTTGTTCTCTGTATTTGTGAGTCTCTGTTTTGTTTGGTCGTTTTCTTTTTTAGATTACACATTTAAGTGAAATCATATGGTACTTGTCATTCTCTGTCTGACTTCTTTTACTTGGCATAATACCCTTTAGGTCTGTCCATGTCACAAACGGCAAGATTTCATTTTTATAGGTAAATAATATTTCACTGTATACCACATCTTTGCCCATTCATCTATTGATGGACACTTAGGTTGCTTCCATATTTTGGCTATTGTAAATAATGCCGCAGTGAACATAAGGTTGCATATATATTTTTGAATTAGTGTTTTTGTTTTCTTCAATAAATATTCAGAAGTGGAACTGCTGCATCATATGGCAGTTTTATTTTTAATGAGCCTTCACATTCTTTTCCATAGTGGCTGCATCAATTTACATTCCCACCAACAGTGTACAAGGGTTCCCTTTTCTCCACATCCTTGCCAACACTTGTCTTTTTGAAAATAGCCACTCTGACAGGTGTGAGGTGATATATCATTGTGATTTTAATTTGCAGTTCCCTGATGATGAGTGATGTTGAGCATCTTTTCATGCGTCTTTTGACCATCTGTATGTCGTCTTTGGAAAAATGTCAGTTTGGGTCCTCTGCCCATTTTAATCAGATTATTTTTGGTATTGAGTTGTGTGAGTTCTTTATATATTTTGGATATTAGCCCCTTATCGGATATGTCATTTACAAATTATCTCCTCCCATTTACTATTTTCTTTTTTTTGACAGTTTCCTTTGTTGTACAAAAGCTTTTCATTGTGATGTAGTTCCATTTGTTTATTTTTGCTTTTGTTGCAGTTGCCTGAGGAAACACATCCAAACCAATACTGCTAAAACCGATGACAAAAGAGTTTACTGCCTATGTTTTCTTTTAGGAGTTTTATGGTTTCAGATCTTTCTTACATTTTAGTCTTTAATCCGTTTTCAAGTTTATTTTCGTCTCAGGTGCAAGAAAGTGCTGTAGTTTTATTCTTCTGCATGTGGCTGTCCAGCTTTTCCTGCACCACTTATTGAAGAGGCTGTCTTTTCCCCATTGCATATTCCTGCCTTTGTCATAGATTATAGTTGACCCTTGAACAAAATGGCTTTGAACTTTATGGGACCTCTTATATGCATATTTTTTTTAATAAATATATTGGAGGGGCGCCTGGGTGGCTCAGTTGGTTAAGCGACTGCCTTCGGCTCAGGTCATGATCCTGGAGTCCCGGGATCAAGTCCCGCATCAGGCTCCCTGCTCAGCAGGGAGTCTGCTTCTCCCTCTCACCCTCCTCCCTCTCATGCTCTCTGTCTCTCATTCTCTCACAAATAAATAAAAAAAATCTTAAAAAAAAAAAAAATAAATATATTGGAAAATTTTTTGGAGACGTGACAATTTGAAAAAATTCTCAGACGAACCATGTAGCCTAGAAATATTGAACAAAATTTTAAAAAGGTAAGTATGTCATGAGTGCATAAAAATATGTAGACACCAGTCTATTTCATCAGTTACTACCATAAAATAAACACAAACCTATTATAAAATGTTAAAATTTATCAAAGCTTACATAAGCACACACAGACTGTAGATAGCGCCATTTGCAGTTGAGAGAAATGTAAACAATGTAAAGATGCAGTATTAAACCGTAATTGTATAAAATTAACTGTAGTACATACTGTGCTATTGTGGTAAATTTATAGCCACCTTCTGCTGCTATTGCAGTGAACTCAAGGATTGTGAGTATTCACTTCAATGACCGTGTGATGCTAATAAGCTCCTCATGAGCAGTTCATCTTCAGTAAGTTGCATATTGCTTTGAAAAAGTAATTTCTCAACAGTTCTCACATATTTTTCATCGTGCTTACTACCATAATGTAAACCTTGAATAATACCTTAGGACCCATATGAAGTGCCATTAGTGATACTGAAAGTGGTCCCAGGAAGCAGAGAAAAGTCATGATGTTACAAGAAAACTTGAATTGCTTGATATGTATTGTAGCTTGGGGTCTGCGGTTGCAGTTGCCCACCATTTCAAGGTAAATGAATCCAGCCTAAGGACTATTGTAAAAAAAGAAAAGGAAATTTATGAAGCTGTTGGTGCCACTACACTAGGAGGCATGAACACCATGCACTTTTTACAAAATACTATTTTTTTTTTAATCTTGTATTGAAAATGCAGCTTTTATATGGGTTTGGGATTGCTATAAGAAAGGTATACCTATAGATGAATACGATTTGAGAAAAAGCAAGTTCATTATATGACAACTTAAAGAAAAGGAAGGTGAAGCATTTTAAGCTGGAGAATTTAATGCCAGCAAAGGATGGTTTGATAATTTTATAAAGAGGTTTGGCTTAAAAAATGCCAAGGTAACAGGAGAAGCAGCTTCTGCCAACAAAGCAGCAGCAAACAAGTTCCCAGACCCCATTAAGAAAATCATTGAGGAGAAAGAATATCTGCCTGAACAGGTTTTAATGCAGATGAAAGTGGCCTATCCTGGAGAAAAAAAAAAAAAAAAAAAAGCGACAAAAGACATTTATTAGTAAGGAAGAGAAGCATGTACCAGTATGTAAGGCAGGAAAGGACTGGCTACTTTTTTGTCCAAATGCAACTGGGTTTATGACCAGCACTGCCCATTGCAAACCCCCAAGCCTTGAAGGGAAAAGATAAACACCAACTGCCAGTCTTTTTCATTGAGAAGGCCCAGACAATAAGAACTCTTTCTAAATTGGTTCCATCAGTGCATTGTCCCTGAAGTCAGGAAGTACCTTGCTATTGGGGGACTGCTGTTTAACATTCTTTTGATATTGAACAAGGCCCTTGGCCATCCAAAACCTTGTGAGTTTATCACAGTGGTCTACTTGCCACCCACCCATCCCCCACCCCCCCACCCCGCCCAACACAGTATCTCTAATTCAACCTCTTGATCAGGAGGTCATAATGACTTTCCAGGCTTATTACACACAGTACTCTATGGAAAGAATTGTCAGTGCCATGCAAGAGAACCCTGACAGAACATTATGAAAGTCTGGTAGAATTTTACCATTCAAGATGGCATGGTTATAGAAAAAGCCATGAAAGCTATCAAGCCCTAAACAAATTCTGGCTGGAGAGAATCATGTCCAGATGTTGTTCATGACTTCACAGGATTTACGACAGAGCCAATCAAGGATATCAAGAAAGAGATTGTGGATATGGCAAAAAAAAAAAAAACGTGGGGGATGAAGACTTTCAAGATAAGGTTTTTGGAGAAATTCAAGAGCTAATAGACACCACACCAGAGGAATTAACTAAAGATAACTTGATGGAGGTGAGTGCTTCTGAACCAATGCCAGGTGATGAAGAAGAGGACATAGAAGCAGTGCCAGAAAACAAACTGACATTAGACAGTCAGGCAAAAGGATTCTGATTCTTTAAGACTGCTTTTGATTTCTTTTACTACCTGGACCCTTCTATGATATGGGCACTGAAACTAAAGCAAATGGTGGGAGAAAGCTGGTACTGTATAGAAACATTTTTAGAACACTGAAAAAGCAAAAAGGACAGAAATTATGATGTATTTCCGTGAAGTTACCCTGAGTGTGCCTGCCTCCCCTCCACCTCCTCCACCTCCTCCACCTCTGCTTCTGCCATCCCTGTGTCTCTGTGCAAGAACGGCCCCTCCTCTTCCTCCTCCTCAGCCTACTCAACATGAAGACAATGAGGATGAAGACCTTTATGATGATCCATTTAATGAAAAATAAATAATCCTGCTGTACAGTTAATAAACTTAGCTGTTGTACATATGTATGTCTTCATGTGAAAATCTAACTGTATGGCGAGAACCATCTGATAACGTTTTTGTGTCATCATCATCATCACCTAAGTATTCATAGGGCAGAACGTCATGTGCAAAACATGTATGGAAGTAGATAGCCTATCCTTACATAGGCATAAGGTGAGTGATATTTAATATAAAACTAATAACATTCTTACTATTCTATAACTGCTTTGGAAGAATTACAGTATGCCTCTTTCTTGTAGTTGGAGAAACTGTATCAGCCTATTATCAAGGTACATGGTTTTTCAAAAAAAACGTAACAGTGTTTCCAATACTGTGTTATCAATGACTGTAATACTCTATGCCATAAGTATTTTTTTTAAGGTTTTATTTATTTATTCATGAGAGTCAGAGAGAGACAGGCAGAGGCAGAGGGAGAAGCAGGCTCCCCGCCGAGCAGAGAGCCCAACGTGGGGCCCGATCCCCAGGACCCTGGGATATGACCTGAGCCGAAGGCAGACGCTTAACCAGCTGAGCCACCCAGGTGCCCCATATGCCGTATTTTATAATGATTCATTCACTGGTGCACAGGCTAGGGCACTGTGAAACCATCATATTATTTACACTAGGCTACTATAAAGCAATGATATTACTGCTGCTTTGTAATCGATGCATGAATCGTTATACCTGTAAATAAATATGAATTTGTTTTTCACACTGTCTTTTCATTTTTGATGTTTAGTGTTAATATGTGTAACATTAATAGTGTTTTGTATAAGACAATATTGATATTAGTAATGACACATGATTACTCATATAAACAGATGACGTAAATTTGTGGGATTGATAAATACAGTAAGTATAGTACTATAAATGTATTTTCCTTATGATTTTCTTAATATTTTCTTTTCTGTAGCTTACTTTATTGTGAGAATACAATATATAATACATACACAAAATATGTTAACCAACCGTTTATGTTATCACTGAGGCTTTCGGTCAACAGTAGGCTATTAGTAGTTAAGTTTTGGAGGAGTCAGAATCCTTTGGAGGATTAACTGTGCTGGTTGGGGCACCAGTGCCCCTAACCCCCACATTGTTCAAGGGTCAACTGTAACTGACCTTCCAAGTATGGGTTTATTTCTGGGCTCTTACCCACTGATCTGTGTGTCTATCTGTGCCGGTACCATATAGCTTTGATTACGGTAGCTTTGTAGTATAGCTTGAAATCAGAGTGATCCCTCCAGCTTTGTTCTTCTCTCAGCTTGTGTTCAGATCTTCCGTGGTTCCATACAAATTTTAGGATTATTTATCCTAGTTCCATGAAAAATGTCACTGGTATAGGGATTGCACTGAATCTGTAGGCTGCTTTGGGAAGTATGTACTTTTTAACAATATTAAGTCTTCTAATCCAGGAGCACAGAATATCTTTCAGTTTGTGTCATCTTTAATTTCTTTCATCGGTGTCTTATAGTCTTCATAGTTTTTCTTTCATCTCCTTGGTTATATATATTTCTAGGTGTTTTATTCTTTTTGATAGAATTTTAAGTGGGATTGTTTTCTTAATTTCTCTTTTGCATAGTTTATTAGTGTATAGAAAACACAACAGATTTCTGTATATTGTGTATTATGCAACTTTCCCAAATTCACTTATTCTAATAGTTTTTTGGTGGAGTCTTTAGGGTTTTCTATATATAGTATCATGTAAAAGGCAAATAGTGACTGTTTTACTTCTTCCTTTTCAGTATGGGTGCTTTTATTTTTTTTCTCATTTGATTCTATGACTAGGATTTCCAATACTACACTGAGTAAAAGTGGTGAGAGTGGGCATCCTTGTCTTGTTCCTGATCGTAAAAGAAAAGCTTTCAGTTTTTCACTGTTGATTATGATGTTAGTTGTGGGTTTGTCATATATGGCCTTTATTATGTTGAGGTTTCTTTCCTCTATACAAACTCTGTTGAGAGGTTTTATCATAAATGGATATTGAATTTTGTCATCTATTAAAGTGATCATGTGATTTTTATCTTTTTTTTAAAGATTTTATTTATTTGACAGAAAGAGAGAGAACACACAAGCAGGGGAAGTGGGAGGGAGAGGGAGAAGCAGGCTCCCTGCTGAGCAAGGAGCCTGATGTGGGACTCAATCCCAAGACCCTGAGATCATGACCTGAGCCGAAGGCAGACATTTAACCAACTGAGCCACCCAGGTGCACCTATTTTTATCTTTGTTAATGCGGTGTATCATGTTGATTGATTTGTGGATATTGAAGCACCCTTGCATTTCTGGAATAAACCCATCATACTATATGATCTTTTTAAAATATTGTTTGCTAATATTTTGTTGAGGGTTTTTGCATCTATGTTTGTCAGGGATATCAGCCTGTAATTTTTGTTTGTTTGGTAGTGTCTTTGTCTAGTTTTGTTATCAGGTTAATGCCGGCCTTGTAGAATGAGTTTGGAAGTAAGTGTTCCCTCCACTTCAATTTATTGAAAAGGATAGGTATTAACTTTAAAAAAAAAAAAAATATTCGCTAAAATTTACCCGTGAAGCCATCTGGTCCTGGACTTTCATTTGCTGGCAGTTTTTTAAATTACGGATTCAATTTCTTTACTAGTAATTGGTCCATTAAGGTTTTCTCTTTCTTCCTGATTCAGTTTTGGAAGATTATATTCTTGTAGGAATTTATCATTTTTTCAAGGATGTCCAGTTTATTGGTGTAAAACTACTAATAGTAGTCCCTTATAATTCGTGGTATCAGTTATAACTTCTCTTTGAATTCTGATTTTATTTATTTGGGCCCTTTTTCTTGAGTCAGCTAAAGGTTTATCAATTTTGTTTATCATTTCAAAGAACTAATTCAGTGTTTTCTTTCTTTTTGTCTTTATTTCATTTATTTCTGCTCTGATCTTTATTATTGTCTTCCTTCTGCTAATTTTGGGTTCTGTTTATTCTTCTTTTTCTAGCTCCTTTAGTTATAAGGGTAGATTGAGATTCTTCTTGTTTCTTGAGGTAGGCCTTATCACTCTACAAACTTTTCTTAGAAGTGCTTTTGCTGCATCCCACAGATTTTGGAGTATTGTGCTTCCAGTTTCATTTATCTTTAGGTATTTTCTGATTTCCTCTTTGATTTCTTCATTGGCCCATTTGCTGTTGTTTAGCCTCCACATGCTTGTATATTTTCCATTTTTTTCCCTGTAATTAATACCTATGTTCATACTGTTGTGGTCAGAGAAGACAGTTCTTGCTGGGATTTCACTCTTAAATTTATTGAAACTTGTTTTGTAGCCTAACATGTGATCTGTTCTGGAAAATGTTCCATGTGCACTTGAAAAGAATGTGTATTGTCCTGTTTGGGGATGGAGTGTTCTGTATATATCTCCTAAATCCATCTTATCTAATGTGCCATTGAAAGCTACTGTTTCCTTATTGATTTTCTGTCTGGATGATGTATCCATTGATATAAGTGCAGTGTAAAAGGCCCCTACTATTACCATATTACTGTCAATTTCTCCTTTTATGTCTGTTAATATTTGCTTTATATATTTAGGTGCTCCTATGTTAGATGCATATTTATAAGTGTTATATCGTCCTGTTAGGTTGATTCCTTTACCATTATGTCAGGCCCTTGTCTCTTGTTAGTTGTTTTAAAGTCTATTTTGTCTGACAGTATTGCTCATCCCCAGCTTTCTTTTCATTTCCATTTACATGGAGTATCTTTTTCCATCCCTTCACTCTCAGTTTGTGTGTCTTTTGGTCTGAAGTCTCTTGTAGGCAGCAGGTCTTTTCTTTTTTTAATTTTTATATATTCAGCCACTCTCTGTTGATTGTATTTAGTCCATTTACATTTAAAGTAATTATTGATAGGTAATTGTTGCCATTTTGTTGTTTTCTGGTTAATTTGCATTTCTCTTCTGTTGTCTTCCCTTGTGGTTTGAGAACTATTTTTAGTGTTATGTTTGGATTCTTCTCTCTCTATTTATGGTGTATCTGTTAGAGGTTTTTGGTTTGTGGTTACCATGAGGCTCATATATAACAACCTATGTATATAGCAGTCTGTTTTAAGTTGATAGTTGTTTACATTTGAAAGCATTCTGGAAACACATTTTTACCTCCCCATGTTTTGTTTTTGACGTATTTTATGTATCCCTAATTGCTGTAGTTGATTTTACACTTTTTTCTTTTAACCTTCCAACTAGCTTTAAAGTTGTTGATCCATTACCTTTACTGTATGTTTGCTTTTACCAGTGAGTCTTTCATAATTTTCTTCTAGTTATGGTCTTTTCTTTTCCACTTAAATAAGTTCCTTTAATATATCTCATAAGGCTGATTTACGGATGAAGAATTCCTTTAACTTCTGTCTGAAAAACTTTCTCTTCAATTCTGAATGATAATCTTGCCAGGTAGAGTGCCCTTGGTTGTAGGTTTTCTTACCACTTCCTTCTGGCCTACAAAATTTTTGCTAAAGAGTCAGCTGATAATCTTATGGGGGTACATAACTAGTTTTTTTTTTTTTCTCTTAAGATTCTCTTTTAGTTTTTTAACATTATAATTATTGTATCTTGGTATAGACCTCTTTGGGTTCATCTTGTTTGGGGCTCTCTTTGCATCCTGGACCTGGATGTCTATTTCCTTCCCCAGGTTTGGGAAATTTTCAGTTATTATTGTTTCTTCATATAAATTTTCTGTCCCCCTCTCTCTTCTCCTCTGGGACCCCTATAATACTAATGTTAGTACACTTGATGTCGTCTAAGAGGTCCCTGCAATTATCCTTTTTTTTTTTCTTTTTGTTCAGCTTGGGTGATTTCCACAACCATGTCTTCTAGATGCTGGTAGTACTTGTGCATAATCTAATCTGCTGTTGATTCCCTCTAGTGTATTTTTGTTATTCTTCGGGTCTGATTGGTTTTTATATTTTCTATATATTTGTTGAAGTTTTGTGTTTCTTCCAAGTTTGGTATCTTTATGACCATTACTTTGAACTCTTTATCAGTAGATTGCTTATCTCGGTTTCATTTAATTCTTTTTGAGGTTTTGTCTTGTTCTTTAGTTTGAAATATACTCCTGTCTCCTCATTTTGCCTCTCTGTGTT
The DNA here is from genome assembly GCF_964656455.1 of Halichoerus grypus. Taxonomy (NCBI): domain Eukaryota; kingdom Metazoa; phylum Chordata; class Mammalia; order Carnivora; family Phocidae; genus Halichoerus; species Halichoerus grypus. Next base: position 28,078,805 of record NC_135713.1, read on the forward strand.
TCTGCATATTCAGTAGATCAGCAATGTCTCCCAGTCTTGGAGTGGCCTTATGTAGAAGGTGTCCTGTGGGACTCAGAAGTACAATCCAGTCTGCTTATCACCAGAACCAGGCACTCCAGGGTTGTCACATGTTGGGAGTGTGCACTCTCCTGTTGTGGCTAGGGCACAACTGCTGTGAACATGCTGCTGGGTAGAACTGACCCCCAGCTTAGCTGGTTGCAGCACCCAGGTACAGTTGCTGTAGATGCACTGGTAGGCTGGGCTGCTACCCCAGAGGAGGAGCCACTTTGGGGTGAGAGGAGCATTGGATCAGACCAAGGCGGCCCACTGAGTGTAGTGGCATAGGAGCTGTTTTGGAGGGGTACATGCTGGAGCAGGCTGGTTAGATGGATCAGGTCTGCAGGGGAATGCCAGGGAGGACAAGGCAAGCAGTACTAGCTAGCTAGGTAGAGCCAGAAATGGTGCCTACCACCACTAGACCAGCTAGGTCCTTTGTCAAAGATTAATTGTATATAATATACAATACAATACAATAAATAATTATGTTTCTCGGTTTTCTGTTCTGTTCCATTGATCTAGGTGTCTGTTTTTGTGCCAGTACTATACTGTTTTGATTACTACGCTTTGTAATATAACTTGAAGTCCCTAATTGTGATACTTCCAGTTTTGTTTCTCCTTTTCAAGATTGCCTTGGCTATTCAGGGTCTTTTGTGGTTCCATTACAAATTTTAGGACAGTTTGTCTACTTCTATGAAAAATGCTGTTTGTATTTGGATAGAGATTGCATTAAATCTGCAGATTGCTTTGGATAGTATAGACATTTTACCAACATTTGTGCTTCCAATCCATGAGCATGGAATGCATTTCCATTTCTTTATGTCATCTGTTATCAGCATTTTACAGTTTTCAAAGCACAGGTCTTTTACCTCCTTAGTTAAGTTTATTCCTAGGTGTTTTATTATTTTTGGTGCAATTGGAATGGCCTTAATTTCTCTTTCTGCTACTTATTTGGTACAGAAATGCAACAGATTTCTGCATATTGATTTTATATCCCATGACTTTACTGAATTCATTTATCAGTTCTAGTAGTTTTTTGGTGGAGTCTTTAGGATTTTCTATATATAGTATCCTGTCATCTGCAAATAGTAAAAGTTCTACTTCTTCCTTGTCGATATGAATGCCTTCTATTTCTTTTTCTTACGTGATGGCTATGGCTAGGATTTCCCACTTGATTGTGATTTTTTTTAATGTATTGTCAGTTTACTGTTATTTTGTTGAGGATTTTGCATCTATATTCATCAGCTATTGTCCTGTAGTTTTTTGTTTTTTTTTTTAAAGATTTTATTTATTTGACAGAGACACACAGCGAGAGCAGGAACACAAGCAGGGGGAGTGGGAGAGGGAGACGCAGGCTTCCCGCTGAGCAGGGAGCCCGATGCGGGGCTCGATCCCAGGACCCCGGGATCATGACCTGAGCTGAAGGCAGACACTTAACTGACTGAGCCACCCAGGTGCCCCTGTCCTGTAGTTTTTTGTGCTGTATCTAGTTTTGGTATCATAGTATGAATTTATAAGTTTTCCTTCCTATTTTTTGAATAGTTTGAGAATAGGTATTAACTCCTTTAAATGTTTGTTTGGTATAATTCACCTATGAGGCCATCTGGTCCTGGACTTTTGTTTGTTGGGAGTTTTTGATTCCTGATTCAATTTCATTTCTGGTAATTGGTCTATTCAATTCTGCTTCAGTTTTGGTAGGTTATATGTTTCTAGGAATTTATCCATTTCTTCTAGGTTTTCCAATGTGTTATATAATTTTTCATAATCTCTTATAATTGTATTTCTGTGGTGTTGGTTATTTCTCCTTTCTCATTTGTGTTTTTTTGAGGAGTCTGGCTAGAGATTTATCAATTTTGTTGATCTTTTCAAAGAACTAGCTCCTGGTTTCATTGATTTTTTTTCTTCTTTAAGAGTTTCTGTATCATTTATTTCTGCTCTGATTTTTATTATTTCCTTCCTTCTGCTGGTTTTGGGTTTTGTTTGTTCTTTTCCTAGCTCCTTTAAGTGTAAGGTTAGGGTGTTTGAGCTTTTTCCTGCTTCTTGAAGTAGGCCTGTATTGCTATAAACTTCCCTTAGAATTACTTTTGCTGCATCCCAAAGATTTCTTGGTTGACCCATTCATTGTTTAGTAGCATGTCATTTAACCTCCATGTATTTATTTATGGTCTTTCCAGATTTTTTTCTTGTGGTTGATTGCTAATTTCACTGAATTGTGGTTAGAAAAGATGCATGGTAGGATTTCGATCTTTTTGAATTTGTTGAGAATGTTCCATGTGCATCAAGTGACTCTTTGATACAAAACTGTGTTAACTGGTTCTAATGATTTTATACATATTGTTTATTTTGATACTTAAAAGTAAAATGAATGGAAATTATACTGAAGGCTAGTAAAACATTTAATATGATTTGATTTACTGGGGCTATGAATATAAACAAACACATGTGAAGCATCAAAAATAGTAAGTACTTTACCCTTTGCTTATATAATAAGTCCTCGTTCTGTGTGAAATATTAGCAATGACTGAAGTCAGCGGGGCACAGCAGTGGAAAAGACCTGAAACAACATTTTGGGTCAATCTGGTTTTCTAATAATGCTGCTGTTAAGAGTTAAGGAAACAAGTGTAGTTTTTAAAAAAAAAAAAAAAACATTAATTTAATTATGTTTATTCACATATAGTTGCCATTAAAAGGTTAACTCATAAAAACATTTCTTCTATTGTAATATCCTTTGCCTCTTCTCTCTTCTAAA